>NW_015160209.1:1216694-1229539 GCF_001447785.1 Gekko japonicus
CTGGGCTTTTTCTACAAAAAAAGCCCTGATAACAATAATAATAATAATAATAATAATAATAATAATAATAATAATATAACATTAGATATGTGCAAATATATTGCTGCTGCAATTAAAAATTGTTTGTTTTTAATGTGTTTTGAACAGCATAAACTTTTTTTGTTTTATTGCTATCTTTTTCTGGCTTTAAGACCTAGATGGGATTTGTATCATTTATTAACTGTTTGTTTTTATTAACTATCTGTTTGTTTTTCCAGATGTAAGTTCTGGCAGTTCTATGGACTGGGCATACAAAAATGGTATCCCATATGCATTTGCATTTGAGCTGCGTGATACCGGCCATTTTGGATTTCTATTACCTGAGACCCTAATCAAGCCAACTTGTACAGAGACCATGTTAGCTGTTAAGAACATAACAATGCATCTGCTAAAGAAGTGTCACTAGGGTACTTACAAACAGTTCAAAACAGTTAATTTCATGTCAAGTAACTGAATAGAATGTGACATGTCTTTCTGGTGGAATTTATAGAAAGAAAATGTGCCGTTGATTCGATGTGCTGAAAAGAATGTTGTATATTTTCAGGCTGTGTGTACCATGGCATTGTATCATACAGATGCAGAAATCAGGTTTGAAAATGCATGGGAGATGCTTGTTGAAAATGCAGAAACTGAGCTATGTGGAGAGACCCAAAGAAAATGTTATGGCAGTCTGGGAGTATGACTTTAAGGTCTTCCTCTTTATTCAGATCTTTTCTCCATCTCATGGCTAGAAGAAGCAGAATAAATTATGCAAATAAATATGCATGTCCCAATCTGCCCAGTTTGTATAATCTACACAGTGCACAGGTATTGGCATGGTTTGAAGAAGAATCTAACTTGGCACAGGTGTTTAGGTTGTTTTTGATTAAAGCACAGAATGCATATAGCTTTGAATAATGTTTGCAAGATACATTAAATAATATTTCTTTTGAGATAGTAAAACTGCTCTGTTCCCACACCTCCAGAGTCAGTATCACTAACATGGATGACAGCAGAATAATAATGCAGTCCTATGCAGAGTACTCTAGTAAAGCCATTGACTTTAATTCTGCATAGGATTGCACTGTAAAGCATTTTTAATGCAGTAAATTCCTTGTGAGCTCAGGTATATAAAATCCACAGGAAGAATCATATTTGTCCATATTTTTCCTTTTCTGCTTCAGATTATAGTAGAGCACAGGAGGAACATTCCAATGTTGGATGGATATAGGACTAAACTGTAGGTCTCCTGTCCCAGCAATAGCCCATCCACAGAATATTCATTGCATGTGTTGGAATTAGTCTTTGTAGATTATATTTTCTTGTGATTAGGTTGTAAGGGAATAAGTTTGCTGTTATGTTAGGGAAGCTATTTCTTTTATGCCATTTAAAACCTCTAGAGAACAACTGTTTCTCTCACACATGTGAATTTGTTCTGTTCCACATAGAGGATGGAGAATTTAAAGTGTAGTCAAAGAGCCAGATCACATGGTAAATGTCTGCCAGTTCTCTTGGCAATAAGGGATGTAGGCTCACATGTTATGTGAGGAAAATAGGTAAGCAAATATTAGAATTGGTGTCTAGGAAGCATGGTGGCAATTCAGCAGATTCTGAAGGACTTCAGGCATGCTGTAGGTGTTCAAACTGCATTGTGACAAGACTGAGCAAGACCATACTCAGCATTATAAAAGACCAGATCAGATCTTATTGGCTTCTCATGTGACTTGATTATGTTCTTCTGAACAGCTGCAGTTTTTCTCTGAGTTTCCTGATGACATAAGTGTACATTTGTTGTCTTTCCTTGGTTTTTTCCTCATTCCTTCATGCTTTTTGAAAATCAGGTAGTTTGAGAAGGCATGGAGAAACAGAAAGACAACAAACGGACAACAATGTTGTGAGGACCATTGCAGTTCAGGAAACCACTGGAACCCTCTACGCAAGACAAAGTGTCACTGCAGAGTACCGGCAATCCATCTGTCTTCAAGACAGCCTAGTGATACTGAGAACAAGCCACCTAGGCCTCAGGGCCAGAATCAGTGGTTAGAGACCTCTGCTGCCTTACAATAAAATAATTCACCTGTAATTTTCCATGCAGAATAGCAGGTGAGTGACTGGGCCTTCCTTTTCATCACATATAGAAAAACTCCACATATATGGTTGGCCTCAGTCAGTAACATAAATGGTAGAATGAATAACCTATGCTTACTATGAACAGCTGTTAATACATACCAAGAATTATCTACATGCTAGATGTAACCTGTGAATACAGAAAATCATTGCACAAATTATTGCAAAAACAATAATAAACAAATACATAATGGTCCTTTCTAGTGAACATTTGAAGCTCTTCAATGGCATGAAGTTAAATAACATCACCTGATCATTACTTGCTAATAAAACTGATATTAAAGGGACAGTGAGAGGGAGGAGTTTAAAATCTGGCAATCCTGTACGTAGTAGAATAGTTAATTACCCAGAAAGTAATTAATGGGCGTATGATTATCATGGGGAATCAACATTTCTGCCTCATTTCAAGGAGCTTGTATAAGATTTTTAAATTATCAGGAAATAAAAATATGGAACCTTTACTGCACAGGAATTCTCTAATGAACATTGTATTTGAAAGAATAATGCCTTAGCCCTCGTGCACAGTTACGTGTGACGTTGCCAGAATATTGATGGGGATGCTCATTGGAAGTAATTCAGTGCTTATAGGCAACATTCACATTTAGGTGAGAAAGTAAATAAGAAATGAAAACCAGTGTCATGTAGTTACAGCATCAAAGTAGCACTGGAGAGACCCATGTTAAAATCTTTGTCATGAAGTTTGCTGAGTCACTCACTCTCACTGCTTCATAGGGTTATGGGGATCCGATTCAGAAAGGAAAAGCATGTGCACATTTGCCTTGAGCTCCTTGGAGGAAAAGTGGGATAAAAATGTAGGTAGGTAGGGATACTCCTCTGATCCATGCCGTTGGTTTCTGACCCAGTGTATGGCGCTTTTTTCACACAAGGATCTCCTTCTCTGGATCAGGATGAAACTCTGCAGATAGAAGGGACTTTACTTCCTTGACATTTCCATTGTGATTGATGTCACCTATAACTGGGAGTTTTGTATTTAATAGCACCAGAACTTATTAAATAAAACATGTTTGTTTTGTGAAAAGGTCTCTTCATTGCTGCTACTAGGATTCTGAAATGGAAAGTCATTCGTGATTTTGCATAGCACATATTCCCAACTTTTGTGGCAATGTTAAAATCACAACCACAAAAATAATTCACTTGCCACAATACCAGATTTTGCTTTCACAAAATATTGTATAGAAAAATATCCTAATCCAACATAACATGAAATGTATATGGAAATAGGATTCTGTATTCAAACTAAAGACATGAAGCTGCTGTATGTTAAATTAAGAAACCAAAAGGTTAATTACCAAAAATATAAGGGCCAAATAATTAAAAACATACAACATAAATATTATCAAATATACCAAAATACATGTATTTATTACAAATTAGATAAAGGCAGATATTTGGCCCTTATATTTTTGGTAATTAACCTTTTGGTTTCTTATTTCAACTTCTTTGGGTTAAGTTTTTCTTCCTCTCCTTTTGTTACCAGCTGCTGTATGTTGAATCAGCCCATTGGTCTATCATGGTCAACACTGTCTGTTCTGGCTGGCAAGGACACTCCAGGGTCTCATGTTCAGCTCTTTCATATCACCTACTACCTGACATGCCAGGGATTTAACCTGGGACCTTCTGTATGTAAACAAATGCTCAACCATGGCCCTCCCTTCAGTGCATGTGTAACAGTAAGAACTCATTTCTTGCGTTTTGTTGGCCAACAAGGAGAGGTCATTCTACGTCTAATCCCATGACAACCCAATGAAGCTGTGTACTGCTGCTACATTCATGGAGCCCCCATCCCCCCACTGGGCAGGTAAAACACCAAATATTCATTTTCCCCTCTCTAAAATCATCTATACCAGAAGAAACAGAGATACCACAAGCCTTAATAGCACTGATGGATCTACAGATTGGGGGGTGGTGGTGGTAAATCTATGACATGCAACAGCCATGAGCTGAACATCAGACAATCAGTGTAGGAACATAATGTAGCTAAGGGAAACAAATTACATTTAAAACTGATGCTTCAGAGACTACATGTTGGAAGAAGTACAGTAATTATGTATTACTTTAAAACCAATTTGTTCTATACACTTCAGTCAGACAGGAATTAATGCAAATACACTTCAGAAATGGCTCATTTGGTAGAGCTAGATTATTTATTTATGGTGCAATTTCTTCTCCATGAGAGGTAAAAGGCAAATAGAAGAGCTGCTTTATTCACCTCCCTCTTTGCAGCAATGTAGGTTTGACAGCCAGCTGAAGCATGGTTTGGAAAGCTTTGGTTCAGTGGTCATATATTTACGTCAGGTTTTGAGGCTCACATGTCAGCTGGTAGAAACACATCAGTCTGCTAGCATTTGGTCAGCAACCAGAGAAGTACATTAACCCACAGGACAGCATTCCTTCAGTGCTCTCAGCAAGGATTAGATGACAGTATCAATGGAATGGTAAATTTGTGTCCAGAAAGCAAACTTTGGAACATATGTAAGAATACAGTGCACCATGGATATTTTGGTACAGTATCTATCAATGACAATGTAAACCATAAGGTTTTGGCACTGAATCTCCCAACAGTATTTCTGTGATGCTCCTGTAAATTCCACTCCGGGTACAACAAAGTGGTATTCCATCCACATGTACAATGAATAAGCTTGCTGCAGGGGGGTAGCTATATTGCTCTACCCTAGCATACCCTTCTTTTTAAACAAAATTAAATGTCTGGATGTTGGATTCTGTCACAGCAGAGGAGAAGCAAACAAGAATCAAGAAGATCATTTTTAAAAGCCAAGGATGGACAAGTTGCAGAGGGACAAGGGCACATATGGTGCTATCTGGCACTAAAAGTAGTTCTGGACAAGCACTTTAGTGTGGGGTTGCACAGAAGAGGAGAACATGGCCTCTAATTATTTTTCTCATTTTTAAAAATATTTTAAGTATCTTCTATTTATAGAATATATCATAGTCAGCTATTGCAGCTGGGAGATTATCTTCGCTTGCATCCAGCCATGCAGTTAAGAATTCTTCAGTGCTCTTGAGCTTTCACCCTCCTGCCGCAGCCCACTGAGCCACCCAACATGTTGTTGTTCCCGGAGTCAACAGCCCCTCAGGGAGCACATTGTGGGGCTCTGCAGTGGGAGCAGGAATTAGTTATTGCAATATTTGGTTAATATAGCAGAGTTTTGCCTGGCATCATGTGTGTGGGAGTATGAGGCATGTGTCTCCATGGAAGGCCATGTGAGGACAGGGAGATGACAAATGGAGAGAGAGACGGGATCAGAGGGCAGCTCCCCGGTTAAGACAAAGAGAGTTACCCCATTCAAGGAGATAACACCTATACACACTTAGAGTGATGTAGCGCGCACACACCCCAATGTCCAGGCATGGTGAGTTGCTCGTTCTAACATTAATAAAAGTTGTCATATTTTCTGATGTAAACTTAAGTGGCCTTAAGTTTCCTTGACATGGAATGATTCAGATCTATTACTACTGTTAAGGGTTATAAAGAAGCACACATAGCATTTCTCAGGACTGAAGTGACACCCTGTAATTAGCATAGTATTGTGTGAAATGAATATACTAGTGTGCATGTTTCTATTCACACCTCATCTCTGTATATTTTTTTAAAATTAGTAATTCACACTTACATCATGCCAAGCAGTGGAGGTGCGGCAAGCAATACAAATTGAAACCTATTGGAAATACAAAGGGTTTTCTTTCACCTTTACTGCTGTTAATTATATCCAAATTCTTCTTCCTTCATGATGCAAATCCTGCCCCCCCCCCCAGCCCGAAGCTGAAATTAGGGGGAAAGACAGGCAACTATTAATGAGCAAAGGGAATGTGGGATCTGCTTTGAAATGACACTGGAGCAAGTGGGCACGGGCACCTAAATCTTTAATCCTCCTGCACTGTGGTGTGCAATGTATTTTTCTCCCGAGTGGCTCTGATGCCAGAAGTCAGCTGGGCCTGGAGGAAAATGGAGAAATGAAGCAAGCGTATCAAGGCAAGGAAAGAGGCTTCGCATTAGCCACAAAACTAATGTAATGAGGTCATGACTTCTAGTGTTAAATAAGGGAAGCCCCAGGAATCTATCAGGTTGTTTTCAACAGCAACCACATGTGAAAAGTAATTTACAGCTGTCTACCCTAGAGATTACAAAAGCAGGAATAAGTGGCACCAAATCTTTTCTTTCTAAGCAGGGGCAGAACCATAAGAGACGAAGCTAATAAAAGACATGTTGTGGTGCTCCCTTTCGTTTCATGCCCTCTGCAGAGCATTGTGGTCCTATGGTAAACTGTGTGGACTGTTGCCATCCTAAACAGAATCACACTCTTTGAAGCCCACTGATTTCAGTGGACTTTAAAAGGGTGTAACACTGCTTAGGATCCCACCATCAGCCACCCTCAATTTCATGACTTCATTTGTCAGGTGGCTACAACAGAATATTATGTGAAGATGTCGACCTAATGTGAATTTGGAATTCAGAACATCTTTGTAGATTGAAGGATCAGTGATCATTTTGAAGAGTTTCCCTATAAATATTCACATGCCTTATGAAGATGGATTATACTGAGTCAGTCCATCAAGCCCAGTATTATCTATTGTAACTAGCAGCCACTCTCCAAAATGTCAGGTGAAGTCTTTTCCCCTCCATGACCTGCTACTTGTCCCTTTAATTGGGCTTCACCTTGTGTCCTTTGAGTTAGAATTCTCCAGGTGAGGTTTAAACCCTCAGCTTCACATTTATATGTACTCCCTTAAAAGTATGGCACACCAACCTGCTATGCCACAGTAGCTTTAAAGTAGATATTATATCACAAGCAGCAGCCAGCGATTTCCAAGTTAAAACCTTCTGTTCTAATATCTGGGGAGTTGCTAGCTAATCCAAGCCACTGCAAAAGAAGAAATTTCTGAGCTGAGGCACTGTTCTATGAAAAGCACTGCATTGTCAAAAGACCAATGAATGTTGGACCAGAATGAGCCTTTCTTATTCCTCTTGACTGAAAGAAATTGACCAGTCAGGCAGAACTATCCAGCTGCCCTCACATAACAACCCCTTGCAAAGTATCTCCCCTGGGAGAAAGATACCAAGTTACCTATTGGATGAGTCGCCTCTCCATTAAGACATCAGACTCTCCACTTATGAATAATATATTAAATTGGTAATTGAAAGAATCCCATTGAGGTACATGGATCAGTTGCTGCACATGACAAAAGAAAGCTTATTGTGCAACATCAGGGTTTTTTACATGTAGTGTACTGCTGCTCTTCCTTTTTAAAGTGTTGTATTTCGGTACATATACACTGGTTCAACTGAGTAGCCTCCATATTAATGATGAAAGAATGAAATCTTATTACAATTTCTAAGCAAGAATTCATTGCGTGGGGAAATGTCAGGTTTAAATGTTAATAACAGATTATTGTATTTTGTGGTACGTACAAGAAATGATGTACTTAAACGCTTTATCAATGTGACAGTATTTTAGTACTATAGAGTCTTTATGCCAATGTTCTATATAAACCATGTGACCTCATATAATGTATCCTATATACCCTGCCTGGCTGTGCACACTCCGACATCTCACACAACAAAAGGTTTTCTCCATCACCTGGGAATCTCTTAACTAGAGATGCCAAGGGTTGAAAGTATGGGCTCTACTACTTAACTCCCTGTCCCTGAACAATGAACACATACAAACGTATGAAGCTGCTTTATACCAAGTCAGACTCTCACAGGAGTCTGATTCTTCTGTATCTGAGCCAGATGTCTTTCCCATTCTTAAAACTTAAGAGATGAGGCCTATCATGTGAAGCACATACTCTACTGACCTACAGTACCTTCCCAAGAGCTGAGTTATTATTGCATTAAAAAGGGTGCATCAGCATTATAGAAAGTAACAGGGTAGCAGCTTACAAATGCTGACAGTACTTCTGTAGAATGCCCCTGTAGGCAGCTACGTACAATTGTTTAGTGGTAAACTATGTTCCTATCTAACTCTGGGGTTCTAAATATGTTCTGGTAATGCAACATAAAGGATTTCCACCCCTGCTCAATTTTTACCCATCCTACTCCAGCAGAGCAATTGTAAATCCCATTCAAAGTACATCTGTGCCATAAGGGGGTGGGGAAATTGTTGGCAAAGCACTGTGAATTGCAGCAGCTGTGCCAACAATGGGTAGGGCAGTATAAATCCAAGGGCAGGAGCTATTATTAGAACTTTTGTATCTAATCCTGAGCCTTTGTCTCAAAATAAAGGCTCATAGGATTCAGCCATAGCATAAGAATATGGCCTTGATTCTTGGAAATATTAGCAAGAAACACTGCAAATTTGAACCTATTAATCTCAGTAAGGAAGGCAGGATATCTTTGGATACTTAAATCCAGTGACTGCAGCTGTGAACAGGCAAGACAGATCTTTCTACAAATATGAAAAGGTCCCTAGGTTTGCAGAAAAATGTGAAATCTAAAATAAATATACTGGGCAGCTTTAAAAAATCAAAAATGATAAAAGGAGCATCTGTAGCTTTAAGCAACGGATTCCCTTGGTGGCTGTTGCTAGGCAACCACAGTATTCCAGGCTTCAGTTTCTGTGAGTAAAAGAGGCAGGGGGATTGGGGAGGGCCTTTTCCAGGCCTATTTTGGCCTTTGAGGGAGAATTCATTAGGGCCAGGCCTGGCTGTGGTTGCCAACTCCAGGTTGGACAATTCCTTAAGATTTTTGGGTAGAGTCTGAGGAGGGCAGGGTCTGGGAAGGGAAGAGGCCTCAGCATGGTATAATGCCACATGAATTTCTGTTTTGCTGTGGTTTTAAACTCTTAAATTTTCTTTGACGGTGCATGGCCATTGGGCTATTAAACCTAAATGAACTTGAATTTGATATAATGCCACAAAGTCCACTCTCCAAAGCAGCCATTTTCTCCAGGGGGACAGATCTCTGCTGTCTGGAGTTCAGTTGTAATTATGGAATATTTCCAGGTCCCACCAGGAGGCTGGCAACCATAGGCTTGACAGCAGCCTCTAAGTGACTTGATCTAACTTGCATGACTTAACTAGGCCTGGTTACATGCTGCTGTTCAACAGCAGCCACCCTATAAAAGCCAGTGTTCTGTAGTAGTTAGAGCTTCAGAGAAGGGTCTGGGAGACCCAGGTTCGAATCCCCATCTTGCTGTGGAAGCTCAATGGGTGATTTTGGACCAGTCACATACTTTCAGCCTAACCTAACTCACAGGATTGTTGTATGGATAAAAAGGAGAAAAGAAAAATGTAAGCTGCTTTTTCCCACTGTGGAGAAAGGTGAGCTATAAATGAAGTAACTAATGAATAAATATAGCTGAAGATGGGAGGCAGATAAAAGGTAGGTTGGTGAATTGGGCTGGGGAGAATGAGGTAGGAAAATTGCCAAGAGGAGGGAAAAGGAAATAGTGTGGGGAGGAGGAAAGTGATGTGCGACCCCACATGTCCTTGAGGGTTCCTTACCATGTAAGTGAGCCTTGCAATGTGGCCAGCACCACACAACTAGGCCAGTTAGAGGTAGAAGCTGCTGGGGGTTGTGTGTGAGAGCGAAAGCTTAAGACAGAGGGGCCAATAAAGGTAGGTTGGCTGTTGGGTGGGAAGGAGATAGGGTTGTGCGGGGTTAAGGAGGGGAGGGACCTGAGTGGTATAATGCCATAGACTCCACCCTCCAAAGCAGGCATTTTCTCCAGGGGAACTGGGGTTGCCAATTTCCTGGAATTACAACCAATCTCCAGACTACAGAGATTAGTTCTCTTGGAGAGAATGGCTGTTTTGGAGAATGGACTCTATGGCATTATACCCTGTTGAGGCTGCTTCCCTCCTGAAACCTCACCCTCCCAAAGCTCCACCCCCAAATCCCCAGGAATTTCCCAACATGGAGCTGGCAACCCTAGGGAGAACTTATCTCTGTAGCTAGATCCACTATGTTTCCTGGAGAGCCACCACCACTACTGCTGTGAGGGGAGGGGGAGAAGGTAGATAGCTGGGAGTGCTGCCACCATTACTTGTGCTGAGGGGGGAGGAAGCAGGTGGAGACCAAGAAAGTTATGGGGGGCAGAGAGTGAAAAGGGGGGCAGAATGAGGGACAAAGTGTGATGAGGCGGGGAGGCAGAAAAAAAGAGGGATGAGGTGGGGAGGCAGGAAGAATGATAGGGTGCGGGGCAGAAAGAGAAATTGACATGCATGGAGGAGAAAGAGTAAGAAAAGTGGTGGCAGCAAGAAGAGACTGAGAGAAGTAGGGGAAGAGGGAAGGAAGCAAAGGTGGGGGGAACAGGACAGCCACTCCCACAAATTTGTTGTGGTTCCCACCAATGCTCCCTCTAAGCTGTGTTGTCTTATGAACAAAAATTCTACTTTGTGAGCTACTGGCATTAAAGTTGGGAGCGAGCGATTTGGCTACCGCATAGTTTGCTCTGGACCCATCCTTCTTGAGCTAAGACAAAAATTTGTGAGCTGGACGCTAAAAACTTATGAGCTAGCTCACACTAACTCAGCTTAGAGGGAACATTGGTTCCCACTTGTTTATTCTACTTCTGTTTCTTTTCTGCCTCTTCAAAAGGACTATTTCACAAGGCACTCTGAAAGCTATAATAAATCTTAACCTTTGGTAACATCGAAATCCTGAACCTGTTATAAATATGTGAGCTTTCTCACATACCTACGCAGATTCATTCACACAAAGACAAGATGTCTCTGCACAATGTGTACTGTATAATGTTTTATGTAATGGTACAAGTGTAGCATTTGATCAACAGATCATACAGTGTCTAAAAGCAAGCTGAGTTAATCTTCTAGACACCAGAAACACAGGTACATGATTTGCTTGATATATTTAGTGTTCCTTGATCATGTATGCATGGCCTTTTTTTAAGTGCAGGAGAAGCTCTCCTCAGTCAGTTACGGTGTGCAGCTATAAGTTACCTATTTCCCACTGTCACTGCTACCATGCTGCCACCAGTCTGGGCCTCCTCCTTTTCAGTGCCCCCAATATAATCAGCCTGTGTTTCACGTAAGATCTGCCACTTTTCAAGGTGAAGCCCTGTAATGCTAAAGCTAAAGGAAGGGTGGTAGGACGAACTGCCACATTTGTACTTTTTCGCTTTATTACCTAAACCATTGTTAGATCTCTCTTTTTCACAACTGTCCCAATATTTGCCAAAACCTCTGATAGCATGTAGTTAGGCAACTTTCACCTTTGTGCATGGTAAATACCACTAATCATCATCTACTTTTCAGGCACCACAGCTGCTCCTCAGACACTGCCTCCTAGGAAGCATACTACTATTTTCAAAGTTCCCCCTTATCACTAGGGACCAAAATACCTCTCTACGTAGCACAGCCACAAGTGAGGGATTGTTATAAATGTTCAGTACCATTCTACTCCCTTAAAAAGTACCCTCTATGCCTATTCCACCTCACCTATGTGCCCACTGGTAGAGCTTCCACATAATGGCTAGTATCTTCCACCTTCACTTTTATCTATCCCTAAAATCAACCAAAAAGTATTTTAGTGTTTCACTACGATACCCACCAATATGGCTAATAGCTCCTCGGGTGAATTTCAGTCAAGAAAAAGTAGTGCGGTGTTTGAGTCCTTTACCTTGCCTCCCCCTACTCTTCTCACGAGACTCAGAACTGCTAGTAGCTGACCCCAATAATGCCTGTTGCATGGATCTGCTGTTAGGAAGCAAACGATCTATGGTGATTTCCCCAGTGATGATGGGGTTGGGAAATAGCTGGATTTTGTGTGGGGGGGAGCCTGGGGAGGGCAGGGTATAATGCCATAGAATCCACCCTTCAAAGCAGACATTTTTCTCCAGGGGAACCGATCTTTGTCGTCTGGAGCTCAATTCTAATAGTGGGAGATCTCCAGGTGCTACCTGGAAGGTGGCAACTCCAATGATGAGTCATTGATGACATGCTGTTGAACGGTAACAACAAAAATTCCAGAGGTAGATTTCTGATGTGAGCATCTCTCTTGAAGTCGAGACCAGTCTATCAATGGTCTTATAGATACCATTACTTGAATTCTAATGAGATTTTTTTTAGTCAATGCATTTAATAAAACAGGTCTGACCAGGGACTCCGCAGTGGGATCCAATCATTTTATTAACTGCAACACTATACTTGCGTGCAAGGGATGACACTTGCTGGTCTGCTTATTTTTGCACTTCATCTCCACTGAGGATGGTAGTATTCTGAAAAATACACTAGTAGATCAGGATATTTTAGATATGTATTTAAGTAACGTATATCATGGCTTGCTTTAACTTACTTTGTCATATCTCTTCCTTATAATAATTGAATAGAAACGTTCTATATCGCAACGTTCTAAATTTGGCCTCTTTAGTGTTTGGCTGGAAGAACTGCCACTCAGAAGACACTGGCTGGGTTGACTGGCTGCTTTGTGCAGTTCCGCCCAGCGTTCCAAGGTCATTTGCATATGGAAGCTGATTGGACTTCACTCCATTCCACACCTCAAATTCCCCCCCCGCAAGGCAGTTGGAATTTTCAGTTGCATATGGGAACTGCTGTATTAAATTTGGCCCCTTTAGTGTTAGGCCGGTGGGACTGCCAATTACCATATCTGCCGACGAATAAGAAGCCAAAGCCCGGTCCCGCCCACACCACCACTACTGCGAGAGTCAGCCGGCGCCATTTTGATTGTTCCTCTCAGA
>NW_015160209.1:1230485-1234991 GCF_001447785.1 Gekko japonicus
GTCGACCGCTCACTTCCACTCCCCCACCCCCGACTCCTGGGCCGGCAACTGGAGGCCGGGTCCCTTCCCCCCCACTCACTTCAGGGCCGGCA
This sequence comes from Gekko japonicus, assembly GCF_001447785.1. Taxonomy (NCBI): domain Eukaryota; kingdom Metazoa; phylum Chordata; class Lepidosauria; order Squamata; family Gekkonidae; genus Gekko; species Gekko japonicus. The sequence continues at coordinate 1,230,578 of NW_015160209.1, forward strand.
ACGGGATGCAGAGGCCTCCGGCCGCCGCTGCCGTTCCCCCCACCCCCCTCCCACCCTCACCCACTACTGTTTACCTTACCACCATCCAGCCTATGCGTTCGTTACAGACATCTTTCTAGATCTCGTTGTATTGGTTTCACAACGGGCTTTTCTGCTAGTGTATTAAATAAAAGCAGTGAGCAAAGATCTAATTAGCAAGGGATGAAAGGTTAAGGCATAGTTTAGCACATTTATGATCACACACATTCATTGCCTATTTGGAATCACGTGGGACTTAGCAGTGCTTAACTGTGGTCAGGCTAGCGCAATCTCATCAGATCTTGAAAGCTACATAGGGTTGGCCTTGGTTAGTATTTGGATGCAAGACCACCAAGGAATACCAGGGTCATGACGGCGTGACAGGCAATGACAAACCATCTCTGAATGTCTCTTGCCTTGAAAACCCTACGGGGTCACCATAAGTCAGCTGTGACTTAACTGCAAAAAAAAGTTTAAAAATTTAAAAGTCAATATGTTAACTGTAATGATTTGATGATGGAAGGCCTGACAGACCCAGGAAGGCTTTAAGGCTTGAAAGCTATTTGAACAACAAATATTTAAATATATTTGAAAAACAATCAAAATATAACAATTTCGAAATTTAAATTCAATACGAGGGTAGTACAAAATACAAGTTTGAGAGGTGGTTATGATCAGTAATTGTTTCATTACACAATATTACTTTTTGACAGAAAAGATAATTCTAGTTTTTTTAAAAGCAGCATTTGCTCAGGTGACTGCATAACATCATGATTAACTGAACTATAGTATCATTTTTTCAGCTGAGTTTCTATAAGTAGATTCTTAAGTTTTATAAAGCCTTAGATAGGGAAGAGATACATAACAACCACTCATCTTATTGGTATGCAGCTACACACACCAAAAAAAGTTCATCATGGCTGTTGTTACTTACAGACTATCCCAGACTTGAGGGAAAGTGTTCACAGAACCAAGATCCCAACAGATGGCAACAGAATATTTTGAGGACAGAAGAAGAGTAGGTTTTTAAACCTCACTTTTCTCTTCCCTAAGGAGTCTCAACGCGGCTTACAATGTCCTTCCCTTCCTCTCCCCACAACAGACACCCTCTGAGGTAGGTGGTGCTGAGAGAGCTCTGAGAGAACTGTGACCTAGTTGGCTTCATGTGGAGGAGTGGGGAATCAAACCCGGTTCTCCAGATTCGAGTCTGCCACTTTTAACCACTACACTAAACTGAAATAGGTCATAGCACATTCCACTGTATATGTATAAAGTAGTTATGTCACCTCAGATATAATTATATGTTATCTAATTAATATGAAAGCATCTCTTACCATTGCATTATTGGCAATGGCAGTGAAGAAAATCTATGCCCGTTATGTCACAAAGTAACAGAAGTTCATAAAGATTTTTACATTTTTCTGAGATGAAGTGTTTTATATCATTTTATAGAGTGGAGATTACATCTATCAATCTTTTAGCTGAAGCTTCTATTCTAAATATTGAAATATAGACCCATGCATTAGATCTTTATATTTTGTGTATGGTTTTTGTTCTATTTGGAATTGCCTTTTTACAGGACCAAATGTGTATACAATTATTATCTTAAAATATATGAGAACATTACAGTGAAACTGAGGTAAAAGTGAAGGCAAATGAAAGGATTTAATAACATGCTCCTTTATCTGACTGGGCTGCATGTGCTCTAGTGTGGCCTATAAAAAGGCCATATCCCAAGGCTATGTTCATATTTGGACATTTTCCTACATCTTGTAGGGAGACAGAGATGCAAAGTTGTGAAAATCTTTTCAGAACTAATACACAGCACCCATCCTATCCAATAACTACATTATATCCTCCAATGGATTCTGAACGGAAGAAACATAGCACGTTTCTGTTCATTAGGGGCAGCTGAGAACTAATGATGAACACAGAACTGTAGTCTTCAATAACAGTACTTTTTATTTTCCACGTAGAGAGCTCTAAATATCAAGGTGCAATCAGAAAATTCTCTATAGGCCTATGTAGGATGATATGTGTGTGGAAAATATAAGCAGCAGCAATACTTATGGTATACACCAGGGGTGGCCAAACTGTGGCTTGGGAGCCACATGCGGCTCTTTCACACATATTGTGCAGCTCCCAGTAGGGCAGCTGGGGAAGTGAATAGGTAGCATACTTTTTCTCCCTCCCTCCCATCTATTTGCTTTCTTGGTTCTCTCTCTCTCTTTCCACATCTTTCATTCTTTCTTTCCACCTCTCTCCTTTTCTCTCTCTCTCTTAGACAAATAAATATCATTAGCAAATAAATATCATTGGACAAATAAATACCACTATCAATATCTGTTTCTACCCTTTCTGTTTTTATATTTAGCAGTCTCAGTTAATGTTAATAAAAAGCAAATTTGCACATTTTAAATAAAAACATGTGTGTAATATTCATGTCTTGCAGCTCTCAAACATCTGATGTTTATTCTATGTGGCTCTTACATTGAACAAATTTAGCCACCCCTGGTATAAACACCAAGACTTTACTAGCTAGACTACCTGACAAGCAGGGGTCATTTCGTAGAAAAACACGTGCAGGAGCTCATTAGCATAACTTATTTGCATATGCCATACCTCCTGACGGCACCGGAAGTGTGTCAGGAGGCAACACCCTCCGCTCAGGCTCCACTGGACTGTTTTGGATTGCTAGCTATTGGGGGGGGGGAACGTGAAGATCTGTCCTCGCAGAGGAGGGAGAACTTTTACCTGAATAAAACTTGGTCTTAAAGGTGCCACTGGACTGTTTTGGACCGGGGGGGTGGGGTGGGGGACTCTGCAACTTACCTGGCTACTTCTTGCTCTGAGTGAGGGCTGCTGAGAGCAGGGGATGGGGCTTGTTGCATGTGCCCGCCCCCTGGGCTCTTTACTTCAGGAGCTCTGCTCCTGTGTGCTCCTGCAGGAAATGACCCCTGCTGACAAGTACAAATAAAATGTAGCTACAGGTTTTGTGGCTCCCTGAAAAAAACTGATACCCCCTCTCTCAGTCATTGGCACTTTCTGCATCCAGTTGACCAGCCCCTGGCCTTAAGCATGCAAGGGTCAGAGATCTGCTGCATGAGCATCAGCTTGCTATAGAGCTGCACACAGTGCCATCCTTAGTAGAGTGACACTCTTCTAAGCCCATTGAATTCAATGGACTTAGAAGGGTATAACTTTGTTTAGGATGCCACTGTTCAGCAAACAAATGATGACAGTGATAATCCCAAGGGCAACAGCTATACATAAAAATGTCTTGGGATAACACAGAATCCTATTTTTCCCTGGTATGACTTGTAGTTTGCTAGCTCCACCAGTCACTACCACCTTTGTGTTCCATTGTCTTCATTAGGTTGGACAATAACAATATAGACTATTCATTAGATCCTTCAGTGTCCAATGCATATCAATAGAAATCTCATGCATAGTTTTGAAGGAATTATATGCAATAGCAGGGGTGGAAACTAGTCAGAGGGTCAAAAATACTGATTTTACTGACCAAAATTCCAAAAAAACTGACCAAATACTGACAAAAAACCTGACAAATTACTTAACAATTTAATGTCAGCCTACTGATAAGCTAGCATTTTAAATGTAAAACTAGGACTTCATTAATAATGATCTTTATCTGGTCTCCACCATCCCCATAGCCAGCCCCATAGTTAGAGGTGACCCAGATAGAATGATTGCACACCTTTTTATTGAATTGTTTTAAGAATAGAGGACAATGTTTTAATTACCGTACAAAATTTAAGGCAAAAAAAGATTCCCTTTTAAAAATAATCACATACTGCAGATAATAAAACAGGAAAACAGCAAAAACATATTAAAAACCAAATATAAAGTAATAATTATGACAACAAAACATAATTACTGTAAGATAAGACTTGTCTTTGCTTGTACTTTATCTTTGGTTTTTTTATGAAAAAAGAACCGGCCAGCAACCTGCCATCCCTGGTGGAGGCCGTGTCAGGCTGGGCATTGGAACACCCTAGACCGATTGTCCTTCGTGATTTCAATGTCCATGCGAACGATGTGGCCTCCACTCAGGCGATGGACCTAGTGTCATCCGTGGTGGCGCTGGGACTCTCCCAATATGTAATGACTTCCACTCACCGGACCGGACACACGCTCGATCTGATCTTTGCGGCAGGGGTCACAGTGGACTGAGTCACTGCCTCAGCAGTGCCATGGTCAGACCATCATGCCCTGAAGGCCCATCTCAATGTTTCACCCCAACCCTGTTTGGGCAGCAAGCAGATTTCAGCTTACCCATGGAGCCAAATGGAATCTATGCGGCTTCAAATGGCCCTGTGGGATCCATTGCCCCCTGGTGGCTGATTAGATGAGCTTGTGGAGGATTGGCACAGCT
>NW_015160209.1:1235926-1240782 GCF_001447785.1 Gekko japonicus
AATGTTATTTAACACCTACATGCGCCCCCTTGCCCAGGTTGCCTGGAGGCATGGCTGGGATGTCACCAGTATGCGGATGACACCCAGCTCTATCTGTTGTTGGGAGGCCAGTCTGACTTCAAACCGGAAGATCTGGACCGGGCATTGCAAGCCGTGGCTGGTTGGCTCAGACTGAGCCGACTGAGCCAACAGTTTTCTGCACTGCATCCACGAACATTTTTTTTCCTTGTCCTCTTCTTCCATTGCTTTCTCAACTCCTTCTAGAATGAGTTGTGTCATGTTGAATCCCACAATATCCATCACCTCTACTTTCATTGTCTCATGTTTTAAGAGGTTAATTATGTTTCTATACTTTGTGGAAGATTTCACCAAATCACTTTTACTCTTAGGAACAAAGTCCTTAAAGTACTTCATAACTAAACTGAGAACAATCTGTCTTCTCACTGGGAAGTCATCATGTTTCCCCAAAAATGCAGTAATGAAAACAGAAAAACGCAAACTGCATTCACAAAAATCAAAGAAATACTGACTTTACTGACCAATTTTTTTAAAAAACTGACAAATTACTGACCAAGATGAAAAAACTGACTTTTACTGATTTTACTGACCATTTCCCACCCCTGCAATAGCAGCCTTTATTAAGAGGTATTAGGCAAAGTATGAGATTAAAGTATTTGTATAACTATCACATATTTGTAATGAAAGCAAATAGTTCTTCTGAAAATGGTTTTTAAATGGATATGTATTTGGTAAACAGATAGCTAGGGTGCTTCAATGAGTTACTGCTTCAGTCCTGCATTATTTCTTTTAAGACAAGAACAGTCATTCCCATGCAATTTTGCCTCCTGTGTTATTCATACTCTGTTATAATGGGCCAGATGAAATATCAGTTATTGCATTTTTGACAGGAAATAAGTAGCTGCACTTGCTGGAGGAAAGAATCGCACAGATCCAAAGATCCCTTCTTGGCAGTTAAAAGTGGTTATTGCTCCAGTCTCATTGCTTCCTGCCTTAATTCACATGGCTTTATGACCTCTCTGTCTGAGCATTTCAACATAGATATTAAAATGCCTGCAGAGATGAACAACTGAAACCGTCTTTGCTATTCATCTTACTATGACCCAAAAGTAAAAGGAAAAATAGTTCCTGTGCTAAATTCTAATGTAGCATTGCACAGTTCTTTGTATTTCAGTTCCCCCTTTGTCATTGTATCAGATTATTAAAATCAACTTGAAAATTCATTGAAGAGAGTAGGAGGGTATCCCTCAATTGAATTTATGCATATAAAACGTAAGGGGGTTGTTAAGCATGCAATATTACTTTGACTTTTCCCTTAATTTTCAGTTTCCAATTTTCATCCTAACCAGTTTCTGCTCTACAAGGCACCCATACAATTTATTCCAGTCACATCACATCAGCTATAGGAACCTTTAGAAATGCTTCCTGGCAGTAAAAAAAGAAGAAAGCCAATTTGCCTCCAGTGTTTCAAAATTATTTTACAGGCTACTAAGAACTTTTCCACATTTTTTTCATTGGTTCTGGCCCCATATGGTTTCAGTTTACCCCTGATTTCCACACACATTTTTGTGCCTTTAGTTTTCACTTCACTGGGGGGGTTCCCATTTTTTTTCTGGTTCTTTTGAGACCACTTTTACCCCAATCTTTTTTTTCTGGAAGCCAACTTTATTTATTTATTTGATTCAATTTGTATCCCACCCTTCCCGCTGAAGCAGGCTCAGGGTGGCTTACATTAAAAGTTAAAATATAATAAAACACAAATTCAGTACATACAAAACACATTATAAAATTCATATACATTGCAAGTCACAAGTCACAAATGAATACAGTTAAAGTGCAAGTGACGGTAACTATAGGCCATGATGTAGCAAATCTAACAGAATGTATGGCCAGAAGATGTTACTGTTGACATCACAGGCAGTTACTGTTGTCATAAAGGGCCTTATCCCAGAGTTCAGTGTTGTTGGTAGCGGCTCCTAATCGAAGACCTGGTGGAAGAGCTCTGTTTTGCAGGACCTGTGGAACTGTCAAAGGTCCCACAGGGCCCTAATGTCTTCCGGGAGCTCATTCCACCAGTATGGAGCTGCTACTGAGAATAAATGCAGAAACCAAGTCTTTAAAGAAATGGATTCTTTACTGGGATGTTTTCAAGCATACAATAAAAACACAATCACACACACACAATTATTCAGTCCTAAGAAATATAGATAGAAAGGGATAACGACATTTGCATTAGCAGGATAATCGTTGACGGGTGATACTTTACCGGTCCTCAGTGAGATGAAGCAATCCACAGGAAAAATAAGGGAGACTATAAGGGAAATATGGGATTGTATTCTGAGCCAGCAGAACATGTGGACAGACTCAGGCTGTGCTACACCTAGAGCCAAATGGGCTGTGGTTCACTTCATCCAACCAGGCAAGCAAGTATGACCTAAGCATCAATTATTAGGGTAAGAATTGATTAAAGAAGTATAGTAAATAAATCTTACTCAAAAGTTCATAAACAATCATTTTCTAAAAGAAAAATTTCACTAAACCAAGCAGTAAATACCGCTGTTAGTGCTGCTATTCCACCAGCAGTGGATGCAGCTATAAAGTCAAATATGAGTATAGATACTGTTGTTAGTGCGGCTATCCCACCAGCAGTAGATGCAGCTATAAAGTCAAATATGAGTATAATGGCTGAAAAAGTGTTAGAACCACTACAGGCAAAAATTGATAATTTCACTGAGCGAGTGAATATGCAAATGACAGAAACTAAGAAACAAGTGAACCAAAACAAAAAACAGATAGATACTTTAATTAAGGCGGTTAACAGTATAGATGATAAATCAGAAGAATATGAGCAGAAACTTTGGGCATTAGAAGAAACGGTGACGAAATTGGAGGTAGATAAATCTTCATATATTTTAAGATTGCAGAATGTGGAAGAACAAGAAGGAGAGGACGTCCAACAAAAGGTAGTAGAGCTACTGGCAGATTATATCCAAGAAGAAGATACAGAAAAAATGAAGGATGAAATAGATACGGTCTTCAGGGTAAACACGGCATTCACCAGGAAAAATAAACTGCCGCATGAGGTCCATGTCAGTTTCAATAGAAAAAGGCTGAGACAACAGATTTTGAGGATTTCTGCACAGAGACCACTAATAGCTCAAGAAAAAGAAATTAGAGTGCTGAGAGATATACCCTGGAGAATGAGAGAAAAGCGCAAGACGTATGGGAAACTAGTAGCCTCACTGAAAAGAAAAGGAATAAAATTTAAATGGCTGACACCAGAAGGAATCTCCTTTAACTACAAGGAAAGATGGCACAAAATAAATTCCATCTTTAAGTTAGATGATTTTAAACGAAGGTATGGAGAGGAATTAGAGATGTCGATGGAAGAGGAAAGCGAAAGCCCAGAAGAAGAGGAAGAAGAGGAAGAGGCAGAAGAAGAACCTACAGAGGCGACAGAGATTGAGAAACGAAGTGGTGGTAGACAAACACAAGAGGAAAATAAAAGTAAAGGGGCAAAAAGATCCAATGCGATCCCCCTACAAGTGCGAACAAGACTCTTCTATAGAAGGAAAAAAAATGAAAGATAAAATGGGCGATAGAGGAAATGGAGCGATAAGTATAATATCAATCAATATTAACGGATTAAATAGTCCACGAAAAAGAAACCGGACATTTCATCAATTGTCAAAGGCAAAAACACAAATCATATGTCTACAAGAGACACATATTAAAAAAGATGACCAAAGACATTTAGAGAACAAAAAATTAGGAATAAAATTTGCGTCATGTGATCAAAAGAAAAAAAATGGTGTTGTGATTTATGTTAAAGAGTCGCTATACCCTGAATTGGTCTTTGATTCGAAAGACGGAAGATCGGTGATAGTAAGGATACATAGAGCCGGGAAAAAGATGCTTATCGCTAACATTTATGCCCCTAACACGGGGCAAATTAAATTTTTTCAAAAGCTTAGGAAGGAACTAACTAAATTAGACGGAGAGGAGCTTTGCTTAGTAGGAGATTTGAATGCTGTACAAGACAAATTATATGACAGGAAGAACCAGGTAGGAGGTCATGGGAAAGGAGGAGAACTTCCAAAGGAGTTTTTTGAATTAGCTGACGAGTTTAATATTATTGACATATGGAGATTGAGAAACCCAGATAAACTAGATTACACTTACTTCTCAGGACGACACCGATCGTGGTCGAGAATCGACATGATCTGGTTAAGCGTGACAGCCATTAATGACTTGAAAGAGGTGGAGATGCTTCCAATGACGTATGCAGATCATAAGCCTATGATGTTGACTTTAGGAAATATAAATAGGCCGGCAAGGTGGAGATTAAATACCTTCCTATTAAAAGATCCAAAAATTGTGAAGAAAATTAAAGAAGAAATAAAAGAATTTTTTCAGAATAATATACAGCCAGAAATTAAAATAAAAACAGTCTGGGACGCCTTTAAGGCATATGTTAGAGGAAGTTTTATAAGAGAAGCAATCAATAGAAGGAAAAGATTAACGCATAAGATGCAGGGCTTAAAGGAGAAATTGAGAGCTGAAGAAGATAAACTGAGAATAAATCCAACTTCAGATATAATAAGGATGAAACAAAAAAAGTTACAACATGAAATAAATTGTCTTCTGAATGAAGAAATAGCTAAGAAAATATTATACACCAGACAGAATTTTTTCCAGTATGCAAATAAGACATCCAGATGGCTGGCATTCAGATTGAAGCAAGAAGAAAAAAAAAGATATATAAAGATCTTAAAGAATGAAAATGGTAAGGAAGTAAGCGAAACAAAAGAACTCAGACAAATTGTGCAAAACTTTTA
>NW_015160209.1:1242535-1251268 GCF_001447785.1 Gekko japonicus
CCCAATATATCCAACTCACATGGTGGGAAAGAAACCAAGTACTTTCCAAACTTGCCAAAGATAAGAAAATAGGCTTTATTGAAGGGAGTACAGAGCTAGATAAAATCTTGTTAGGAGAAGACGTTAAGATCATTGGTAAGCTATACTCCTTTCTTTTAAGGCACAAAATAATAGACGTAGCAGAGATGGATAGTTTGACACAAAAAGTTAACGGGAATACTAGTACATTATTTCAGAATGTATGGTCACCAGTATACGAATGGATAGACAAAGAGTGATGAGACTGATGGAGATGTTCTGCTGTGTTGTTGTGTCGTGTATGGTGTACAGAATTGGTGCGGAGGTATGTTACTGGGGAAGGTGGTGATGAGGGGAGGGAGAGGGTGGGGATGGTGTTGGATGTGTATCTTCTATGTATGTTTGTTATGTCTTGTGTTGAAAATAAAAATAATAATTAAAAAAAAATTTCAACCGCTGATAAAAGCCATAAAACTAATTATTTGCTGATAATACTACAACCGCTAATATGTAAAAGTCTAAAACACTCTTATTATCATAAATAAATTCAACCGTTAATAAAACATAAAAAAGCAAATTCATACATAAAAACTCAACCACTAATCCATTCATACCAAAAATAATAAAATTTCATGCTTATACATTTATTTCATCTTCTTCCTTCCCTCCATAGCGCAGGAGATAGTTTGCTGTGCCACGGAGCGCTACTGAGTTACTTAGTATGGGAGGGCGGCACCTCTTTGCATTGTTTTTAACAGCTCTATCAAGCACAGTATAAGGAACACCTTGGTCTTCTTCGGGTCTTCGGAGGCTGCGAAGCCTCTCATCTTCTTCTCATGACAACTTTGGGAACACTCGTCCTTCCTCGGTGCGGGCACGAGTCAGCTCAGCTGGGAGGGAAGAGCAGATTTTACATATTGGGGAGTGGGCCTGGTTGCAAGTTATCATGGGCACAAAACTTCAGGTTTTAGCAGCATTTTAAAAACACATCATGGCATAGAAATGCAAGAGATGGTCACGGACTTAAGGCACTGTATCTAAGGTGCCACATTTCGCATCATGGTTGGCATAGAAAAACAATAACAGTAATATGAAATGGTATTTTGGCAGAGCCTGTTCCTTGTTTTGGAGGGACTACACCATTCTCCCCTTTGGGGGAGGGAGGGTCTCCCAGCCATCCCTTCGAGCCCGGGGGCTTGCACACAGAAAACCATCCTGTGGGTTTTCGTGTTTTCACCAAGCCTTACATGCCTTGGGTTTGGGGGTACAGACCGCGAAGACCTCCTCCTTTTTATTCAGGGGCCCTTGTGGCTCCAAGGGGACGTTGTAAAAAGCATACCCTTTTTAACTCAAAAGCTTCCTTCTGGAGGCTTTCACCTATTTTAGTCAAAGAACAGAACACTTCAGACCCCTCTGGGAGGACCCTAATGGATCCTTCCCTTATGACTGACATAAGGCCAGCCTTAATTAACACTCGGACATACGGAGATAGCTGAGCTTTTTCGGGGCTGGGGGTCATCACGTATGCAAATACACAAAGCCCTCAAGCATGAGTTTACACAACAATAAATTATTTGGTGCAAAATAAACAAGCCTTCTTTGCAGTAAGAACACACATTTGTTCTACACATAACATAGACTAAAAGATTCAAATTCTGGGGACTGGAAGATCTTCCGCCCTACTCTTAGAGAGTGCTAGAAAGCAAGGGCTTGCTGTGCAGGAGCCTGTGAGGGTAACACACGCTAAGCTCTTTTGCTCGGTTGAGCCAGGGGCAAAATGCCTTGGCACCCCAGCTGCAGTGCAGTTGGGACTGCATGTCCAGAGCACCTGCTCTGTAGCTCCGAACCCAAGACCTGTATGGCCTGATCCAACATGAGGTTTGAGGTGGCAAATCTCAGTCATCTGGTGGGGGATCCACTGGTTGCATCTGGCAGTACAGTTTCTTCAGTTCGGGCTATGCATTGGCAAAATTGACCAGGTCGGGGCACGCCTCACGCAAGCTGCTGGTCCGGTTGTCCTGATTGGGATGTCCTTGCCCAGCAAGCTGTGCAAGGAGCACATATTCCCCCATGAAATTATATGCCATGGTCAATACTGCCTCTGCACACCCCTTGGGTTCGATGTCACTAAACTGCTCCTGGGTTTGACCTTAAACACCTTGGGCTGCAAAGCCCTCCCAAAACTTTAACAAGAATAGAACAGGAAAATGGAAAACTTTTGCACCAAGACAGAAAGAGGGAAAGGGTGCTTTTATTATAGAAAAAAGGATTGAGGAGGGGTAAATCAGGAGGGAGGGGTATCGGGGACGAAGGGATGGAATGCAAGGTGGGTGAGGGTCTCAATTTTTCTAACTTGTTTCCTGACACAACACCCTATACAAATTAATGCAATACTCAAAATAACTTGGAATCCCACAATAATTACTATGGGGTGCAGGGCTAGATTTAAAAAGCCCGTTGCACTTGAACTCCAGCCAAGAAGTGTTTAGAGATATGCCAGAACTTCCTTCATCCACTGATATTTAGTTAATTCATGGAGGTTCCTGCTAGCTGCTCCAGAATTAAGGGCAGCTAAGTCTGAACCTGAGGTACAGCATCTTGCCAAGATTGTAAGATCTTCCCCACTTACATTGGGGTAGACAGTGATGACACTGGTCATCCATGCGATTGCATTCTTCTTAGTGAGGGGACCAACTTGTACAGCTATGGCTTTAACCTCGTCAGGCTTCCATACCTGTGTTTTAGTGATTGTTTGAGTGGTAGTTCGGTTCCCTGCCCTGGTCACTGCTTCCCTAGTATTAATAGGGTTCACTGGTTTAGTTGTACTCCAATACTTATTGCAAGGTGAGCTTATTACTTGTTCCTCTGAGTCACTATCTTCAGGTTCCCCTACAGCGCCTGGGGGAATTGCAGATATTACTGCTTTTTGGAGCCCCAACTGTTCCTTAAGAGACTGGATTTCTCTCTGGCAGGCATCATGGTTTGCCTGCTCCCTTTTAATTTGGTTCTGGTCTGCTAAATATTTGGTGGCCTTATGAAGAGATGAGAGTTCCTCTCTCACCTTATGTAATTCTGCTTCAGCTTCCTGGGCCCTTTCTATGACTTCGATTGCTTGAAGCTTAACTTCCTGAGCAGTGTCTGCCAATCCCTGCTTTTCTAAGATCAAATTAACCCTCTCAGTTTTCAACCTTATATTTTCCTCTTCATATTCATGTCGGAGGTTCATTATTTCCTCCTCATAATTTTCTCTTTGATCATCTAGATCCTGACTGTGCTTTGCTTGCAACTTCTCTATCTCTTGTTTTAGCTGTTCTATCTCAGACTCCTGGCTTTCAGTGGTGGTTTGTTGGCGTTTAATAATGGTGGTACCATCTTGCAAGGCAGTATATAGCGCCCACGTCCCAAATTTGTCCTTATTGGCAGAACTGGGTTTCTGTTTTTTACAGTAATCCTGAGAAGCATTTCTCACTATTTGTAATGGATCTGGGCCTTTAAACGATCCTTCCAGCCATGGACAATTTTCCTTCGTCACTAGCCATTTTTCGAGCCTGGGCACAGTTTTTTTGTGCGGTACATTTTACTTAAGCAAGTAGGTGCCAAGTATTTTAAAACTTAGATTTTACTAACCAGTGAGGGGTCTAAAGCTCACTGGAAAGGTTCTAGCTTATTTTACTGTTTCAAGCGGAAGGGATTCTCCCAAACCTGTAGTGAGCTTCTGCTCTTGGAAGGTTTAAGTCTTTTGGGGCACTCAGTGACCTTTTCCAGTGGGGTTTGAGACAGGGATGGGCCTCTCTCCTCAGTCTCAGGGCTAATCTCACAACCCTATATGGCACTCAGCCTATTTATTTGGGGTTTTGAGAAAAGGGCGGCCTTTTCCCTCAGTTCTCAGGGTTGAACTCCTAACCCTATTTGTGGCACATAGCCTTCTTAAATGGGAGAGCTATGACTTGTTCCCCAAAAGCAAAAAGAACAAAACAAGGGTGCTGGGCAGTTTCTCACCAGATTCTTTGAGTACCGCTCTAAGCTTGAGCAATGACTCCACCCCTAAGTGCTGGCACTCTTTGTGAGCATATTGTTTGTGTATAGAACTGGTGTGGGGAGTGTGGTGTGGGGGAGGAGACCCTAACACCCTACACTGCACTCTTTGGATCCCACCCACAAGATAGCATGAAAGATGGCCCGCAAATTGACCATAGGACTTCGCGGAAGAGGCCCCTTGTGATCAGTTATTGGTCAGTTATAGTGGCTCTCACTTAGCAACCAGAATGGTGTGGCCAGCCAATTCCAACTGAAGGGGGGGGAAGCCACCCATGATAGGTTGCTCTCTAGAGCCACTCATGCAGACAGAAACCAATCATACATGTTTATAAACGGTAAGACTGGAAAAGGTTTTTCTTCCATGTCTGCCTGCCAGAAAAACACACATGTTGACTCGCATGTATTCAGATTTGCAGGGCTTGCCCGCCATTCTCCACCACTAATCTGTTAGCCAAATTGCTAAATGTATTAATAAGTATGGGGAATTATAATATTTAAGAGCAATTAGCAACTCAGGGGACACAAGCCTATGTATACAGAAGTCCCACCCTTTCCAGTAAAACCAGTAATAAACACAGAAACCAAGTATTTAAAGAAATGGATTCTTTACTGGGAGGTTTTCAAGCATACAATAAAACACAATCACACACACACAATTATTCAGTCCTAAGAAATATAGATAGAAAGGGATAACAACATTTGCATTAGCAGGATAAGTAGTGTAGCCATGGTAAGAAGTAGTGAAGGGCGGGGTATAAATCCAATCTCTTCTTCTCTTCTTCTTCTTACCATGGCTTCCACCTGGTTTTACCAATCCCAGCATATGATGTGAAGTTATATGTACCCCATCTTATTATCTGGAAGTAATTATACTGTTTTATCTGTTTTAACCATGTATTATTTTCTATTAATTGTTTTTAATTGTTCATGTTTAATTTATGATGTACACTGCCCTGAGCCCTCTGGGGGAGGGCAGTTTATAAATTTAATAAATCATCATTATTATCTTAGATATACAGAAAGACAATTTTTGCTGACCTGCCTACCTAGGCCAGATATATTGCCCCTAGAGGTGGGAGAAACAACTGTACAACTGTTCTATTGCATTACTATAGATAGTGTCTGGGAAAAAGATACCCACAGCATCTTGGCAAACTGTGGGCCTATGCATGCAGTTGCAGATGGTCAAATCAGTGTGCCTTCACAAAACAATGCATACAAAATTCAGGGAAGCACACACTCCTCCTTATCTATCACTTCTTCCTAACAATCAGCTATAAAGTTTTAGACAAAATCTTACTTCATCTTACAGGATACCAGTGCAAAAAAACCCAACCCTGTGAGTTGTAAACAAATTACTCTCACTAAGTCCTGCTCCTAAAGGCACTCATAAACAACAACAAGAAGACCCACAAGAACTCATAGGAGCTGGAAACCCCCTCTTCCCTGCTGACCCTACTCTTCCTCCATCTGACTTCTACTTCCTTCCTTCCCTCTGCTTCCCACCCTCCCATATGCTCGTTGTTTTTCCTCACTTCCCTCCCCAACCATGCTGAGGCCCCTCTTCTCCCCAAACCCTGCACTCTCCTGGATCCATCCCCAAAGACTCCAGGTATTTTCCAACCCAGACCTGGAAACCCGACCGGTCACCCTCCTTATTATATCCCATCCCCTTGCCTAATTGCCTGCTACACTAAATGCTAGGGTGTGGCAGCTTTCAATTGCTCAATATCTGAATTGGATTTGGATCCAACCAGGGTTTCTGATGGTGAAAAAGAGTGGAGAGGGTTACCTTCCACCACTAAAAAAGCTATGTTAGGGACCTGCATGGACAAAAGCATGTATGATGAGGTCTGAAATAATAAGGATGGGGATTAGGGGAGATCGTGTGAAAAGGCTGGCTGGATCCAAACTGTAATTTTTAACTCACATACATTTGGGACCGTCTCCTCCAATATGTCCCCAGAAGAACGCTGAGATTGGCAGATAACAACCTGCTTGTGATCCCCGGCGCTAGGGAGGTCTGGCTGTCCACAACTAGGGCCAGGGCCTTCTCGATCCTGGCCCTGACCTGGTGGAACTCTCTGCTGAATAACATCAGGGCTCTGCAGGATCTGATGCAATCCTGCAGGGCCTGAAAGGCAGAGATGTCCCGCCAAGGCTTTTAGTTGAGGGCAGCAATGGGAGGTTGAGACTGGCCCCCTCTCTTTCTTTCTGTGGCCCCCACGTACCCTTCCCTTCCCTGCCGTATGGAACAGTGTCGTGGCAACAAAGGTTGTAACCTTGGATAGGTTTACTTACTGTTCTGTTGGTGTTTTTAATTATGCAGTAATTGTATTTTTAAACTATTTACAAGGTTGTAATACAATGTTCCCTCTAAACTGTGGAGTCTTGTGAGCAAAAATTCTACTCTGTGAGCTACTGGCATTCAAGTTGTGAGCAAGTGATTTTGCTATTGCATAAATTAGTTTGCTCTGGAGAAAAAAATTCTGAGATAAGACAAAAATGTGTGAGCTGGAGGCTAAAAAACTGTGAGATAGCTCACACTAACTTAGCTTAGAGGGAACACTGGTTGTAAATTGCCCAGAGTCTGCTTGCAGGGTGGGAGATTCAACATCATCGCAACAATAGCAACTGCTCCTCCTCCTGTAAACTGCTTTAGGAACCAACTTTTTTGTTACTGTTGACAGGAGTGAAAATACAGCTAATAATATACAAGGTAGAAAGCTTTACTTTCTTAATGAGCCTTATACATAGTGCAATTTAATAAGAAAATATCCTCAATCCACAGTCATTGTATATTATCTAACAGAATGTTTATTCCATTATTTGAAAACAGAAGGCTGTAAAAGCCCTATCTATACTACAATCATTCCACCCAATAATTCAGAATTATACTGCTGTTTAACCAGAAAGTAGTTTTAGAATTTTTAAATACCACATTGATCAGTCTAAAGTGGAAGAATCTCCATAACTCGCTTCCTTAATCTTCCCTTGAGAAAGTGGATTTGTGAAGTAACTCCTAGGCCCTGTTGTGGCAAACCACCAAATTACTATGTACTAGGAAAATGCCTGACTACAGTTACGGTTAGGATGTGATAGCTCAATCTTTTTCAAAATCAAGTTTTGTAATTTGGGGCCACTTTCAGAATGTATTTGTATTAGATAATGCGGCTAAACTCTCCTAGTATCGTCACAGTTCTCAATGTGTAAAACAGGCTTTAGAAAAGTAAACAGGAGTCTTGTGGCATGTTAAAGACTTTGAAAGCTTCTGCTAGAATTAAAATGTGTTAGTACCACAAGCCTCCTGTTTATTTTTTTTGCTGCAACAGCCGAAAGCTTAACTAAGGAAACCTGCTGTGTTGCCAGGAGATACAAGCTTATCTGATTCTGCTTTAACTGAAACAAACCCCAGCTTCTCTACCCCTCAAGTCCATTCACAAGCTTTTCCTCCAGGGTGTCCCTCCCATTTCATCAGGTTCGACTATTCGTGGTGACCCGTTTTCGTCTGAGGTCAAGCTGAAAACAAAGACCAACTGCGAGTTGTGTTTGTTTGTTTAAATCTTTATCCTCTATGTTTAATCTTAATCACCCTCTGGGAGGATAAAGCAGAGGATGGGGACCAGTATGGCTAGGCTTGAGTACTTTCAGCTCTAAGTCTTTGCATGCCTGACTGTAAGCCTAATAATCCTACTTATTTGGACTCACTTTCCAGTTAACATGTTCAGATTTGGGACGGGTTTACATCTCAGCATCCTCGAGTACTTCAACCCAGAGGCACATTTACCCGGGAGGACGCATGGAGCTGGAGCTCCTGTGTGCGAACAATCGGGCGAGGCTGATTTCCTCGCCTGACCCGAGATGAATCGAGCGCGGCGGCGGCGGCGGCGGAGAACAGGATGGAGAAGCCCGCCCGCTCTTCGCAGGGTCAGCGCTTGTGCGCCGCTGCTCAGCGCTCTTCCCCGTTCCTCGCGGAAGGAGAGGCGCAGGCCCCTCCTCTCCTCACACCTGTAGCGCAGGCCTGACAGCCAGTCCCAGCAGCCACTCTGCTCGCTGCCTCCGCCTCCCTCCCAGCCTGAAGCAGCAGTAACAACAGCAGCCGCACCGCTGTCGCTTCCTCCTCTGCAGCCACTCAAGCCGCGGCCTTGACGTCGCTTCCTTCCAACATGGCGAGAGCAGGCTGCTGCTGCTGCTGCCGCCTCCGCTGCCACCACTGCCGCTGCCATTGCTGCTACTGCCGCCGCCGCTGCTAATGGAGGCTGAGGCGAGTGTGGAGCGCCGGGGCTGCAGGTGCTTCGAGGCCCGAGAGCCGGCGTTCCCCGGGCGCGGGCGGCGACCAAGGGCCGCAGTAGCCGCCCAGTCGGGACTCAGCCATCAGCGCTCTTCTTCACCCGGGAAGGCAGTTTCGCCAGGAACCTGCTTGCTAGCCGGGCGTGGGGATACTAGCCGCCGCAGCCGGAGCTAGCGAGAGGCTCCCCAGCCCTCCCTTCTTTCTTTCCTCCTCCTTCCTCTCATCGTGTCCCCATGTATGAGGGGAAGAAGACGAAAAACATGTTCCTGACCCGGGCCTTGGAGAAGATCCTGGCCGACAAGGAGGTGAAGAAGGCGCATCATTCCCAGCTACGCAAAGCCTGTGAGGTGGCCCTAGGCAAGTAAATGGGGGGGGGGGGATGTTTG
>NW_015160209.1:1251350-1258670 GCF_001447785.1 Gekko japonicus
AGGCAGGGGCGAGGGTCTCGCGGGGCTATTTGGGGAGGGGGCGGGTGGGGGCGTGGAGCGAGGCGACCGGAGGGGTGCCTGTCGGACCAGGTTTCGGCTTGGCTTGGGAAGAGCAGGAAGGAAGAAGAGAAGCGAGACCTTGGCTGCTGCTGCTGATGCATGAGACAGACAGGGCCTTTGTGATCTGGCACGGCGGCGGTGTTTGAAGCCGTGCACATTGAGGCGAGATGAGGGGGCTAAACGAGGCCTGGTGTGGGTGCGCGCGCGTGTATTGCCTTAGTCTCAGGGAGGAGTTGTGCGTGTGGATTTTGATGGAGTTTGTGCATTAGAGCAGTTCTCCCCCCTTGTTGACGGCGAAATCCAGTCGGTTGCCTTGACAGGGCTTAAATCGTCTCTCTCGCCCACACACACACCCTGGATGAATAGGCAGAGAAGGTGTGTACGGAGCTGACCTGGAAGAACAAGGCCGTCTGGGAGGGAGCAGGCGACAGGCAGCGTTGGGAGGGGGGGAGCTAAGAACGGAAGCTCTAGAAAGGGAATGATGGAAAACCAGGGACATTGACACCCTGCCTGCATTTAAAATTGATGTCTGCTTTTAGAATTGAGAGGTTGTTGTGTGTTGGGAAAGAATAAAATGAGAGAGAGAGAGAGAGAGAGAGATGTAGTGGTATGAGGAACCTTTTACAGTACATTTTTCTGTGTAGTTCAGTCAGGAAAAGACTTGCTGGGAGGAGAATTTGCCTTCACTTGTATGGTTATTGCAGCCAGTGTGAAAGAAAATATGGTATGGAAATCAGGTTTTGCAAGACTGAGCCATTTAGTTCTTAAATTGGGGCTTGATCCTTGCCCCACTGAAGTCATACTGAGTCATTTCATTAGAGCAGGAAGAGGCTGAGATGAAAAAAATGATTTGATGTCATAAAGAATCAAATGATATGCACTTATGGTGTTTTGAAGAAAGATGAATACATTTTTGGACTGACTTTTGGATTTGTTTAAAAAGAACTTTGTGTAACTTAATTCCTGGGGAATAAAAAATGTATTAAATCTAGAAGAACTGCTATATGATCTTCCTCCATATGATGACAACAATCATTATAATGCTGTGTTTTTAATAATGTTACTTGTGTGTGTATGTTTAAGGTTGTCCATTTAATAAATATATGTAAATAAAGAAACCATATAATTTCTGCTTGAAACTGCTGATCCAGAATGGAGATTCTTGAAAGGAAACATCTTTTGCATGCAGATGGCCTTGTTTAGGTTAGAACCTGCAGCCTAAATCAGAATTATATCTAGATCTGTATATATGTGTGTGTGTGTCCAAGAGAGGATACCCATCTGTACCATGCTGCTTTCATTAGAATGTGCATCCCCCTCCATGTTCTGGTACTATTATTCTCTCATTAATATTCAGCTATTGTTCACCAGGATTTCTCCCTCTCTAGCCTCAGTCATGGTACCAGATCTGCACTTAGATACTGTGGGTTTAGAAGAGCATAACTCTATTTAGGATGACACTGTGTGTTCTTAATGTTCTTTATTAATATCTTGCAGAGAGATCTGTAGTGTACAGTTTTTATTCCCTAGGTGTGTCCCAGGGTGGGATCTGTGGCTGCTTAAACCAAAAACTCATAGGTGGTGATGAAATTGGAATAATGGCTGAAAATATTAGAAAAGTTGCCATTGTGGTGCAGGAATCAAATCCAAGTTGTGTTATGTATGAAGCTTTTCTTCCTATTAAGACATTTAATATTTAACAAGGTTACAGTCCTTTACATACTTACCAGGAAGTTAGTACCATTAATTGGGCATGTGGGATTTGCTTCTGAATAAACAGAAATCTGTTTAGTTTAGAGTTAAATTTTAAAGCTGTAATCTTACCAGGAAGGACCTTTTATTGAACTCAGTGGTACTTACTTATGAGTAAATCTATGTAGGATCAAATTTTAACTGTGTTAATGCGCTAGCATAGCATGACCCATCCTATAATAGTCAAGGAAACTACAACATCAGCAACAGTTTATTTTGACCCAAATATTGACACAGTGTGTTACTACCTATTCATTGACATTGGTAAAAACAGCTACTTGCAAACAAAGAGGATACGACAGCACTTCTTATTACTACTAGTAATGGTTAAAATATTTATGTTATCTGGTTCAGGCAGAAGCTTGGAAGGTTCTGCTTTTAGTGTAACGCTCATTCATATTTATACAGAAAAAGGATACCATACTGGTTCAATATAGAAGTGCTGGATCGCTATTAAAAATGATACCATTGTTAGCCGAAAAGAGGTTTAAAGAACAGAGTAATTCTGGATTAGGAATGTATAAAATCACTTTTATACAGAATTTTTCAGAATTAGCTTGAATCTTGTAAAATGTCATGTTTTTCCGCCTTAATTTATGGCAGTGATATATGATTACTTGGATTTGTGAAGGCTACACTTGCAAATTAGATTTTTGCCTATCTTGATTGATTGTCCAGATCAATTGGTGTCTTTTTGCTTAAGGGTAAGGTTCCCCAGGTCCATAAAGAAGCGGTGGTTCATCCACTGTTGGTGGGGTAAAAAGATTTCCTTTGCTACGAAGTCCTGGCTGAGGAGGAGGAGATTGGATTTACCCTGCCCTTCACTACCCAAAGAAGTCTCAGTGCGACTTACAAACTCCTTTCCCTTTCCATCCTCACAACAGACACCCTGTGAGGTAGGTGGGGCTGAGAGAGCTCTGACAGAAACTGCTCTTTTTCAAGATAGCTCTTATCAGAACTACGGCTTGCCCAAGGTTATCCAGCCAGGTGCAATTGGAGGAGTGGGGAATCAAACCCGGTTGTCCCAGATTAGAGTCTGCACACTTCTAACTGGCTCTTTCTGCACTTTCTATTTTGGGGTAAAATGATGTAGCATGTAGTGGCATAGCAATTCCAGATATTTCTGAGTGGTACATCTTTTCTTGACCTGTTTTAATCTGACTTGAGGCCTGGTTATGGGATGCAGACTTCATTGATTTTGTTGATGAATGATCTCTTATAGATAAGAGTAATTCTTTCATGTTGCTCTTGTTAGACTTTTGAATTGCACTTTATACCATTGCTTGTACCAGACTATTGGACTGTTTGGAGCATTTGAGGTGGTATTTTTGTGGCATGGAGGGTTCTTTTGATCTAGAAGAATGCAGAGGCATTTTCTGAGGCACCTGCTTTATAAGATGTGGTTTAGGAAAAATAGATGATTTGATTCATTATATTTTGAAATGCCTCCTCCATCATGAACCCCGAAACAAAATTATTGCTAATATTCTATCCATATGGGAAGGACCCTCGGATCTGGAAAAAGTAACATTTTTGCTTGCAGATGAGGATGCTTATGTCTCTAATAGAGTTGCTCTAATTGCAGTGGCTGCAAGAAGGATTAGATCAAATGGTATGAGATCTTAGTTATAAACTTTTGGCTATGTTCTAACTTGCTACTGATTTTATACGGGTTCTGATCAGCAGTATCCTTGTAATCCTGTGAATTCTGTTAATTTGTTTTAATACTTATATATTGTTAAGACCTATGGTCAATACTATAACATCTACATCTACCTATATACTGTATTGCCAGTTACATTGAATATTTGTTCAGAGTTGCTGAATTATATCATATGGCATTCTGGAGCTCGATGTCATCCACTACTGAGTAGCCAGAAATTATTGTTTTTGCCTCAACTGGCTTTTGAGCATGGGAAACCTTTACCTTTACTATGTTCAATTGAGATAGGAAGAACAAGCTAAAATTGACATAAGACAAAATGGAGATAACTTTGGTGGGGGAGGCTGATGGTTTGGAACTGACTGATTACCAGTGCTGAATGGAGTCTGTTTGGTCCTATCTGACTGGGTAAAGAGCCTTGAGGTGCTCTGTTAGAGAAGCTGTTTGGTGTTGCCAAGAATGATTTCTTTCATTTAATTGGATTGCTGTTATCCTCCCTTCTAGACTTAGCCATTTTGGCCATGCTGATCCATACATCTGTAATTTCCCAGTTGAGCTACTGCATCTGTGTGAAGCTTCCCTTGAAGATAACCTGGAAGCTTTACTTGGTGTAAAATTTAGTTGCTTGCTTTTCCTCTGATGTTGGGTAGCAATGCATTTTAAAACAAGTCTGCTGGCTTTGAACCTTTTTGTGGGCTCACAAAGTGATGCATCTTTCCTTAAACCTTTTACCACTTGCAGTTTGCGTACCTGGAGAACTGCCTCTTCCCATGTGCAACCACATGCCAATTAAGATCTGCCCTACAGGCACTGCAGGTGGTGCCATCTACCTCTCAGTGATAGTGAACACATGAATGTTTTTTAGTCTTGTCCTGTGCAATAGACTGCTTGAGGAGGTGTCAAGGCCTCCTCATTAGCTCGTTCCAAAGGACATGTGAAGACCAAGCTGTTCCCCAGGCTCTTGTATGACCATTCAGACTGTGTTATCTTGCTGGGTTTTGATATGTTTGGGAGTCATTGGGCTTTCTGTGAGTGCCTTGTTTCTGTTTTCTGTTAGTATCTGATTTCTGTATGTTTTATTGACTGTAAGCCATCACGAAGTATAGAAAGGTGTGATAATTTTTTTGAAAAATTAATTAAATGTATCTACCAGGTAAGCAAGGCTGTGGTCTTTGGATATTTTTTCTTCTTCCTTGTGCTGGTGAAACTGTTTTCACATAACGGGTCTTGAATTTGATCCACCTCATATTTATTACATGAGGCCTGTACTGGCTCTGTCCCCTCCCCCCCTTCCAGTGTTTCTTTTGCATTCTTGATGCTCATTCACGGAGAGTCAAGGAGCCTTGAAAGTAGCACAACTAAAACAGACGATGCAGTAGATAACAATACAACTCTTTAGTAATGTATTGCAAATGGTTACTATATGAAATAAACAAAGCATGTTAATAATCTAGATGCTTTTGCTCCCTGCCTTTAATACCTATATACTGTTCAATATAAAGTTTCATGCATTATATTTTGGAATAAATATTTTCTACTTTTTATAATTTCATAGCCCAGTATTTTTACCTTGTCTTATTTTCCTTTGTAATTGGCTTAGAGTAATAATGAATGTCTAGTTCTGAGTATGGGCTTTACAAAGAACTTGACTCTTCTTTATTTTTTAAAAAAATTCTTAGTTATTTGCAGTGTTCGTTGTCGAAGGCTTTCACGGCCGGATTCATTAGTTGTTGTAGATTTTCTGGGCTGTTTGGCCGTGGTCTTGGCATTGTAGTACCTGACGTTTCACCAGCAGCTGCCTACCATTTTTCTTCTCACATTGACACAGAGAGTACGCCATCTTTCTGTGTTATACCTCTGAGGATGCCAGTCACAGCTGCTGGAGAAACGTCAGGTACTGCAATGCCATGATCACGGCCATACAGCCCGGAAAATCTACAGCAACTAATGGTTCTTTGAAGTGTTTTCACATATTAGTTTTTGTGTACGTTAATCTAATTTGTGTAACCACACCTATGAAGTGTTACCATCTTAGAGATGGTTAAGAGAGAGGCAGTGAGTCTTGCTGAAAGCATTGTGGGTGTAATCCTTCAGATTCATTTCAATAACCAGAGTTTAAATTTCAGGATCATGTACAGTCTGTTCTCACATTGTGGCTCACACATGAATTCTTCCTTTCCTGCTGTTTCCTGTTTCACCACTATATGACCGTTAGTAATCCGGATTAAAATAACACCAGGTGTACTCCTGAATTCCCTTTCTAATTTTTCTTTATACAGGGCTTCAAATAATCAATTCAGACACAGCACACAAAAAATATGCTGTGTGAACAAACCATATATTCACATGCTTCCTCCATCCCTTATTCATCTGTTGTAGGTGCTCTGTTTCAATTTTGGCTTGGATCTTATGGCTGTGTTCCACATGGTCCTTTGCTCCAGCCACTGCAGAGGACAGTCTTTACTGTGTAACTTGGTTCCTCTGCCCCTAGTATTTCCGTTTAACCAAGATCAGTGGCCTTCAATGAACCCTTATGCAAATGGAGGTGGTAGCGGAAGAAGACTTCCACCGTGGGGGCTGTCCTCCACTGTGGCCGGGACAAAGTGTATGTTGAATGTGTTCACAGGCTTTCCATAATTTACTGTTGCCTATCCAGTAACCTAGGGTTTGTGCTTGCCCTTCAACTCAGAATTACAATCCACAGTCTGAAACTGGTTTAAAGTCCTGGTTTGAAGACTAAATCCAAACTATGGTTTGCTTTTTTGGATGTAACAGCAAATTACGGTTTGTAATGAAGAAGTAGTAACTAATGGCGTAAAGTTCGTGGGGGCGTCGGGGCGTCAGCCTTCCCCGAAATTTTCAGGAAGGTTCTCAGCCTCCCCCAGGGGCAACTGCTTACAGCCACCCTTGCACCCCCACCCCATTCTGAAACTATGTTCAGCGGCTGGGTTGGGACCAGGAGGGAGGGAGGGAAGTTAGGGTGGGGGCTTGCTTCCTCCTGGAAGTGAAGCCCCACCCTCAGCTCCCAGCAGCCCTTAGTTCTGCTGGGCTGCACGTGGAGTCTGGCTTTCCTGGTTTCCTGCGCGCACGCACAAAGGTAGGAAGCATGCTTTCCCGGGCTCTCCCTTACTGCTGAGTCCTCGAGGCGCATTCGTTCAGCCTGCCTCTCTGCCCCCCTCACCCAGCTACCAGTAAAATCAGCGCGGACCAGGAGGGGAACTTGACCTGGCAGACTTGCCCTGCTGAAGGGAGCGCCGAAGCTCAGGGGCTGTGGTCCCTCCCACATCCCGGACGGCCTCCACGGCACCTCCTCCACTTCTTGTGCCCGGCTGCTGCCTTCCTCTGATTCCCCTTCGCTGCTGCTCTTGCTGCTGCACGCTGGGACCAAGTTGGCCGGCTTTGTAAGGGCATGGGTGGGGTGAGGGCCTGAGAGAGGGCAGTGTTCAGTGAGCCTGAGGCTGAGTAGTCCAAAGGAAAACTGCCTTTGCTCTCTTTGGAATACCCTTCCCATCCTCCCCACCCATCTGTTGTGCTGCTTTTATTCTCTCTCTCGCCCCGTTTTTAACCCCCCCTTCAGTTGTACTTCAGTTTCATCTGAGTGTGTGAGTGCCCCCCCCCCGGGCTTCTACTCTCTTTTTATTCCCCTTCTCCCCCCTCCCCCCACATTCTCCTCTCTTTTTATTCCCCTTCTCCCTCCCCTCCCCCCACTTGGGCTGCCTCTTCATATAAATATGTGTGTTTTCTCCCCCTCTTTTGTTTCTTTGTTTTTAAAATCCCCCTTTTCCCAGTGTTCACTTTTGTGGCATTTTATAGTCTTCTCTGTCACATTGTGCCATGGTGCTGAT
>NW_015160209.1:1261469-1349568 GCF_001447785.1 Gekko japonicus
TGATAGAAGTGTAATAATAATTTACTCATAGTTGTGAGAGCCAATAAGATTTGAGTTTGATGGGGGATTGGGCAAATTGATCTAAGGAACTGAAAGAGGAGAAAGTATTAGCAAGCTCAGTGGTTAAGGATTTGAATAGAGCTCTTTATAGTCCAATCCTGAGGACACTTCCCTGGGAGTAGGCCCCCTTGGATAGATCTAAGTAGGATGCCTCTGATGAGGAATTGTTATAGGAAGGGTATATGAGATTAAAGTATATGAGAGAGAGAGAGTCTGAAAATGTAATACAGGTTTCTGTGGACTGCCTCCCCTATTGTATCACACAGACCTTGCAATAGCATTGTAGCTAACCCCACCTAAGAAACTTCTATGCTGTTTCTATAATTTCTAAAATGTACTTCACACCAACTGTGCATCTCCATTCCTTTCTAATTCCTCTCAACTATGTACAGCTTTCTATGTCGTGCTTCATTTGGACCGCTTTGCTTTCTCAGGTCCTAGACTCCTTCTTTTCTATAACCATGGATCTACATCCCCTTCCTCCAGCCTTGCTGCTTGTCCCAACTCTCTAAAGTCAGAGCAGTTTGGCCAGTGGCAACCCTCTGCCTGTCCAGGAAGTTCAACTAAATACCACTAAAGGTTTTGTCTCCACTGCTACATCACTTAAAGCATCACAATATAGGTTCATGTTCCTGCTATAATTTATGATGCTTTAGTTTGGGAAGATCTGTTTTCTTAGTCACATCAGTTGGTGCTATTTCCCCCCTGTAAATTCCTCTTCCATCACATGTTGTCTGTCAATCCCCTCTTTATCCCACCCTTCCTCCAGTCTCCCTTCCCTTATATTGATCTCACAACAATGGTAATATCACCCAGCCTGATGAAGGGAGCTTTGACGCTTGGAAACTTATTCCCTGAAACTCTTGTTGGTCTCTAATCTGCTATTGGACTCAAATCTAACTGTCCCAGTATCACCAAGTAAGTGTCATGCAAAATGTAGATCTGAACATGGGTCTCCTCAATCCACACTGGTCTTCATGCCATTGGTCCATCTACTTCAGCATGGTCTGCTCTGATGCAGGTGATCTCTAGAGATTCAGACAGAGACAGATCCTTTCCAACACCTGTTTTCTTATATACCTTCTCGGTTTAAACCTTTATCCTTTGGCACACAAAGCATGATTTCTCTACCATCAGTCTATCAGTGTCATCATTGTCTACTCAGACTGGCAGTGGTTCTCCAGGGTTTTATGTAGATGATTTTGCCCATGCCATGCTTTGTTTCTGAGCCGTTGGGCCTGGCTAGGGGGGTTCTCAAGGGTTTCCAGGTCCCCCTAAATTTCTGGAGAACCCCTTCCTAAATCCCACATGGCTCCGCCTCCATAAATAGTGACAATGGTCTGTGACATCACTGGCTCCTCCCTATGATGTCACTGGGCCTTGGTTCTTTTAAGGACCTGGCACAGCAATGCCTCTGGCCGAGCCCCCCCCCCCCGGGAAATTGGAAAGTCTACGCCCTTGTGCCTGGGTGCACAGAAGAAAGAGGGAGCTTGTGAACATAAGGCTTGTTCTGTAGGGCCAGACATTAGTTTAATGTTATGTCTGAGTAAGCTGAGTAAGCCAAGTAATTTTAAGTGCACCTAGCGTCATATTAACCTTGGTTGGGAATGATAGTGTGTAATACCAAAACGAGGGAAGGAGGTGAGTTGGAGGGTGCCCAGTATTTCAAGACCTACTCTTGGTTCTTAAGCCCTAGTGTAGTTGTATGTCTGAACAGTGCCTTCCCCCCAATTTGTGTGTTTTCTCTCTGTGATATTGGACTGTATTAATAATTCTCAGATGCTTTCATCCTCTTTCTTAACTGCTTCCAAATGTAACATGCACTGTCTTTTTAGTACTGCAAAACAAAGTAAGGGCTTGTTGTGTGAGTCTCTCTCATTTAAATGTACTTTGCAGGGGAAAAGTTTCTTTTGTTTGCCACAGTGAATCATCTTGACTTTCACACTTCCTTAGTTAATACCAGCTCTTTTAACAGAATATATTTCCTGCTGTTTCAACATTCTATCTTGCCTTTGCCCTATTTCTGTTCTTATCTTTTCATCATCTGAGCCATTATGTTTCTTTGATTCTTCTGCTTTCTTACACACATAAAATTGCATGTCCACAAACGCAAGTGGAAGACAGATTTTACTAGTATGTGATATTGCAGCTCTTGAAATAAGGTATCTAGCACTTGACACAACTCAAATATATTGGATATTATATGGTGTGGTGCTAGTACTGCAAAAGGTATGAGATTGGCTATTTGTTCAGCAGTTTGTGAGAAATAGTGATATGAGAGGTGAGGGTTTTGCGGGGAAGAATTGATGTTAGTGATTACTATGCATGGAAAAAAGTCCACTAATTTGTTGGCTTTATATCACAATAACCATGTGGTGTCTTGGTAACAACTGTCAAAGACAAGTAAAACAAGGAAGTAAGCACAGTATCATGTGAAGAAGAAGCACCATTAAGTTTATTTACTTACAACTGAAGTCAACAGGATTTACTCCCAAAAGAATAGGCTTGGAGTTGTACAACCCAATCTTATAAATGCTTTCTGGGAAGAAGAAAGAGTGGATTGGATTAGATCAAGCCACCAAGAAAAGAAGTTCTAATATTTCCCAAACCTTGTGTGCTTTTTGGTTGTTGTAAAAAAAATTGCTGTCTAAATAAAGAATTTTTACTACCCAAGAACGTAATCCAAAATCTCTTCTCATGCAGCCTGCATAATTTATTTAGAATTCAGAATTTTTGTTTCCCCCACTCAAACACTAAAACTGAAATCTTAAGTGTACTTGTTTGGGGTGGAGTACTGGTGAAGTCCAGAACTTCCCAAATGTGCATGCTTGTAGTTACTGAGCAAGAACAGTGTATCTTCATAAAGTGAAAAGTAAAGATTTATTATGTTTGGTTGACAGTCCAAGTAAAGATAAAGGTTTCCCTTGCTCAAAAGCCAGTTGAATCTGACTCTAGGGGGCAGTGCTCATCTCCATTTCCAAGCCGAAGAGCCAGCACTGTCCGAAGACTTCTTCCATGGTCACGTGGCTGGCAGGACTAAACGTCGAGGCACATGGAATGCTGCTACCTTCCCACCAAAGTGGTACCTATTTATCTACTTGCAATTTCTTGCTTTTGAACTGCTGGGCTGACAGGAGCTGAGTCAGAGATGGGAGCTCACTCCATCATGCGGCACTCGAGTCTCGAACTACCAAGCTACCAACCTTATGGTCTGCAGCTCAGGTGTCTTAACCTCTTAACCACCGCGGCCCTTTTGACAGTCCAAATACTAGTAGTTAAAACAATACGAAATGTGTGCTTGAGCTACAGGGCCACTGTAACACGCGACTGCCGAAGTCATACTTTTGCCATTGCTTTGTTCTTTTACAAAGACAAGCAGGCTTTAATTTAGTGTATTTGATACTGTCATAGATTTTCACAGAATTAATATAGATGCATATGCTTACATTCAGGTATCACTTAAAACTGGATTATTTTTTAAAAAGAGCATTCTGTATTACTAATTTACAGAAGTAAAAACAGATTATTTTAAAATTAAAACACCAGTTTTTATGTACTTTGAAAGTAGCGTTGCCAAGTCTGGCTTGGGAAATTCCTGGAAATTTGGGGGAGGTGTCTGGTAGGGGAGATCACTTAGTGGGATGTGATGCTATAGAGCCTTCCCTCCTCTGAATACAGCCTTAATCACTTCAGAGGGAGTGATTTATTAGCCTTCATTCTCTGTGAGAACAATTATAATAATGAATTTTCTAGCTGATTTTGAAAAATATTTTAATATAACAAAATTACTCCTGCCCCTCCCCCAACGAGAATGTCCCTTTTCTTTTCTTTAACAGTAACCATATCATAAACACTGAGCGATATTAACGTATTATATAGTGTGATCCTGTGGGATTTCTTGAAGGTAAGTGTTCATAGCATTGCAGTCTTATATTCCATTCCTAACCCTATTGGGTTCAGTGGTCGTAGAAGGATGTAATTCTGTTTTGGACTGCACTAGTAGTCTTTGCTCTGGGTTCTTCTCTTTGAAATAAGTTAGGGTGTCTTCTTCCTGGAGCAGGACCTTTTCTGTGGTAGCTCCAGAGGTATGGAACACTCTCGTGAGAAAGGTCTATATGGGGTCCTTCCTTGGTCTCCCTTTATAAGCACAGAAGATG
This sequence comes from Gekko japonicus, assembly GCF_001447785.1. Lineage (NCBI taxonomy): Eukaryota > Metazoa > Chordata > Lepidosauria > Squamata > Gekkonidae > Gekko > Gekko japonicus. The sequence continues at coordinate 1,265,687 of NW_015160209.1, forward strand.
TTTTTAGTGTGCTGGGGTTTAAGGAGATTTTTAGTATATATTATATAACTTAATTGTGGGCGGCGGAAGACAGGAGGGTTGGGTGTGATGTGGTCCATGGGGTCGCAAAGAGTCGGACTCTATTGTGCGACTGAACAACAACAAAAATTGTATTTATATTTATGAATAGATGTTTTATAAGCATCATAAGTAAATGTAGTATTAGTGAGTCTTCAAAGACTTTGCTTTGATTTCACTTTTATATTTTTCCTTAAGGCCTCATTTATCTATCTTTTATAACAGTGTATCCTTGATGGATGATGGTGGCACTGTTGCTTAATAGACATGTTTATAACACAGATATAAAACTTGGAATTATTGAATCTTTAATTTATGTCCCGTACTGTATATAAAATTAAGTTTGAATTTGGCCCATTGACACCAGTCACACAGTCTCTGCTTTGTTCTGATTATAGAATTTCACTGCTAAGTAAACCTCATTGTTCTCATCGTATTTTCTTTCTGTTCATCCTGCCTTGTGCTAGAATTTGTAAATGTACTTGTTTCTGATTGTGTTTTCAAATGTGTTTGCTTTAAATGTCAGTTGCTGTGTCAGCAACAGGTTACTATTAAGAGCTCCAGTAATTTAAAAAAATATTGAAATGGATATTCTGGTCTTAATGATATGCTTCTTGTACACAGCCTGTATCCAAAGAAAATATGAAGCCAATTAAGTAATTAAATTCGCCTTGGATTAATGAACTGACACTGCCATCTGAAGCAAAGTTACGCCCTTAGAAGTCAGTTACACCCTTACAAGTCAGCAGGCTTTGAAGATGTAAATCTAAACTCTAAGTATAAATCTGCTGGGGTAGTGATTGGTTTCTTTTGCACCATGTTATATAGGTTCAATTTTTCTTCACTGTCCTGTTTTCAGACATGTATGATCTGTGTTTCTAGTCACTGAATCATGGTTTGCAAGTGGACATTTTCAAGTGTAATAAATACATTGATTATTGAATCCATAGCTTTGCTTAATATCTTTCTGCATTTTTAACCAGTTTAAAAGTTATCTTTTTCTATTCCTTGTTCATTTTTCTTGATGATATCCATACTCTGTATGCTATTGTCAAATTTCAGTAATCCTAGTACAACATTGCTTGTTTGGGGTCTCTTCATATTGATTGTATTAGCCACCCCTGTGCTTATTGGATGTCTCTTTTAGGGATTTATCAAATTACATTGTGTAAACAGCACTGAGTCTCTGTGAGAAAGGTGGCGTATAAATACAGTAAATAAATAAAACCCGGAAAATCTACAACAACTAAATAAAATAAATGTTAGACTAGATTGGAACACTTCCTTGCCTTTTTTTGTTTGAATAGATCGAATAGTTGCAACATCCCTTCCATCATGTGTGAGGAGAAAAATAAATTATGGCTGCGGTCACACAGCCAGGAAAATGCGGGGGGGAAGCGTGGCTGTTTGCCCTGGGGAAAACTAAAGTGCGGTTGCGCGATCAGACCTCCCGTGGAGGTCCCGTGGAGGTTCCATGGAGGGAGAGGTGCGGATCACACAGAAGTGGGGCCTCGGGACAAATAAGCGGGGGCTGTGCGCGAGGGAAGGCAAGGCGGGGGCTGCCAGAGACAGCTGGCCAAGCAGCGCTGGGGAGAGGAGGGGCCAGCTGGCGACTGGGCGGTGTGGCATCGTGTCGGGCTCGGCTGTTACCCCACCAGTGAGGCAGGCAGGGGGTGGGCAGTAGTTCTGGAAGGGCAACAGTCCAGGGAGCCGGCTGGTGGGGCGCGCGAAGAGGGCAAAGCAGCATGGCTCAGCCCCCTCCGCCCTGACCGCCCCTTCCCCAAGCAGACGTCCTACTCTGCCGCCGCGCCCCCATCTTCTGGGCTTCATCTCAGCCGATGTATCTTCTGCCTTGCCCCCTTTCCCCCTATCTATTTGTCGCTCGCCTCAAGCCGTGCGCTCTTTGTTGCTTTCTTCAGGCTGCTCTCCTCTTCTCTGCACGACGTAAGTTGTGTGGGCTTTTTTTATTAAACTAACATTTGTGCATGCTCCGTTGGGTGCTTTTGCGCATCTGTGGAGACTTGGAAAGAAAAAAACCTTTTAGCTAGGGGACATGGGCGGGCGCCGGAACTACCTCCGGAAACGCGATCATACACCCGCCCTTTGCCCCGCGGTTTCCAGAAACTAGTACCTCCGAGGTACTAGTTTTTTACTCCGCTTTTTTGGCGTGTAGCCACGGGTTAGCGACGGGAGCTCTACACTTGCCAGATGTTGCCATGTGATTGCGCCAGGAAACTCCGCCTCTCTTCCGTCTCTGTAGCGTGGCTTATGCTCCGTGTGACCGCAGCCCATATTTGGTTTTCATTTGACCTGTACAGCCAGATAGGTGAATTTATAACTTGTGTTTTTGGTAGGAGTATTATATTTCTTTTTGGTTTTATTCTTTCCTCCCTCCCCATTTATTAATCAGTAACATTTACCTATAATCTCTTACTGGAGATAATTATTTGAAAAACATTGATTTCAATTTTGAAACTGCAAAGTTTGCCTAATATTGAATTAGCAATAGTATCCATTGTTGTTAGCATTATGAACCAATGAATATTTAGAAATTGGGGGAAAAACAGCAGAAAAATAAAGCAGTGGATTTTGTAATTGGGAAAACTATATTAACCAATCTTTTTTCCAGATGTGCAGAAAGTTCCTTCTGTGATGTTAGTGGATTATCCCATTTGGTTGATCAGTTGATGGGGGCACTTGTTTTGCTGTTGGAAGGACTGTGTATGTGGTTTGGTTTGGTGTGTGTAATGGTGCGTGTAATGGTTAAGAACAACAGGGTGTAGTGGTTAAGAGCAACGGACTCTAATTTTGAGAACCGGATTCAGAGAACTGGGGTTGATTCCTCACTCGTCCACATGAAGCCTGCTGGGAAACGTTGGGCCAGTCACAGTTCTCTCAGAATTCTCTCAGCCCCACCTACCTCACAAGTTAACTTTTGTGGGGAGAGGAAGGGAAGGTGATTGTAAGCCGATTTGAGACTCCTTCGGTTAGCGAAAGGTGAGGTATAAAAACCAACTCTTCTCCTATTTCGCCACAGTATAGAAATTAGTCTTAGTGATATTTAATATGCTCAGAGGAAACATTGTTCATATCACACTCATCTAATAAATAGTCTTAACAGGTTATCTGGCTTTTCAGCATAAGCTTTGTATGTTCATTTGGCCATTGAGGAAGCCAAGTAACATATCATATGAGACTTGCACCTCATTTTCATATTTATAGTTTGTTTTGAAATGAGGCATTTGTATTTACTGGGAGCTACTTTTTAATTATATGCCAATAGGTGTAATGTTTCTTTCACTCTGTAACTAAAGAAAGAATTTTCAGGATTTTTTGCATTTGCATGATTCTTTTACTCTCTAACAGTTGTGTGAGTGGTTTTCATTTGACAGTGGAAAACTGAAGCTTAAATACAATGCAATCCAGTCAGAATTGTATGCAGTCCAGTCAGAATGGGAGATCATTCTTTCTCTCTCCTGTATAAATGGGTAATTTTTGGTTCGATCAAGTCCATTAACTTGGTTTAGGAAATCTCCATTGCAGTTCATTGCAATCTCCAGTTCTAATGAATACTTGAAATAACAGTTCTGAGGAAGAAAAAATGAACATCAGATCTTTCTGCATTGTTCCTTAGTGTCTGCTATGAATTCTATAACAGTAATGTTGTTTATGTAAATTTGCAGCAGGAGTACCACACCTCTGACATAAAAGGAAATGGAATTAGGTTCTGTCTCTATTAAATAAGTCATATAACAGTATGTTCTGTATGGAATGTCAACAGGTGGACACTTAGTTGAGAGCCAAAATAGTTGGTTATTGAGCTGTGTGAAGTAAAGATAGCTCTCAACTTAATCCTCAATGATGTCTGATATGGGATCTGATGTGTTGTCACCCCAATTTCGAGCACTGTGGTATAAATTTTAACATATATGCATGGGGAATGTTGGCCAGAAAGCTCAACTGGACTGGACTTGATTTCAAAAGAGAACTTTGACAGAAAGGAAGAGTCAAGAAACCCAGATCTTTCCAGGATGCTTGTGGTTTTAAATACTCTCCAATAATAGTATCTCAGCTAGAATGTATAGCACATATATCAACAAGTCCAAGAGGATTCCCTTGTGATTAACAAGCAGAGTCAAAGAAGCTGTAAAAGGCAAGGCGGTTGCCACCATTAAGAAGTGAAAGTCTTCTTTCAATAAGAAAACAAAAAGGAAAACAGGCTCTGGCAGCACTACTAAAGGCAAGCAAAAGTAAAGGAAGTAAAGAAAATTTGGACAGGTATGTTGCTAAAAACTGTAAGATAACCAAACAGATCTTTACATCAGAAATAGGAAGCTGGCTAGTAAGGCTTGATGGCTCTGAGGCCCTCGCCCCCTGGACACCCCAATTTTTGTCATGGCTTGTTTTTCTGTGCATGTGTACATCTCTCAGCGTGGGACTAGCAATGATAGAAGGAGCCTGAATTAAACTGATGTCAAAAGGCAGTGAGTCACACTAAGGCAGAAAGGAATGCAGGGCAGCTCCTATATCTGTCATGCAAGTACCCACCCTAAGAGGGTTCAGTCAAGGGCCATTTCCTCCAAGGACCTTTGAGTCTCTTCCCAGATAATTTGATCCTAACTAATGACCCAGATCTCCAAAACAATATGCAAAAGGCCAATTCCAGCAATTTCCTAGCTGTCTCAGTGACTGGACAGGGAGATTCCTGCCCTTCCCCAATTATGATAAGTACCTGGCCATAGATATTTACCTATCTAACGTACAGATCTCCCCAAGGGAATATTTTTTATACTCTTTAAGGTACAAGGGAAGAACTCCCCTCCAGCAATACAGACAAAAGATTCCTGTCTGGCTCATCTTTGAAAGATAGCATTTTTATTATTCCACATTTCGATGCCAACGTCTTGTCACCTCCTTGGTTTCAGTGGAAGGGTGTAAGAAGTCATCCCTCAGCCTCAATTTTGTAGCTGGTTTGGAATGCATCCTGTTACCCAGCCTCTTGGTTGGCCTCTAGTTCTTCTGTTCCCTGGACCCGTCTCTGCATCTTCTTCCCCTGTCTGGTCAGTTTCATCCCCTGACGCTACTTCCTCCACACTGAGGGCAACCCTCCCTCCAGGAGCAGGGCTGGTATGTCTTGTCTCTCTCCCCCCCCCCCATTTAGTTTTATTGCCCAGAAGTTAGGCAGTTTTCCAGGGAAAGGTTTTTATGTGTCATTTACCACACTGCATTTTCCTTTCTGTAATTTTCATTGCCGTTTTTCTACTTGCATAGATTAATTTGGTCTCTTTCTCTGTATAAAATGAAAACCCTTCTGTTTAATAAGAGTCTTTCTCCCCTCATTTTTTCCAAGTGTTGACCTTAGTATACACAGGCTCAAGATCCCAAGTATATTAAAGTACTCAAAATGCACAGGTTTGCTCTATGAGAGCAAGGGGATGCCTCTACATGTTACAACCCTGACATATATAAACCAATTTGGGTAACAGGCTGTTGGACAATAAAGAGGTTTAATTTTTGGCCTTCATCTTTGCCATGAAAGATATTGGGCAGATACAACTGAAGTGCATTTTTTTCCTGGAAGGATTTCGAAGAACTGAATCGGATAGAGGTGATGAGGTAAGAAGATGGCTATGTGACAAATTATAAAATAACATCACCAGGTGTTTGGCATGCACCAAAGTGTAGTGGTCTAGTGTCTATTCTGCATAACTTGGTTCATAAACCATAAAAGGAGATATGTTAAGAATTTGGAAGACCAAGATTTGCTGAAGGAATGCGAGTATGGCTCCTGAAAAAGTCTTGCTTGACTAATTTTTGCAGTTATTTGCAAATGTCATCAAGCATGGATGTAGGAATGACAAAACCATTTGACAAGACCCTCAGAAAAAGCATCTAAGTAAACTTTAGAACTCTTGGGGTAAGAGGCTGGTCCTGCTGTGCTCTAGAGAGGAGGAGAAAGCAAACAATATGAGGAAACAGACTGTTTCCACAATAGAGAGAAGAGAAGCAGTACAGTTCCTCAAGGATCTTCATTCATACTAGTGCTCTCTTTTTATAAATGATCGAGAGTTGGAATTGCACAGTGAAGTAGCTAAGGTGAAAACTTCTGCAGGCTGTCAAGTTGCAAGTATTTCTCCAAACTGGCTAAATGTGCAATAAATGGAAAGTGAGGATTGATGTAAGTGTAAAGTGATATGCATTGGTGCCATCTCCCAAATCCAGGTGTTCAGTGATGGATTTGGAACTTGTGGTGAGTGTCGGGGAAAGAGATGTCAAATTAATGTGTGGCAGTAGGGCTGATGTCAGCATACCCTCAGGTGGGGCAGCTGCCATGGCCCAGGGCTTCACTCCAACGTGCCATTTCTCTGACTGCTCACTTATGAGGACTTTGCTACCCGTGTGTCCAGCTGCACACACTGCCCAGTGACATCAGGGAAAGGGCCATGGGCAGTGCAGGTGGCTCTGAACGTGGGCAGCGGGACAGCTTGCGAGCACGGCAAGGAGGGTTGCACAGGCAAGTGGTGAGGCACATGGGTGAGTGGGTGGGAAGGGAGCCTGGGGAGATCCCTGTCCAGGGCCCCACAAAATCTGAAACCAGCTCTGTGGGGCAGTGCTGAAACAGAAAAGATCATGTTAGGAATTATTAGGAGATGAATTAACAAAACGATCATTGTCATTATAGTACTTCCACATAAATGGGGGCATTTGGAAAATGGTGTACAGTTGTGTTCGAGAGCTAATGTGATTTAGTGGTTAGGGTGTTGGTCTAATACTGGGGAGCCCAGGGTTTGTCAGCTTTTATATTTTGCCAAACAATTAGAACAAATCATGGTTTGAAAACCTGTTTCAGACTTTTGAGGTTGGATCCTACAATTGCAAAAGCAAATTTCCCCACCTTTCTGTTTCACAGCAGCTTGCTGGTGGCTGAGGAGAGCTCTGTGTACAAAAATGCACCTGGAGAAAGGGACAGTAAGAAGGGGAAATGAGGCAAAATACACCCCCACCCCCTTTCTGCTGGCAGTGCCTCTTGTGCCAAAAGAAGCTCTCTGGCAGAAGAGGGAGGAGGAGTAACTATTTCCCTCAGGTTCCCATGTCAGGTGGCTTTTTCTCCATGAGGAATGCCCAATCCCCAGTGGAACTTTTTCAAAGATTAAGGGGACTGCTGATTAAAGAACTTGGCAATTTATAACATCCAACTTGTGGCTTCAAATTCTGGTTCACTGGCTGATCACTAGGCATGAAGTATCAATTCAGATGTCAAAATGTAATTAAGCTTCCGTTATGGTTTGGAGTGAAGTCTGAATAGAGCCAATGATTCTTCTTTTTTTACTTTATTCTTATGTATTATGTAGTTGGGACATTCCTCTGTATTTCTAAATATACAACAAATAGGTTAATGTTATTTATATCAAACATCAGGCATTCCTGTTTACTTTTTCTGTGTTAAATCTATGGTTGTTATATGGTAAACATAATTATACCGCTTGAGCATATTTATTATGAAACATTTAAGAAAAGTATTTGCCAATTAAAATGTGCAGTAGTGTATGCTATTCTATTAACTAAGTCTATACACATTTATTTGTTCTTGAGTTGTTGTATGCAAACACATGTTCAAATATGTGTCTGTGACTAGAGTTTAATTATGCTGATGTACATGATGGGTACCACAGTTTTGTGGCAAGTTAGGAGTAAATTTTTGACTTAGTTTGGGAACCAACAGTTCATCCGAACCATTTGCTTAGAACATTGTGTCTTGTATCCAATATTCAGTCAACCTACAAGATTCACATGACCTATTTGTCATATTCAGGAATCACTACTAAGTATTACCAAAGCATGATAGTTTAAAAAAAGTTCCTTTTCTGTGTTAGGGTAAGTGAAATGGGAGGGGAACATTGTCAGACATTTTAATGGCATAGACATTAACGAGTCTTCCATACATTGGCAGAGAGACTGATGGCTCCTAAGGATGTTTGCTGCAAAAATTGCAGTCCTAAACACACTTTACTAGGATGCAAATTCCACTGAACTCTAACTTTTGAGTAAAATTGAGTGGCATCAAGCTGCAGAACTGGCTTGTAGATTTGTCAGTCTGGGTTGAGGAGGACTGAATTTATAATTCTGCTTTTGTATATTTTATCTGTTCTGCTCTTTTCTGTTCAGTCTAATCTCCTTGGAAGGAGAAACACTTGTCTCAAGAAGTGGTTCCTTCTGTAAAACGGTCTGCTCTGCTTTATGAGCTTTATTAGTGGAACTAGGAAGAAGGCCCATTGCAGCCGTAAATGCAACGAACACTAGATTGACCAGGCGGCCGCAGTCCCCGTCTCTTCCCCCCAGCTGCTCCTGCCCCCCACCCATGAGGAATCCGGCTCTGAGAGGGGAGGGGTGTAACCCGCCTGTCCTGCCACGGGTTTGCTCGGCTTCCCTGCGGCCATGAGGAGTGTGAGCAAGCCGGCTCCAAGAGGGAAGGGGAGGGGGTTTAAACTGGCTCTCCTTCCACGGGCTTGCTCGGCTTCCCCGTGGGCATCTCCCCCTTCCCCGAGAGCAGTTGGGGGGTGCCGCCAGCCCAGCGAGGTTGGGGGCGGTGCAGGGAATGGCAGCAGAGGTCGAACCCACCCACCCAGCAGGTCCTGCGGCCTCACTGGGGCAGGCCGCAGCAGGCCAGGGAAACGCAGCGTGGAAAAGCTGGTGTGGGGGTGCGCCAGCAGGCCAGGGGCGCCGGGGGCACAGGGAACGCCACCAGAGGGCAACCCCCCCCGAAGCAGGGCCCACGGCCTCCCTGGGCCAGGCTGGGCCGGCCAGGGAAGCGTGGCGCGGTTCTCTGCAGCCCCCGTCTGCTTGTAGGCTAGCCAGGGACATGGCGGTTGAGGGGGGAAAGGGGGGTCGGGGGCAGCTGGAGGCATGGCCGGGCATGGCAGCAGGCAAGCAGGGGCAGCCTAGAGAATATCCATAGGATCAGGCTGTTTGACCTCCTATTTGAGAATACATAAAACATTGATAAGAGGTTACCTGGTTTAGCTCATCAGAACCCCACAACATAAGTATTATGATTGCAGGCTGTATGGAATCATCTGCAGGTACATCCCTTGGGGCTATAGTTCTACAACAGTGTAGGTTTCTTTGTGTGTTGACTTTTTAATTTAGTTTCTAACATCAAAACATACTCAAGGCAATCATAGTAATATAGGTATTTTAGAACAGTACTGAGGTTCTTTTATCCTGTCTCCGTGCTCCCATTCCTTCTACTGCTCAGAAGGGGGGTGGGGTTTCATATTTTTTTTCTGTCTAGGTGGTTTCTCTGTTCTACTGATGTGACCTTAGTAAATTTGAAAGTTTGTGGCTTTCGGACCATTAATAATGGACTCAACAAATGTTGTCTTTGTGGGATTGTAAATTTTACTTTTTTGAAATTATTCCATCTAATTCTGAAGTCTGTGTCTCTGTATAGTTAATGAAAGCCACAAAATGTTCCTGGGGCAAAGGGGAGAAAAAAATCTGCCTATGCAAAGAATCCCTTAGGTATGCAGAATATATTACTTGTACCCTCTTAAACTCTTGTGAGGTTAATGAAAAAATGAGAATACTCTGCTCTGTGCATTGTTGTGTATGACCCACAGACAAATGATTAGTAAGGCAACCAAAGTGGCACTAGAATTGAACTGTCTCCTGAGGTAAGTGTGGCATGTCAACAGGACAGACACAGGAGAAGCACTCTTACCAACCCACAGCCCTTTTACTAATCTCAGTTGTTAAAGAGGCCTTGGCAGAGGTGGAAAGCAACAAGGAGGACAGAGGGGCTAGAAAAGGGGATGGCACTGAAAGTTCTGGGCAGGAGGGAATGATATGAAGTTAGTGGGCGGGGGATGGTCTGAGGAGAGGAGGGTGGAAGGTGAGAGTGGTGAAGGGAAGACGTTAAGAGAGTGAGTAATGGAGGGTTTAATGTGTGTATTGGCAAGTGGAAGGTTTGTATACCTCCTCAGGAGTAAAGGCTGCCTTGAGAGTAGGTACGTAGTAGTAGTAAAAGCCCACTCAGGCAGTCAGGTTGTGGTGTGGGAGGAAATGAGAATAAAAGGCCAGAGCAGGAAGTAGGGATGCCAGGTCCCTCTTGGCCACCAGCAGGGGTTGGGGATGGGTAGGGTTGCTAGATCCAGGTTGGGAAACTCCTGGAGATTTGGAGATGGAGTATGGGGAGTATAGAGACCTCAGTGAGGCATAATGCCATAGAATTCACTCTCCAAAGTATCCCTTTTCTCCAGGGGAACTGATCTCTGTAGTCTGGAGATGAGCTGTAATTCCAGGGGATTCCCAGGTTTCACCTGGAGGCTGGCATCCCTAGGTGGAAAGCAGGGGAGGAAAGACAACTGGCTGGAAAGGGCAGGAAGACAACTTCAACAGTCTGGGAGTTCAGGAAGGCCACAGGGATACCAGCAGGATACCAGCAGGTTACTCTTTGAGGCCTGGTCACCTTAAAGTCTAAGCCTGTGATAAGGGTCCAGTGGCTAGAAAACCAATCAAGGAATCCTAGGCAGGAAGCCAGGCCTAGTAGTACAAGCAGAGTCTTGATGGAGACAAGTGGAAAAGATAAGAGGATAGCCAGACCTCCAGGCTATAATTAGGTACTTAAATATGGGAGTCTGTTATTGGAGAAAACAATAGTAAACTCTAACCTAACCTGTCCTCCTAGTGTCACCTGGTTGTTGGAGACTCTGGAGACTGGGAGTTAGTATAACTAAACGAAGAGTAGATTCAGGTGGCTTATACCTGGAATTAAACTTTGTTGGTCTTAAAGGTGGCACTGGACTCAGACTTTATTATAAACAAAGAGTAGTTTCGTGAGACCTCTTCTTTGGAAAGCCCTCTCCCTTGACGCTTGCCTGGTGCCTATTTTACTTTCTTGTAGGTGCAAGGCCCAAACACATCCTTTTTACATGGGCTTTTAATTAGGAGTTTTATCTTACCAGCTTAGGGTTGCCAAGTCCTATCTTCACTCCCAGTGGGGGACTTTGGGGGGCGTTCCTGGAGGGGGCGTGGGATCCCTGACATGATGACGTCACGTTGGGGATGTCCCCCCCGCCCGCCCGCCCAATCTTCCAGCGGTGCTGGCTCCCTGCACTTAAAGAGGCCCCTTTAAGTGCAGAGAGCTGACGGCCCCCCTGATATCCGCAGAGATCAGGTGCGCAGGAAACGCCAGCTCCCTGCATTTAAAGGGGCCCCTTTAAGTGCAGAGAGCTGGCATTCCCCCCCCCACGCACCCGACAGAGATTGGGTGTGCGGGAAATGCCAGCTTCCTGCACTTAAAGGAGCTGGCGTTCCCCCCCCCCCACGCACCCCTCCCCCTCCTCTCTGGGAAACACTGGCTTCCTGCACTTAAAGGAGCTGGCGTTTCCCCCCACACACACACCCCTCTCCCTCCTCTCAAGAGAGAAGGGAGAGGAGTGGCTGTGGGTGTTGGGGCTTGGGGCGGGGCTTCCCCTCGTGGCCAGCTGTCTGGCAGCGGGTAGAAGCCCCAAAAAAGTGGGGGACCCCTGCCAAACCTGGGGGGGTTGGCAACCCTATACCAGCTTTTTAAGGGTTTGCTGTGTTTTCTAGACAGTTGTATGTTACTTAACCAGCTTAGGGTTGTCAAGTCCTATCTTCACTCCCAGCAGGGGGCTTTGGGGGACGTTCCTGGAGGGGGCGGGGCATCCCTGACATGATGATGTCACATTGGGGATGTCCCCCCCCCGCCCCCCCCAGCGGTTTCTAGACAGTTGTATGTTACTTATTGTAAGCTGCTTTGAACGGGACTTTGAAGAGGTGGCATAGAAATATTCTAAATAAATAAATTTCTCTTCAAGTAGCTTCTGAAATATTTTTGGGTGAATACTGTTATGCATTTATTCTTGTTTGGTGTATTTCATCTCTTGTTTTGTCAAGTGTATTAGAAATCAGGTAGAGACTTCAGCATATTTCTAGCTGAATTTTTCCTAATGTCCTTAAAGGAGAAAATGTCATTTCTCTTTAAATCACAAGAGAATAGTCTCTTCAAGTACAGATCATATGGCATTTTTATACAGCTTCAGATAGCATGCTATTTTTCCCAGAAATTATTTTTCCTGCATAGATGATGTTTCTTATATTATTGTAAAACACAGTATTACTTTGCATTCATATTTAAATGTGTAATATCTTGTTTGTTTGGAGCACTTTATTCTTATTTTTGTTGTTGTTTAATGGTTTTACTGTTTTATCCTGTTTTTATGTATGGGCTTGTGTCCTCTTGTAAGCTGACCTGAGCCCATTCGCAGGGAGGGCGGGGTAAAAATGTTAACAATAAATAAATAAATAAAGTAGCTGGGTGATTTGGATAGACTTGCTTTTGCTGGTATGAGCAACTGAAACATGGAAAATTCCTGATAATGGCTACTGTTACCCCTATTAGAAATAGAAATGCACAGCTTTTATTTCTTCCTACTGGTATAGCTTGTTGGTTAGCTGTATATGTCTTCATATTTTGGTTCTTAGACTGAAATGATCTTTTGTTGCAGCTCAACAGTTCCTTAGGCAGTGAAATTAGAACTAATTTTCCTTTAGCAGTTTGGTGTAGTGGTTAAGTGCGCAGACTCTAATCTGGGAGAACCGGGTTTGATTCCCCACTCTTCCACTTGCACCTGCTGATGTGACCTTGGGTCAGTCACAAGCTCTGGCACAGCTGTCCTTGAAAAAGAGCAGTTTATGTCAGAGTTCTCTCAGCCCCGCCCACCTCACAGGGTGTCTGTTGTGGGGAGGGGAAGGGAAAGGAGTTTGTAAGCCGCTCTGAGACTCCAAGTGAAGGGCGGGGTATAAATCCAATCTCTTCTTCTTCTTCTTCTAGCAGTGTTTCAGTTTATTTGAATATATTATTTGAAATTTGAAATTAGAAATTCCCTCCTTGTGGTGCTTTAATGATGGAGCATTTTCGTTGGTTTTCCTCTGCCCTGCCAGAAGCGTATTTCTATAAAGTCTTTCTAAAGACTTTTTTGCTTCTATGCATAGATCTTGGATTATGGTGAATTTAGTAGACTTGTATGACACATGGATCTGAACTGGTATAGACTTACGCTTGGATCCAAACTTGGGCCCATGGAGCACAGTTTCCCCCTTCTCTTCCCTTGGCAGACTAGAATGCCCCCTGAAATCCTTCTCTGCACAGGAAATTGTGCTTCATGGGTGGAAGTCCTTCTTCCCATAGAAAACAAATTGTAAAAGGTTCAAATGATTATCTTTGTGTTTAATTCACTAAATTTCTCTGCTGCTGCCATAAAAAGTGATGGATTGAATCATATTCTGTATCTGTTTGGTTCCACCAGCTTTACATTTGTTGGCTAACTGTATACCCTCGTGATGTGATGTGTATCAGACAGGAAATCTAGATATGTACAAATAAGTCAGCACAGGCTGCTTTCTTGTTCACAGAAGACACCACCATCCATTCCCATGTATTGCATTCAGTCTTGTGTAGGAAAAAAGGAATGCCAGTATCAAGGCTGGTGCTGGTTGGTTTGTCTGAACCTTTTGATGCTGGTTGGTTCCTTGGCCTGAAGTATCAAGGATTCTCAATTATGTTGAACATCTTTGATATACCCAGTGTACTAGAAAGTTTTCACTTTGATGTGAAGGTGATGGTTTTGAATAACAACCTTTTTCTAGAAGAGGCCGAAGACCTGATTGCACTTGGATATAAAATTGGAATATAAGAAGACACAAACACAGTAAAAGGGCATAATATTTTGGAAAAGGGCAGTTCAGGAATTTTGGCCCAGCAAGACTTCTTGATTAATCCTGTCGAATCACAGATATCATTTAAGGGATTTCCATTTGGAAGATCAAAAAAGATTGTTGCTTGCAAAGCGGAAAGAGCATTGTGCTATGAAGTCTGTGACTGTTTTTAAGGTTATCCCTCCCCCTCAAAATAGTTTTCTATACTTGTACATATCAATTAATGAAAAGAGCACTATGTTTGTAGATTAATCAAATCTGTTCCACCACCTATGGCAGATGCCTTTTGACAACATATCTTGTGAATACCATACACGATTCTAATTTGGCTGTTCATGTGTCAGGACAGTCACTGGTGAACTGACAAATACTTCTACTTCCATCTACATGAGGTCGCAATTGGAATAACATGGGATGGAATTTGTATTGGGTTACTTTTCCACAGGTTTAGAATTGTTCGTGGCTAATAGTTATATTTTCCTCCCATTAAAAATTCTCATGGTGGCTTATAGCAAAATCAAAGCATGCATTGTTAACAAAATAAAGAAAACTAGGATAAAAGATAAAAGTATTTAAACAAGCAGATAATAAAAAGATAGACTAATCCACATTGTAAAAACAGTGCATTTGAAAAAAACATTGAGACATAAAAATCTAACAATAAAGCGAGGACCAAGGGAGAAAAATAATGGTAATAGTTTGGGGTAAGAGAAAGAAGAAGAAAAATTATTTCTATGAACTGATTGGCTGTGTATATAAGACAGTCTGTTCTAGAAATCTAGATATGGATGGGCGACTTCATCAGAGGATTCCTGCTAGCCCATTCAAAGACTTTATGCTGTCTACCAGTAGCAGGAATTGAAGTATTCCCTCCTGGACCAAAGAAAGCTCTATTGTCTTAATGCTTTGTAGCTTATTGTGTCAGTAGGTTGCCACAGATGTTTTCAAACTCTAGAGTCCTTGGACAGTTGAAGTTTCAAACCATGTTTGACTTGCACAGTTCAGCCTAGGAGTAATGAACTTCTGTGTAAAATCTCTAATTCTTTACATGATTATCAGTATGATTTGTCCTTGTGCTGAAAGCTTATTAAAGATCTGAGATTTTTAACCTTTAATTGAAGAACAAATCTGGGCCTGTGTCTTATTCTGGTGTTCTCAATCTGCGCTCTCTTGGCAGTTCCTAAGCATGGAATGGTATAGCTAGTGGAGAGGATATAGCTAATGCTCCATCTTTGAAAATGTGGAAAATACTGAAAAAATTCTAGAGTATTTGATAGTTTTAGGAGGATTCTGGTAGTGACTGGATTTGACTTGTATTTGAAAACAGGGCAGGTAAACCATACTTCTTGAGAAGAGCGGACTCTCTAAGTATGATGTGCAAGAGAGAGATACATTTTTGAGGCTTCTTTGGTTGCATGGATTTGAGTTTTCTCTAAAACACATAGGATACATTAAAATTGTTTCCTAAATATTTTGCATGCTAGTTTTGAGTCCATAAGGCAGATGCTTGCTCTGTCTTACAAGTTAAATATTTGACAGGTGAAGCAGTTGTTTGGGCTAGTGTAATTTTTGTGTTTTCATAATTCTGAAGATCTTGAAATTGGCAATACAACTGAACTTGAAAGGTTGATAAACTTTCTGACCCCTTGTGAATAACCTGAAAAAGATAAGAAAGTTATCAATGTAGTACAGCACCTGTTGATGAAAATAGAAAGAATTATGTGGATACTATTAATATACGCTCTATCTCTTGTATGGTTGCTATGTGTGGTTAGGAAGACACGTGTCACTGTGGATATACCTCACATTCCAGTTTGGCCTAGATTCACACAGAAGTGGCTTGACCAAAAGGAAGAAACTTCTTCTGCTTCTTATTCCTGTGCTAATGAATTTGTGACATTGGTGCTACACTCAGCTTAAAGAAAAGCCCCCAGTCTGGACAGTGATCACATAAATGGCTAAATGAGAGCAGCCAACAAAGCGACAAAGTTTCTCTATAAGCTTTGTAAGGAACAATTTGCATCTGGATTGAATGAAATTGGAAATAAAGTTTATTGAGGAAGATGATTCAAATAACTGACCTGGAGAATCAGTCAACATGATCAGTCAGTATAGCATCAGGCATACTGTAATCAGGGGACTTTTCGTAGAAAAAGAGCTGCAGGAGCTCATTAGCATATGGTATGCTAACGAGCTACTAGGTTATTAGCATATGCCTTGCTCCCTGAGATCACAGGAAGTGATGTCAGAAGGGGAAGCAAAAGGGGGGAGGCATCTTCAAAAGCCTCCCCTTCCCTTCCCCAGCTAGCCTGGGGGGGGTAGCGAAGAGTCAAGGGGTTTAAAGTTTAAACCCCTTCTCCCTAGAGTTGGGCCACAGAAGGAGGAAAGAGGGAAGGAAAGAGAGAGAGTAGAGAGAAGAAAAGAAGGAAGGAAAGAGGGAAAGAAAGAGAAGGAAAGAAGGAAGGAAAGAGGGGATAAAAAGAGAGAACGAAAGAGGGAAAGAAAGAGAAGGAAAGAAAGATAGAGAAGGGAAGAAGGAGGGAAAGGAGGAAAAAAGAGAAGAAAAGAAGGTGGGAAAGAAAGAAAGAAAGAAGGGAAGAAGGAGGGAAAGAAGAAAGGACAGGAGGGAAAGATGGCAGAGGGAGGGAGGGAGGCTCTCCCAACCCCCCTCATCAAGCCACCCCCACCCCCACGGATCCCTTACTTACCACCTTGGCGGGGGCCGGGGAAGCCGGCGGCGGAGCTCTCTGGGCATCCCCTGAGCTGCAGCGCTTCTGCATGGGCCCGGGGGACCCAGCAGTGGGGCTCTACGGCCTCCCCCGAGCTGCAGCGCTTCTGTGCGGGCCCGGGGGACCTGGCGGCGGGGCTCTCTGGCCTCCCCCGAGCCGCTGTGCTTTTGGCACGGGAGCTAGGGGTGGGGCGTGCCGCTGCTGCCATTTGCACGGGCTCCTGGGCTGCCAGAGCAGTGCTCCAGTGCGCTCCGGCCCCAAAAGATCCCTGACTGTGATAACACTGAACATTAGGAAGCCCATATAAGTGTCAGGTACTCCAAGTGCATGGATGTGCACGTTCACCATTTCAGAAGGGAGAGACCAGGGACCATAAAGTGGAGCAAGAGGGTAAAATAGGGGGCTATAACTTCCTATTCAGGCAGATCTGGTATGTATCATGTTCCCAATGCTGGAATCCAAATATTCAGACAGTCAAAAGTACAAAAATAATCCAGAAGGAAAGCAATAGAGGCATGTGACATATGTCATACCGAATGGTTTGGAACCAGTGAGAATGCACTTTGGGAACAGATTCTGGCTCCAGCTATAGGGCAAGAAACTTGCATCAAGAACTTTTCAAGGTCTGTAAAGAGGGGAAAGACAAGGTGGCTGAAAGGGAATGATATTGGATCATGGGAAATTTTCAAATTAAGGAAACAGAGAAGAAGTCTCCAGGGAGCAGACAATTGGAATGCATCTGGAGGGTGAGAGCACATTATTGTGCCTATTCTGTGGCAGTGATGGCACCAAAGCAAGCCCCTGAGGATGTAGACTCAGAAAACTACAGGCCCTCGAGCAATGCATTTTGTTGATAAAACCTGTTGCATCTGCTGCAATGTAAAGACCACAGATGATTCAATTCAGTCTCAAGAGGTCATTGGAGTAAAGTCAGGTCCTAGTTGTATGGATGATTTTCAGTTGGTGAAGTCTGATAATGTGGACAAGCTGCTTAGGAATATGTATCCCCCCCCCCCCCCGGTCTAGACTCAGTCTTGCCCTTAATGGCTGGCTTTTGGTGTCAAGCCTGGTAGGTTTGGTCATGTGGGTGACCAAGTAAATGCCTGTCTGCAGAAGGGTATAGTTCCGACTGCTTTGAAAGAGGTGGTCATTAGACTCCTGAAGAAAACATCCCTGGACCTAAGTAACTGCTACCTGGTGGCCAACAGTAGGAAGGGTGCTTGAGGACCTGGTGGCTGTGTAACTTCAGGCAGTCTTCAAACTGGATTCAGTGTTTGGGTTAGAAACAGCCTTGGTTGCCATGGTTTTTGTTGGAACAGTGAAACAAGGAAGTGCATTCCTGTTAATTCTAAGTAGGTATTTGATGCTGTCAATCACTCTGCCCCACTCTGCTATTGATCATTCCGCCCTGAGCCTGCTTTGGTGGGGACGGTGGGGTATAGATCGAATAAATAAATAAATACATTTTAGTGGAAACAGCCAGAAATCCTTTTTCTCGGCTCCATGTGTCATGGAGAGGAGCTTCTCCCATTCTGAAGGGTGGGGAGAGGTAACTCCCCCAAATGGACACAGCTTGGCAACAGTACGTGTATATGTGTGTTGAACCTATACATGTCCAAAGTCTTTATTGACATAACAGCATGCTTAAAAGCTTATTTATTTATTTATTTATATTTATTTTGTTCATTTATAACCCCCTAGCTGTGGGGACCCAAAGTGGCTCACATCATCCTCTTCTTCTCCATTTTATCCTCACAACAACCCTGTGAGGTAGGTTAGGCTGAGAATGTATGACTGTCCCAAGGTCACCCAACGGGCTTCCATGGCACGTGGGGATTTAAACCTGAAACTCCTACTAGATACTAGTCCGGCACTCTTAACCGCTACACCACATTGGCTAATTGACTTATTTTGAGGGTACTGAGATCACATGTGATGAGTAAGAAAGGTATGACTTATCTGCTTGCTCTTTTTCTGGGCTAGGGGTCTTTGGGAACATCATCAACATCATGTAATACAAATTAGTACTCAGCCTGTTCAAACACTGCCATAGTCACAATAACAATAAATGGTTTTAAATTCTTCCCATGGAAGTATGTGGGCTGTCGTGGTTCAATCTACATTTATTATTTTGTTTTTTAACTAGAAAGGCAGTTATTTGTACTAGTTAATGTAAAGAACAAATATGATTTTATACTCCTGATGTTATTAAATATTCATTACATGGACCGAATCATATTGTTTTGTAATAGTTGGTTGAACAAAGTGATCCTAATGTGTACTTTGGCAACTAAGCAATATTGGAAATGCAGAATTATAAATATAATGGCATATAATGTAATTTTCCATTAATGTGGAGGTTATTTACTAATGTAGTGTTTCTGTAACTTTACTCTTGTAAATTGTGTTTCTATTTTTTCCCCAGATGAAATTAAAGCAGAAACTGGAAAACAAAGGTATTTTTTTCCTTTTTGAGCATGAATAGTTTAGTCTGTAGATTACATTGGAATATATGCCCAGTATATAAATTTACTTTAGTCCTATAGCAAACTGTACCTTTTAGGGGAAAGCTACTTCATAAACTACCTGAAATACTGAGCCTAGAGTGCCGAAAGCTCTCACACAGATATGCTGTGTTGAGGGCATCATACTTCTGCAGTAGTATACAAATGCAGAATAAAGCAGTGTTTGTGAATGGTTAACTTCCTATATATTTATAGTGAGAGAGTTGTGTGGTTGATGAGATTTCAGGGAATTTAGAAGTCATTCTGAAGACTCTGGTTTATAGGAAAACACCTAGTACAAAGGTACATTGAAGCGCTTTACCTGTTCAGCAGAGATATATGTATTTATATGGTCATTTGATTATAGACGTAGTTCTCTTGGGGGGGAAATTTCCACTCATGAAGGCATTTTCAGTTGTACAATAATTTAGTGTGCTGTTATCTTAATGGGTTAGGAAGGTTTTGTTAACGTATTATATTTCAGATATTTTTCATGGTATTTCTAGTAGAATTTATTAAATGTATTTTCTCCCTCTCTGGTTCATTATTTTTTTTCTCAACCTTTAGTTACTTGGCCTGGAAAACTATTCAATACATGGTTTCCCCACCCCAAAATAGTTGAATGTCATGCTCCCTCATATGCAAAGATAGATATTCTGAAATAATCATGATGCATATCTTCTCATGTATCTCTGCAGAGGGACTCCAGGCTGTAAGGCTGGGCTTTTATACAAGCTGTTGGAGTTGCTTGATTGTTTTTCTAGTTTGTTGGGTCCTGAGGCTGAGTTTTGAAGGCTGTTTGCAACAGTTGTTGTTTTTTTAAAAACAACAACAACAACAACCCAATGTTTCTTGCGTTTTTTGTGGTTTAACAGTGCAGTCCTATGAAGAGATACCCCAGTCTAAGACTGGATTTCAATGGGTTTAGACTGGAATAACTCTGCATAGGAATGCACTGTAAGTGACTTAGGTCTTTGTCTTGAGTCTCAGTTGTCCGGGGGAAAGGTAGATTATATATAATTTAAATAAAATGGCACTAACACCAGATTTTCTGTTAGAGGCCTGATTATGAATTAAAAGAATTTGATATATGAATTCTTAATATGCCTTTGACTTTCTCTAGTTTCTCTTTTGACTATCAACCTAAGTTTCATTTGAGCAGAAAACCTTTTTGACTATTTGAAGTAGAAAGTTGGAGTCGGTTTCAGATTATTTTGTAGATACTTGCATGTTCAAATTGAACTGTTGTTGACTATTACTATTCTAATTGGAACATTCTATTCAGTCCTCCTCATGGGGAAGCAAAACCTGGTTCAAGCACCCTTCCACCAGTGAAATCAAAGACAAGCTTTATTGAAGCAGACAAATACTTCTTACCTTTTGAATTGGCATGCCAGTCCAAGTGTCCCAGGATTGTTAGTACATCACTAGACTGTTTACAGGTGTGTATTGACTAACATATTATTAATTTCTCTCTCAGATTTGTGGTTTCCTTCATTAACATGGTTATGGGATAGTTCAGGTCTGATGCCAAATGATGGTGCTTTGTGGCCAAGTCCCTGTGTACTCCCTCCTCTCCTGATACCCATTTCTCCTTGTGCCGTATATGGTTTACTTTCCCCATCCAAATTAGATGACAAATTATCTTCTTCCTGGTTTGTAATCTTGGTGGTTCAGATGCATAGTTTGCTGGTTCAGATGCAAAGGCAAATTATGGTTTGTGTGATCAGAAGTCAGTAACTGATTCTAAGTATGCAAGGGAAGAAGAGAGGAAGTGGGAGAGGTGAGCACAGGATTTGTTCATGTAGTGTCAAGCCATGATGTGGCATTTGTATTTTTTGGTCTTATTTCATACTGAATTCTTAAAGTTTTTTTTGTCAAAATGTATGCCTTATACTGTGTTAAGCTTTATCATATAACATCAGCTTGGAGAGGGGTTATTCTTTTGTTACGAAATAGAAAAAATAGACTAGCAAGACGGCCATCAAAATATTAGAAATTTTAGCTGTCCTTACTGGGTGTCAGCTTCCAGGCTCATTCATCCTGGCTAAGTCACAGTAGAATAAAGCCTGAACATGTCCTTTCCCACATGCACATTAATTTTGCTCTTCCATTTCCTGGTTGGTAGTAGCCATAGTTCTATCAGGCAAACCATGGTTACAGTTAAACATTGTTTGCCTCCATTCCAGAATCAGGGATTCTGGTTCTGAGCAGTTTCTCAGTCTGGTTTGAAATAAACTACGGTTATGGTAACTGTAGTTTGCCAGCTTCAGACACCATGGAAGAACTACATAACCGGACACAGGAGGATGGATATCCAAATGTTTCTTTAGTTACTTCGTGGCTCTGTTTTCCACTTTATGACTGGGTTAAACCAGGCTTTTTAAAAGTTTGTAATCAGTTCAAGAGGACATTTGATGTAAGGAAAAGTTTATGTTTCTACTAAGGTATAAGATGTTGTTTAGGCTTAATAGCTCACAACTGTTCATTTGCTTTCCCCCCCCTAGAAACTTATAGCCTATGGACATTTGACTGGCAGTGCTCCAGATAGTACAGCCCCTGGCAAAAAGTTAATTGATAGAATTATTGAAACAATATGTGGCTGCTTTCAAGGTCCCCAGACTGATGAAGGAGTTCAACTACAAATTATAAAGGTAATCCAACAGCCATTGGCTGTCAGCTGTCCACTCTTCTGAGCACTGGCTTTGCTGTTCGTACAGTCAGCAACTGGAACTGAAAGTATGGTTAATTTATTAGTATGATTTAAGCACTTAGAACACTGAAAATATTCCTTGACCAATTTTGTTACGGTTTTTTGAGGTGAAACGCAAACATATTGCACAGTGAACAAAAATTGAATGAAACTGTTTTTCATCTGCGTCAGGAAAGGTCATGGTTACTATACTGCATATGGACCACCAGAAAGAAGAGAGATCAGAACTGAATCCACAGAATCATCTGGATGATGAAGGGATTGATTTCAGATGCTTGGGATAGTTAAAGCTAATAGCACTCGTTTATTTTCTTTTGTTTAGTGACTCAAGTAGCTCAAGGTGGTGTACATAGTTCTCCCCATATTATCTTCACAACAGCCTTTTGAGGCATGTCAGGCTGAGTGTGACTGACCCAAGACCACCCAGTTAGTTTCATAGAAAGAGGTAGTTTGCAACTGGTGCTAGTCCAGCACTCTAACCACTACACCATGCTGGCTCAGTACGTGTTCAGAATTATTCTTGAAAAGGCTTTTGTAAAACTGGCAGTGGTGGATGTGAATTTTACTCTAGAACTGGGCTGTAATCAGAAACCAGGCATCAGTGGGAAGAGTCCTTGTTGACTAGAATCTTCCATTGTACTGCTGTGAAATGAATGTGACTGTGTTGTTTGGATTTTGTTCCTGGACAAAATATCAGCATTAGTCAGGGATACATATTCAGTGGAACTGATTTGAAAGTTCAGTACCTTGATTTATGAATTAGAGTGTCTTATGCCTTGCTTTGGCCATAGATCTTTTTTTGCCTGAAACATTGCTGTTTGATTCTGTATGTTAAATAGCTGCATTGTTTTTATGTTACGGAAAGACAAGGATATGTTTTTAAATAAACAAGCATGAAACCCCTCACTACATCACAACGTTTCTTTGGAGAAAATGTTATATGTGCAACCTGGCGCATTATGGCTCTATTTAAATGTGATATGGCCTGCACATTTAGAAGTGGCCTCCACAGCTCCCATCTCATTTAAAAAGGATTTCCATGTGTGGTGGTCCTTAGGTATACCAGGTTAGCATGGTGGTATTCTGTGTCCTGGGTAGGTATACTGCTGCAGTGCTAACTCAACATAAACGTGGGCCAGAGTCCATGGCAAACACCTTTAAACAAAATGGAAGCTGTATGGAATCTTGGCACAGATGAGTATTTCAATGCTATCCCCTGTGAACTTTAAATCTAGTCTGAAATGAGAAGTGCATTGAAGCGCATCACTGAATGTAATAGTGGTGTGTGATTTACACATACCTAAACATTTCAGTAGAGAAATCAAATACGTGTAATAAAACCTGCTTTTGCTACTTTGAAAATGTTAAATGTATTGTTCATGGCTTAACATGTAAAATTGTATTGTTTGGTATGTTAATGAAATCTGAAAGAAAGTTGCTTTAGTTTATTCAAACAATACATTTACAACATGTCCAGTGTAAAAAAAGGGGCTGCCAGCAGCTGTACCCTGAAGCAGTTTCTCAGTTGGGAACAGAGGAAACAAAATAAGCAGAAAACAGAAAACATCAACATTGTAATAAACTATGTAGAAAAGAGCAGAGACTCCTGGATTAAATACCTGAAGATGTTTTGTACTCTAATATTTGAAAAGACTTTATCAGACCCTACAAGTGTTGCTTGTTTAATAATCCAGCAGAGTGTGGGAGCAAAGTTATCATCAACAGGGGTCATTTCGTAGAAAAAGAGCTGCAGGAGCTCATTAGCATACCTAATAAGCTATTAGCATAATAGATCATTTGCCTATGCCACGCCCCCTGACATCACCGGAAGTAATGCCAGAAGGGGAAGCAAAAGGGGGGGGAGGCATCTTCAAAAGCCTCCCCTTCCCCAGCTGGCCTGCCAAGGCGGGCTGGGGGGGGAGCGAAGAGAGAAGGGGTTTAAAGTTTAGATTCCTTCTCTCGAGAGTTGTGCCACAGCAGCGGCGCGATATACCCATTCTATTCTATGGCGTGACTCTAGAGTGAAGGAGCTTGGGGGCGGGGTGGAGAGCTGGGGGCGGGGCTTCCTGCCACCGCCATTTGTTCCCACTCCTGGGCTCCCAGAGTGGCACTCCGGCACGCTCCAGCCCCAAACAACCCCTGACCATTAACATAGCCAATCTTTGAATCTTGATTCTAAGCACCAGTTGGCTGTAATAGTTTAACAAGTATTTCACTCATTGTTTTAAAAAGGAAATATTTCAGAAAAAAATTTTTTTTAACTGCCCAACGTTTATATTTCATCCCTTGGGGGAAAATATTGCAGTATATATTCGTTTTGTGTGCTTGTCTTTTCAGGGGTGAGCGGGGGCTGTCCCCTTGTGGGCCTTCACTTTTCTGTACAAATTATTGCAGTCCTTTGAATTGTTAATGACAATAGCTCTGACTTTGCTTTAGGCTCTGCTCACGGCAGTAACGTCTCAGCACATAGAGATTCATGAAGGAACTGTGTTGCAAGCTGTAAGAACATGTTACAATATCTACCTTGCAAGCAAAAATCTCATAAATCAAACAACAGCCAAGGCCACTCTCACGCAAATGCTCAATGTTATATTTGCACGTATGGAAAACCAAGCAGTAAGTACCTGTGCTAAGAATCTCAAATGTTTCTTTGTGTTGTCTGGTTGATTTGCCATCATTTCACCTCATCCTTTCGTTTGAAATTACTATCACCAAAGAACATTAACCTTTGTGTACATATGTGGTAGGGTATTAAGTACAGCTGAAGACTGGAAATCCTGAATATTGCCCTGAATTATATATTTTCTAAGAGTGAAAATTGTTTTTGATGCTGTCTGGTATGTGCAAAGTAGTTGGAATATTTCCTCTGCATAATTTATTTGTTCAGAGTTATCCAATTTGTTCCCAGCTCCAGGAAGCCAAACAAATGGAGAAGGAGAGACATCGGCAGCAGCACCATCTACTGCAGTCACCCTTAAGCCATCATGAGCCTGAATCACCTCAGCTGAGACACCTTTCAGAGCAGACTGTTGATCAGCTGTCCCAAGATCATGAAGGGGACTTGGACCCTCACACAAATGATGTGGACAAGAGTCTTCAAGAAGAAACTGAAGCAGAAAACGGGTCCGATATTTCCGGTGCGGAAAATGAACAGACAGAAGCAGACCAAGCGACAGCGGCAGAAAGTAATAAGGGATGCTTTGGTCATAAGAAGGTGGAAGAGGGTATGATTCTATTGTCTAAATGGGTGTTTATTTCTGTTGCTTAAAAATCATATGCAGTTTGTCGGCAGGCCTTGATAAGATGCTTACAGCTGAGCTATAATCACAGGTGACTTTCTGCATAGTTGATTTCTTTGTTGCCTGTAGGTAATTAGTAGCAAGTCAGATTTAATATATGAGTTACTGTAGATTGAGAATTATTTACTAGCCCAATGAATCACTAACTAAAAGTAATGTGCTCTTTTTTGATTACTAGAATGTAGGCCTGAGAAATTGAAGTAATATCTGATTTTTATTTTGTAGCCCTTTCTAAAGCAGATGCAGGGCCCTATGATGGAGAGAACAATCAGTGTGAAGAAACTGCACAGGATGTTGTACAAAGTATAGTCCAAGATATGGTGAACATAGTAGTAGGAGGTAATACAGTTGCTTTAAACTATTTGGCAAATTGGGACGGGTAATTTGGGAGGATTTGGTGACCCCACTCTAAAGTATGTACAAGAAGTTGGGTTTTGGACAAAATGATTATTTTGATTGTTCCCTTAGTTTAAAATATTGTGCCACGCTGAGAGGGTGAGTGCTAACCTTCTCTTTACATGGTTGTTAACCCCCCCATCCCTGATAACATATGAGGCAGTAGTTTGTCAAAGAACAGTGGAAAGCTTGTAGGTAGTTGGGAGCTTTAATTTTGCTTCCATCATCTTGTATTCCCTGTGTAGATTGTTTTCAGCTGAGCTGACATTCATACTAGTATCTAGACAAGTTCAAGAGCCATAATGAATGGAGTGTTGGACTAGAATCCTGGGAGACCTGGGTTTGAATGTCCACTTCTGCTAAGGAAGCTTGCTGGGAGACCTGGGGCCTGTCACATACCCTCAGCCTGATCTACCTCATAGGGTGGTGGTTGTGGGAGAATGGAGGAGGGAAAAATGATGTTCTAAGCCGCTTTGAGTCCCAAGTAGGGAGATAAACTGAAAATAAATAAAAGCATAAAGGTAATGCTTCTGTTAACTTTTAAAGGAATACTTAAAGTAGTATTTGGGTTAATTAATTGACCTAGTTTGAATTACCAGGATTTGACGAATTATTTCATTTTTTCACTTCCCATTTTTCTAACATGTGTGAATTCTTCCCAGCAGGTTCTTTCCCCCGTTGAGAAGGTTAATTAAAAATTTTTTCAGCTATGGCACTTTATTAAAATGTTTGATCAGAACTGAAAAATGTCATAAACATTTGAGTGCTAGTCCTGTTTAGGACTGAAACATCAATTGCCTAGGCAGTCATAATGAATAATATTATAAGTTACAGTCATAATTCAATAAAACAATATTATTAAAGCTATGGGGTCTTGGTTAAAGGCATGGAGTGGCTGACACCCCAGATGAATATTTAAATTCCTTAACTGTCAGTGTCATGGTTCTAGATCCCAGCGTGGCATAGACTGTCAGACTAGAATATGGGAGACCCAGGCTCAGAATCCTCACACTACCATGGCAACTTGATGGCTAACCTTGGACCAATCATTCTATCTTCACTTAACTTACTTCACATGTAGGGTTTCCAGGTGCATCAGCCCTGTGGGTGGGGGGAGCATTTCAGGAGCAGAAAGTGAGGTATCCAGAAATAAATGTGATGTGCCTATGCCACCCAGCCGTGACGTAGGCATGTTGGGGGTGATGCTCTGGTGTTTGGGCAAAACTCTATGGTAAAATTGGCTTCAAACCATAGAGTTTTGGCCAAAAACCAGAGCATCGTCCCCACCCCAATGACACCAACGTGCCTACGTCATATCTGGATGAAGTAGGCATGTTGCATTTACTTCCTGCTTCTTCCCTCCCTGCTTCTGGTACGTCACGTTTATTTCTGGCTTGGGGGTGGTGGTCTGGCATCCTTTCCCCCCCTGCTTCCTGATAGCCCTGAAGTAGGGGAGGTGATCCAAACTGGGTGATCTCCCACCCCCAACTGGGGACTGGCAACCCTATTCACATGACTGTTGCAGAGATAAAATGGAAGGGAGAGAATGTTGTAGGCTGCTTTAGGCCTCACCTGGGAGAAAAACAAATTATAATTTTTCCCCCCGTCACAGAAAATCCTTTGTCCTGATTTTAATTTGACATAGTAGTACTGAGTAGAATATGATATGGTCTCAGGAACATTTGAAGCCACTGGTAATCTTTGGATTCTGCTTTTGGCAGTGTACAGTATACAGTTGAAGTGTTGTGTTGTTTGTTACATTTAATGCAACACATTTCAAACTGTATTATCAGCTCTTTTAAATATGTTTTATTGCATGCTGTGGTTCTCCTAGATGTGGGAGAAAGAATCTCTGATAAGGGTATGGCTGATGGGCCAATTGGGACCTCAGAAGATGGTAGCGACAGTGAAAACATCCAGGCAAATGGAATTCCAGGAACACCCATTTCTGTTGTTTATACACCATCTTTACCTGATGACCGATTATCAGTCTCTTCCAATGACACTCAGGTACAAGGATTTATGTTGCCCTAAAGTGGTCTAAACACTTAGTGGTCCAAGGAGCAGATGCTATGATTTTAATTATTTATGTGAATTGACACAAACACAGGATAAAGATTATTGATATGCCTTAGATTAACATCACCATTAAATGAAATGTAGGAATACTGTGAGATTGCCACAATGCTTAAATGGTACGTTTCATTTTTATGCTTATTAAAAGAATGTTTATTATTTAAATATAATGTATAACTTTTTTTTCAAATACACTTCACAAATCTTGTATATGTTTTTTTTTTTTTTAAATCAAGTTGCAGCCAATTTTTGCAACCCTGTAGGGTGGTTTGCCCTTGCCTGCCTCTGCGTAGCCACCCTGGTCTCCTTGGTGACCAGCCACACCTGGTCTCCAAATATTAGCCAGTGCTGACAATGCTTAATTTGCAAGATCTGATGAGATTGGGCTAGCATGGGCTATCCCGGTCACATCAAAATCTTGTATGACAGACTAATTTCTGTAGTGTTTTCTGTGTGAGAATAAAATGTCCATAAGGAGTCCATGAATAACATATACTTATTTAAAACCAGTTTATATATTTTGAAACATTTGTATCCTGCCTCTCCAAAATAGGTCAAGGGCTCACAAGAACTAAATGAAAATAACAAAACAGTTTGTTAGCTTATTTATTGGCCACAATTCAATTAATATGTCCACAGAGCACTTTTCAATGCAAGATACAATAACAATAGAATACAATAGAAATGCAGTAAAAATCAATAACCTACAATTAAAATCATTATATCAGTTTTTCAGTAGTGTTACTTGCTGCTCCATTTCTTATTATCTAACTCAAAGGCCCTCCAGGAAAGGCAGATTTTTAAACTCATCCAGAAGGCGGTAAGTGCAGTAGCCATTCACTACTCTTGAGGGAAAGAAACAAGTCAGATGGCAAATGCTGAAAAGCCCTCCCCTAGGTTCCACAAGCAAACCTCTGCTAAGTCTGATTCCTGGAGGAAAGAAAGCCAACCTGAAATTGTGGATTTGTTGACATGGGTGGAGGGCAGTCCTTCATGTACTCTGGACCTATATAGACCATGTTAAATATGCACAACAAGCCAACTTCAGCCACCTGGTAGAATATCTAATTCAAATGCCTTGCCAGCAAAGAGCAAGGAGATAAGGGGCATTGTGGATTTCTTCTGGAACACTGTTCCACAAGACGGGAGTCAACATAATGAAGAGACAACTTCTTCCCAAAATCTGCTGTACTTGGTACGCCAATGGAGCTGCCTAGACAAGCTTTTAGGTTGATCTAAGCTTGTGAACAGTTAACATGCAGCATTATAGTAAACTTACATGTAAGAGAGATGATCTGAGATCCAAAAAGGCATTTCTTGAATTCATTTATTTATGAAATTTGTTGGTGTGGAAGGCTACAATTAAAAAATCCAGAGTGAGCCTCAGGAAAGCACTGCATTTCCCTGTGGAGCATACACCTCCCTCTCTGTCCTTAATAGTTGTTAAGCTGCTCATGAGAATTTAAATTAACATTTTTTGCCTTAACCCAGGATCTGAAAAGTTCTTTAAAATAGTTTCAGAGTCTGAATTAGGAGAATACCTGGTTTTGACACAGTAACAGCAGACCTGCCAAACTGTTAACTTTTCTCCAGTGGGGAGCAGAAAAAAACTGCAACAAAGGGAGCAAACAACCCCAAGATTGACTTCTGATTTGCTAATAGTGGTGTACAGGGTGTCAGCATTACATTTGCACTGTTATATAGGAATTAAACAATATACCCTTGCTAATGCTAAATGGAACACTGAATATGTTGTTTAGGAATCTGGAAATTCTTCAGGACCTACCCCTGGTGCTAAATTTTCCCACATTTTACAAAAGGATGCCTTCCTAGTATTCAGGTCACTGTGTAAACTCTCCATGAAGCCTCTGTCAGATGGACCACCTGATCCAAAGTAAGTTAAGATTATTCTGTTATGAAATGTGTAGATAATAAAAGTTTCAATAGCAGAGTAGCACTTCCTGACTTATACACTCCGCATTTCATGTTAAACACAATGCTAGTTCCACATAGCAGATCAACATAAACTTGTGGAAATTGCTTCTTGAGAGTTTTCTGATTTGAATAGATCATTACGTCTATAGAAAGCCTTCTGCAGTCTATGAAGTAACAAGGGTCTGGTGATTAACATATTGTGGATTCAGGGATCTGCATAATTTTTGTTCCTTTGATAGACTTTATGTTCCCTGTAATGGATTGTACTGGCTCCCCTGTTGAATAATAGTAGATGACAGTTGTTTGGAGGGAAAGCAGTTTTCATGGAGTTATGGAAGAATATGATATCAACAGTGCTAGATAATGGAAGAGAATGATAGAATAAGAAATAAATTGTTAATATATTTGTACTATGTACCCTGCAATATAGGCAGCTTAAAGGCATAGATGTTTATTCCACCACTCTGGCAGACTAGTTGTTTCCTTTACAGGAAGGATCCTTATGCTGGAAGAAAGCTTCAAACTTGGCTAAGTAGGCTGGTAAAATACAAGCCGTTGAACTTAGGAAAATATATAGATGTGATATATCTGATAAAATGATCCATTTGTTAGCCATCTTGTTAATTTTTTAACTTTGAACTTACTTACAAAGTCCCTGAAAACACCTTCTGGGGGGTTGAGGTGCTTTCGTGTTATGATGCATGGTGGTCGTGGGAAGTGCCGCCAAGTCACAGCTGACTTATGGCAACCCTGTGGGGTTTTCCAGGCAAGAGAAGTTCAGAGGTGGTTTGCCATGGCCTGCCTCTGTGTCGTGACCCTGGACTTCCTTGGTGGTCTCCCATCCAAGTACTAACTGGGGCCAGCCCTGCTTAGCTTCTGAGATCTGATAAGAGCAGACTAGTCAGGGTGATGCTTCTGCAGTATTCTTTCACATGTAACAAAATATTGAAATCATGCTTTAAAAGCAAAATAATCAGTTCAATCTTTGCTATATATTCATCACGATGCTTTCACGAATGGTATAAATTGAGTCTCTTACAGTGTTCTCTTATACAAATAATGGAAACTATCCAGGATGCACATGTATGGCCTATTACGAATGGTTTTGAAACTCTTTTCAGAGACACCAATTAAACTGCCGTGGGTTTTTCTCTCTCTCATACACTTGTATTGATGTATTCTCTTAAAGCGGTGATTGGCAATACTATGCTTGTAGCCTTTTTCAAACTGCCTGAATCACATGAGAGTTAAATGTTCCCAAATCACCAGATACAATAAAATCGTTCTTGATTTTGTCCTGAGATTGAACAGCCTCTTCTGCTTTCTCTCCCTTAGTGCAAAAAGCAGGGAATGGATTCAACAAACTGACATTGTGACAGGAACCAATAGCACTATGCACATTGCTAGTGCTCCCAGAAATCATGTTGTTATTCATAGTAAGGAGGTTGTTTGTACTACTGTCACAAATTCCAGAGTTCTTTGAAATACACAATGTGCTATGCAATATCCTGTCAAAATAATATAATTTCAGTTAGTCAAAGTTTAGATGTAAAGGGCAGTGGCTAATATAATAGCTTAATGTTTGTTTTTAGTTTATTCTTAGATTTTATTGCCCACCTTATCCCAGCGGTTTGTGGAAATAAACAACCTTCTTAAAAAGAGTACCTACAACTCAAATAACTATAACTATTTTGTTCTAGGTCTCATGAGTTGCGGTCAAAGATCCTTTCATTGCAATTGCTGCTATCCATTCTGCAGAATGCAGGTCCTGTTTTTAGGACAAATGAAATGTTTATTAATGCCATTAAGCAGTACCTTTGTGTTGCATTGTCTAAAAATGGAGTCTCATCTGTTCCAGAAGTATTTGAACTTTCACTTTCTATATTCCTGACTCTACTTTCAAATTTTAAAACACATCTGAAAATGCAGATTGAGGTAAGGTATCTTCAGTAATGTGAATGCTTTATTTGATTTAATTGCATACAATTCTAGACTGCACATACTTCACTTAAAATCACCTATGGGGATAGTGATGTATAGATAAAGTTCTTTTAAAAAATCCTTTTTTTGTCTCAGTCTGATGGGACCTGATGGGAATGTTGTTCTAAAAAAATAATAAATAGTTCTCTGGCTATTACTGGGTATGAGCACAAATTACTGTAATTACTTGCTCAAATAACAGAACTGTAACCTTATGTAGACTTTCATATCCTACCCACAGTGTGGAATGTGGATCTTATGTTTTCCACTCCTCCTCCACCAAATGTACGCATGTTTGTATTCATGGTTACCTAGGGCTACATGAAATAAGGCCTAATGCATATGGCCTCTGTCAGTGTGATCTGTGTGCCTCAGATAACAAAATTGCATCTACATGGGTTTGTCCCTGTCCATGGAATCCCTATGAAAATGTGAACTCCTATATCTGAATGTCAGGTGGAATGTAGTAGCTGGTGTACTGATTTTTGTACAGTGTGTTATTTGAATGACTGCATATAGCTTACACAAGGAAGAAGACTGGTGGTAATTTTACTTGAACCTTCTTCACTGAAACTCAATGCTCAGACACTCTGAATAACTAAGGCCAAGTTATTATGATACTGTGTTGCAAGCAAAGAATAGGACTAAGGAATGCAACATGAGTTGCTATTATAAAAGGGAATGCAGTGGGATTGGGGTGGGGTGGGGTGGGGGTGGACAGAAGGAGCTTGCTGTAACCAGCAAATCAGTGCTATGGAAAAATTCTGTTCCAATTACAAATATAGTCATGAAGGCCAGTCCTTCAGAGCAAGTATCTGTGGTGGTGGGGGAGGCTTCTGAGCCTTTAGCTGGTGTCACCATTTGTGTTAGAGAAGAAAGGGGTAAGAACTGGCTGCAGCATTTAGTCAATTAACAATTTAATAAATCACTTAAACATTTTTAATCAATTAAATTGTACAAGAGACTTTTAAAAATATTCACTTCTTGGGTATTCCTCCTGTATTTTTCACAGAGCCTTTGCTGAGATGGTGTATGTCGAAATAAAATGTTTTTCCCCCTTTCAGAATTATTGTTCTTTTTATATTCAAACTTATGCAGGTATAATGGGTTGAAATATATTCAACAGAGTGATTAAGATTTCTTTAATCAAGTAACACACTTAAAAACAACAACTCTGCTCTTGGGCCAGGCATTAATGACTTGAAAAATGCTATTTCAGGGCAACAAATCAGAGTTCCAGACATCACTCATAAATTTATTAATCTCATTCTTACAATGAATGAGGTTCCACCCTACTGTTCTAGCAACTCTGTCCAGAATTTCATGTCTGTATTCCTTGCACATTTTTCTCCATGTGGAAATTTGTAAGAATAATCATAGGGTAGAGCCATTCCACTAGTGGAAGCATTTTCCTCCAGCAGAAGAGCATTTTGCAACAGGAAAGGTGCCTTCACTAGCAGATTGGATCCATGGGATGTAACCCATGGATAAGAAATGTTACCGCCAATGGCCACCCTTCTTGTTTGGGGAAATTAGCTAGGCAGCAGGCAAGGCCAGAGGGGTACAAGGGACCTGTACACCTATCTATACCAAGGTCGGGTACAGTAGGAAGACTCCAAATTTGAAGAATAGATTAAATAGTTTTTATTAAGGTATTTCCCTAAGTACAGGCACACTAAACATTCAAAAATAGCAAGCAATACAGAACTAAGAAAGCAGAGGTCATTGATAGCAAATAGAGGGGTCAGTTACTGGGTGATACAACCTGTCCAGACGTGCAGGGATCCATGGAGATGAGATTATGGCCCAAACCAAAGTTTGGGGGTGAACTGTCAGTTGGCATCGGGGCAGACACACAAAATCTGAGGCCATGTGCTCTGACGGATATAGACATTGGGACCAATGGGAGGCCTTGGGGACTGGTCTCCGGTGAGAACAATAGATTTTCTACATCACTGTCCATGGAGGTGTTGTACCAGGTGGAGCGTAATTCAGGTGTGACCAGTTGGGGTCCCAGAGGAGCAGAGTCTAGCTGCCCAATAACCCTTCATGGGACTACCAGTGGCATCTGAATAAATATGATGACCCTTGATGGTCCAGTCTAAGTGAGTTGAATAGGTTCCCAGATTCAAACAAAAGGGTCAGGAAGGGTCATTAAACATTTGAATGTATGATTGGTTTATCTCATTATTCTGAGGGATGCAGCAAGAAGGACAGCTTTGGAGACAAAGGATTCTCACGAACACAGAGGGTCACACAAAAAGGGCTAGGTGAAGTTCTGGAGATAGAAGGGCTATTTGCCAGGTGGCCTCTGAATAGCTTTAGAAATGCAGATACTACACCTGGAGGAACCTGACTTTGTTGTCGCTGCTGGAGGAGGGGAGGTTGAAGATTGGCATGGAGGGCTGCCTTGTAAGAAAACCTGAATATGAAATCCCCTTTTTGCAGAATTGCTCAGACGCTGACTCTGAGGTTCAAGCTGAGAGTGCTTGACTTTTGGGGGACTTTGGTTCAGGTCAATAGTGGGGTGCCCCTGCTGTTAAGAGCTACCTGCGAGTAAGGCAGCACCTCTGGGCTACAGAAACTGAGATCATAGCTAAAAATATGTGAGTGTATTTGTTTGTTAGCATAGGCAGTTGACAAATGAAAGCTGATATACATATTCTTTTGATGGTGGAATACATGGACCAAATCTTTTCTGCATCCATCACTTGTCTAGACCAATGGGAAAAGACAGTAAGCTGCCTTCTTCCCTGGGATCAGATGAGTATGAGTGTTGAGAAGTTTTCTCTGCCTTATGCTGTTTGTCTCTCAGTTTAAACATCATACCAGCTGGGCTAGGCACAATTTTTTTAGCTTAAAGTTGCAGAATAATATAATCCCTTTTTTCCTCCTCCCATTTGTCAGTGTAAAGTATATTTAAAATGTAGGAACTTTTATTTCAAAAACGAAAACAAATTCTTACTCAGATATATATATATGTTTAATTATGTGGTATGTTCTTCATAGGAAGCTTTTTTTCTTTCTGCCATATCCCAGCACTGCTGGTGGGATTTACAAGGCTGATTATTTATTCATTTTATATTTTGTGAACCACAAAAGCCACAAAGAAAAATAATTTTTTAAGGGACACAAGTTTAAGGGCATATATGTTAAGGGCATATATTGTTGTATATCTGTCTGCACAGTTGGCTAAAGTGGAAGTGGTTGAGCTTAAATATGCTGTTGCTGTCATTTGTGCCCTTGATGTATCAACTTACTCGCTGTGACAGATAAAAAAAGAACTTCCCTCTGGCTTTCCCCCCCAAAAAAATGGGGGGAAAGTTTGAGTTGATTTGAGGTAAACTCTATGGACATGTGAAAAGCATATGAACTCTACGAGAAGATAATGAACAAATACAAGAGATGGCATATGTCGGCAAATGTTGCCTGTGAACTCTGTGAGGAGAGATTCTACAACCAGATTAAAGATTGTGGAGAGCAATGTGATAACAATGACATGCAAGTCAGTTGTAGTGTTTTTCCTGTTTTCTTTAACTTGTTGATTGTTGTCTGTAAATGAAATCATTACATTCAGTCTGGAATTGCCAGTGAACTTTATGGAATAATTTTTTTACACAGAGGCCCATTCTGTTTCTGAGTGCCCAACTGTTGTTTCGTTATATAACAAGAAAGAAGCTATAGATCATGGAGTCCCCTGACATTTAATCCAGGTGTTGTAATTAGGTATTATAAAAAATTCACCAGACTATGTCTGTGAGACAACAAACCTGTCATGCATATAAGTTTGCAGATCTCCGGCAGTAAGCTTAGCTCTCTCCCTCTCCCCTTCCCTACCAACAACTGCTGCCCTCCACTGCATTGTAAATTACTTTGATGTTTCTCAAGTTTAAAAATGCAGTTTCCAATGTGGTCATAAACAAAAGGAATTAAATTCTTGGTGGACACACAATGGCATCCACACATATGTGAACTGTCACCTATTTCTGTAAATGGATATAACAATATTGTTACTTGTGTGATGTAGCTGCAGTGTATTATGCCATCCCAAAATGATGCTTTTTATTCTGCTGCTCAGAAACCAGTGTATTCATCCTTCTCTTACGGGATTGCAGACATGACATTTGTTTTGTTTTTGTTTTACTTTTCCCATCTCTGCTTAGCAAGACTTCCAAATGCAATTTAATAGAGTTGGTAGAATAGTAATTGGAGTAAATGCAATTACTGTTAAAGTCAGACTCAGTGACCTCCATGTCTGCATGTAATCATGAGCTACTCTATGAATCACTTCCCTCGAATTAAAATGTCGCTGTACAGCCATTACACATGGTTGTCTGTGATTCTGATGAATAGCATAGTATTTTCATAGCTTCATAGCTCTAAACTTGTAAAAGTGGTAAGTAAAATACACCAGGACTTAGAAATTGCCAGGAGAATATTATTCCTCAAGAGACCGTATCTTGTACTACCACTGTCTATCTGTACAGTGTTACTTTGGTCTACTGTTGATATAACTGGGGGAGGGATTAGTGGATGTATGAGTTTAGAAATAAGTTAATTTCCCTGTACATAAATCTTTTCTAGGTTTTCTTCAAAGAAATTTTTCTGTATATCTTGGAAACTTCCACTAGTTCTTTTGATCACAAATGGATGGTTATACAAACTCTCACAAGGATATGCGCAGGTATTACTCCATTGGGCATACTTACATGCTTAAAAAGTGGTCTAGGATCACTTGCCTTGTTAGTTCATGGACTTTTCTAATATGCCTATGAAATACATTGTTAATACTATATGGTGTAATGTGGAGTAGTTGAGTAGTTAAGAGACTGAGTTGTCCCCAATTTGATTATAATCTGTGCCATGAGCTCACTAGGCAGCATTTTTCCTCAGTCCCCATCTGCGATATGGGTTGATAACTCTGACCTACCTTATAGCATTGTTCTAAGGATTATAGCAAGATAATTCTGTGAAATTCTTTGAATGCTCCGAAGTGCTATAGAAATGCTGTGGCAAAAGCACTTCATTGTATAATTTTGTTCTTACAGATGCCCAGAGTGTAGTGGACATCTATGTAAACTACGATTGTGACTTAAATGCTGCAAATATATTTGAAAGACTAGTTAATGATCTATCCAAGATTGCTCAAGGAAGGGGTAGCCAAGAACTTGGAATGACCAACATTCAGGTAAGAGCTATCACTCATCCCATTCTGCTGTCAATTATTTTTACAATGATAAATGGTATTCTACTTGTTGAATATTATCTAATTTTTGTAAAATGCAATTAACTTCCTGCAGGAGCTAAGTCTGAGAAAGAAGGGGCTGGAATGCTTAGTATCTATCCTGAAGTGCATGGTGGAATGGAGTAAGGATCAGTATGTAAACCCCAACTCTCAGACAACCCTGGGTAAGCTGCTGCTTGACATTCTTGTTCATTCTTAAACTGTTGAAGTGCTTCAGCTGACATTCCAGAGTGTCTCCTTACCTCCTGCAGACTGAGTGCACTTTTTCAGGCCCAATGTTCTTTTTTTAGATTCATATTTTAGAAATGTGTTCATGTTATGATTCTCCATGTAACTTGGTTATATGTTTTTAATGTTTATTAAGCACAGGAATTTGCACCTAGTAACTGATAATTGTAATCCCTATCCTCGTCATAACAAAATGATAGATCCATCCAGTAAATATATCATTAACCAACAAACAAGAAAATAACTTTCCTTTTGTGCTCCTTGTGCAGGACAAGAAAAACCTGTGGAACAAGACAACAGTGAAACCAAACACCCTGACACAATTAATAGATATGGAAGCTTGAATTCCCTTGATTCTACAGCTTCTTCAGGAATTGGAAGCTACAGCACACAAATGTCTGGTACTGACAACCCAGAGCAGTTTGAGGTCCTAAAGCAACAAAAAGAAATAATAGAACAAGGAATAGATTTGTAAGTTTATTCATTTCACTCATGAGATGAATTCTCAGAATGCAGAATACCATAATTCCTCTAAGCTTCACTGCAATTATTGGTGCTTTATTTCCATAGCACTGTGAAGGTTGTTGCATTCTTTCAGCCAGTAGTCAGTATGGTTACTCAGGAGTAAACCCCACTAAAT
The DNA here is from genome assembly GCF_001447785.1 of Gekko japonicus. Lineage (NCBI taxonomy): Eukaryota > Metazoa > Chordata > Lepidosauria > Squamata > Gekkonidae > Gekko > Gekko japonicus. The sequence continues at coordinate 1,303,229 of NW_015160209.1, forward strand.
TCAGTGAGGTTTATTTTCTCATAAATGTGTGTAGGATTTTAACCTCACTCTGACAGTAGTGTGTGTGCCCCCCCCCCTTCCCACTCTGGTCCCTTCCCTCATGGCAGAAAGCATGAGAACAGATTCAGATGCACAGAAAACACTTTGCTGCACTTCTTCCCAGACTATCTGTTCAGTCTTAAGTGGAGCTGAACCCCTCCAAGGAATTTGATTTCAGTGGATTTTGAAGGATGCAGCACTGCTTGGGATTTCACTGTATATTACTTTAAACTGCAGGGAAAGAACTCACCTTAATGTTTAAAGCTTTCTGAATAGAAAGTTAACTTATGAGAGGGAAGAATTTAACTCTGTCCTCCTTCTAGCCAGGTTAGTTTAACATGTGCATAACAGATTTTAGACCAGATAGCATTCAGAAATATGATTCTTCTACCCTAAACATCCAGAGTAGGTATCATACACTTTTTCTACATGGTTAAATTGGTTCTGAGTCTTTTGCCTATACATTAGGTGAAGATGCAGTTCAGATTAATTCTCAGAGAATTTTCTTTAATTCAGAGAGTCCCTTTATATTAAAATGTTTGTCTTCTGTTTCTTGATTCATTCAAAATATTAGCAACTTTGTCCCCCCAAGACCATCTATATCCATGATTTGTATTAGACATTACAGCCTTAAGGTGATGTTTTTAGGACACCATCAGTGGTGTTCATCTAAATGGACTCATCTGGTTCTGATAAGTGAGGGGACCCTATAAAGGAAGTTTTCTGCCTACAGAATAAGTGCAAGAGGCCATTTCAGGAGCTCAAATCACTTGCATTCCACAGCCGTAAGGAGGTAGCCCTTATCACTGAAGAATCCATGCTCGCAACAGGTGTCTGTGCAACTGTTTTTGTTTAATGACAGCACAATTCAAGCACCCTGCCAGTCGATCATTCATTTGTCAGTATGAGTTTCTGAAGAGCTACTGCTATTAAGAGTTTAAGAACATTAGAAAAGCCCTGCTGCATCAGACCAGTGGTTCATCTAGTCCAGCATCCTGTCTCACACAGTGGCCAACCAGTTCTTCTGGACACCATAGAGGCCTTCCCCTGATATTGCCTCCTGGCTCTGGGATTCAGAGACTTAGTGATTCTGGAGGTTCCCCTCAGTCACCATGGCTAGTAGCCATTAATAGACTTGTTCTCCATGAATCTATCTAATCCCCTTTGAAAGCTGTTTATTCCTGTGGCCATCAGTACATCCTCTGGCAGTGAATTCCACATTTTAATCACTTTCTGTGTAAAGTAGGATTTTCTTTTGTCCGTCCTGAATGTACTGCCCATCAGTTTCATTGGATGCCCTAGTATTTTGGGAGAGGGAGAAAAGGTTAGCTTTGTCAACTCTCTCCATCCCATGCATGATTTTATAAATCTCTATCATGTCCCCCCTTAGTTGTCTGTTTTCTAAACTGAAAAGTCCCAGACTCCCAAGTCTTTCCTCAGAGCTTGGATGACAGCAACTATATTCTGAAGTGTGCTAAAGTTATTGTTGTTGACAGTAATACCATTCATTCATCCTAACTTAGAGCCCTGACAAATTCTGTCTCATACTTGGTTATTGCCGGGAGTGAAGTGCATTGAGATGGAATTAGGTGAAAAAATGTGGCATATCTATTTCACAGTTGACCATGGACACAGATGGAATAGAAATACCATAAAATCATTTCAATAATCCTGCCAAGGAGAAGAAGCACAATAATACTAGATGGGGATTGGGAAGGCTCCGTGCAGTGAAATTTTAATAAATATAGGAATAAGGAAATTATTATGAGACAATAAATTATCCCATTGTTAATTTTTTATATTAAAATACCCTTTGTAGCCCTGTACATTTAACCTTTTCCGTCTTCTGCAAACCCTGTCTCCACAAATGCAATTAAACATTTTAACAGTAAGGAAATTTAAATGTATGTTTAAAATATAAATCAAAAAGCAGTTGCATTGAGGTAGGGTTTTTTGGTTTTTGTAGGGTTATGGTGCTGGCTTATGAATTCCCCTCTTTATACTAATGTGTGTGTTGTATATGTGATTTTCTGTGCTTAATTAACATAAGATTTAACATGCAGATTTAATAAGAAACCAAAGAGAGGAATTCAGTACCTGCAAGAGCAAGGGATGCTTGGTACTACTCCTGAAGATATTGCCCAGTTCTTGCATCAAGAAGAAAGATTAGACTCGGTAATAAAACTGCTGGTAATTTTCAAAATACTGAATATTTGTTTTTATATTATTAATCAGATTACAGTTTAGTGTGAGAGCAGCCACACTGGCTGAGATCAGTGGCCCTTCTAGTTCAGCATATTGTTTCACACAGTGGCCAAATAGATGCCTCCAAGAAGGCGTATAAGCAGAGGATGGAGGCCAGTGCCTCCCCCGGTGTTGCCCCCCAGCACGGGTATTCAGATGAGAATATAATCTGCCACATTATTGTCTGTACACCAAGTCTGGGGAGCTTTGAGAACTAGACTATTAACCTTATATTCCGAATATAATGTTGAGTGTGAAATAAGTGCTTATGGCAACAATCCAGAGATTTCATTTAGGCACCTCTAATGGCTATATTGGGATTTGCAGCCTTTTTGCTTTGAACTGCAAAACCCTCCCCCCTCTGCTTTTCTCGCACTGATTTAGAAATATATTTGCATTACAAAAGTAGTTTGCCATATGTAGCTGCAGTCCACTGTTTTAAGAACAATCCTACTAGTAGTATGGGATACCCACTCACCTTGCAAATAGCTTAGTCCCTTGTTGTGTTTGTGAAGTAATAATTAATGGGGAAATAATCCAGTTTCAATCATATTAAACAATGCAATTCATTACAAATAAAAGTTAATTTCCCTTCTGCTTAGTGTATTATCTATACTTGGATTTAAAGTTAAGTTTATTTGATTTAGTTACCTGTCCTGTACTAAGGGCTTGAAGTTAATACTAACGTAAAACTAAAGTATAAAAATGATGTATAAAATCATGACTTCAAGAGAATTCTGATTTGTCTCCCAACAAAACAGCCAACCCACATTTCAGCCCCGATAAAAACATTTTTTGGACAAGGACTGCCGTAAACACCATTCAGTATTCACTACAGAACTTGGAAAATGTGCTTTTCCACAGTTGGAAAATTCCAACAAGTCAGGGGTCGTTTCGTAGAAAAAGAGCTAAGGGAATTCATTAGCATAACTCATTAGTATATGCCACACACCCTGACATCACCGGAAGTGTGTCATAAGGCCACACCCCCTGACATCACCGGAAGTGTGTCATAAGGCCACACGCCCCGCCCCCAACGGTGCCGGCCGCTGCCGCCGGCCTTGCAGCTCCACTGCCGAGCCCCATGAGGGGCCCGGCGGTGGACCTGCAAGGCCGGCGGGAGTGCAAGGAAGCCCCGCGAAGCCCCTCCCTGGCCCCAGGCAGGCAGGGGTGGGGAGAGGCAGGGAGGAAGCAACTTACCCTCCCTCTTCTCCTGCCTCCTCCTGGCTGAATGAGGGCCGGAAGCGGTGCGGCCGGAAGCAGGGGGCGGGGCTTCATCATGTGCCCCGCCCCCTGTACCTCACCGGGGGGAACTGCGATCCCCCACAATCCCCCCCGAAATGACCTCTGAAACAAGTCCAGAATATTCTGTTTGCATTTTTAATAATGCTGTTCTGTAATATGCATTTGGAGATCTTAAATAGCCAATAGTGTGAAATCAAAGGGCTTACACTGGGGTAACTCTGCGTAGGATTGCACTGAGAGTCTACTGTTTTAAGGTTCTGACAGGATATAAATGCTTTAAATAAAATAAATAAAAGGGAAGAATGGAATTATGCATAACTACTGCAGGCTCAGCTCTCTCAGGAAGAGACAGTAGTACCAGAAATACGGTGTTATAAAACCAAGGGAAGAGACTTGGCTGCTAGGTTATAGGATGAGTGTAACTGATGAATAAAATGGAAGCCAGTCAAGTCACTGGAGAAGGTGACGTAGGTGAAAATGTGTAGGGTGATGCATATTCCATAACTATGGTGTGACAGCACAGAAAGTCCTTTGGCTTGGAATACAGCATTCAGAGAATTTGAAATTTTGTCTGGAATGGTGGGGTGCATCTTTGATGCCTCCGTAGCACTTCCCCCTTGATAACTAGTATAAACAGAATAAATTATAGATTATTCAAATTTTGGGTTGTGGGTACAGAATTGTGCTTTCCTTGGTGCATAACGATTTTAGGCAACATATTTCCAATGAAGTCTCTCCCCTTCCTTTTTCTTTTTTCTTTTTTGGTAAAGGGATTGGCAATTAAAGATTTAGTAAATTTGGAGAAGGGGTCTATAATGAAAGATATACAAGTGATCTTTTAAGCATATATGATCTTAGACTGTCTAGCATTTTCAATAACTAGGTAGCAAAAATTAGGCCTTGAATACAAAGTGCTTTGTGTGGAACATTAGTGGAATGTACCCATAACAACCAGCTGATGGGGAATGTGAGTGCAGTGAACTTTTGCAGAATACAGAAAAGGAGGAGAGTGGTCAGATGGGATTATATTGTCAGTCAGCCATACTTTGTTGTTCTCATGAAATGGACAGCAGTTTCTTTGCCCTGTCATGTTTCTCATTGGAGCTAATTAATCTCCCTAGAAATCTCATAGGATGGCACTAATCAGCAGTTAACCCAACAAAAGAATGTTTCAGTGTGTTTTGTTAAGATTAAAAAATGTAATATCTTTTGATCAGTCTTCTGTGTGTATTTATAACTGTGAAGGTTGAAATGGTCTGGAACTCACTGTCTTTATTTTTTTAATTTAGACTCAAGTTGGGGAGTTCCTGGGAGACAATGATAAATTTAACAAAGAAGTTATGTATGCTTACGTGGATCAGCACGACTTTTCAGCAAAGGATTTTGTTTCAGCCCTGCGCATGTTTTTGGAAGGGTTCCGTCTTCCAGGGGAGGCTCAGAAAATTGATCGATTGATGGAGAAGTTTGCTGCTAGATATTTAGAGTGCAACCAAGGGTAAGCAGCTTTCTCTAAGGTTTATATATCTGGGAAATTTGCTAACAGGGAAAAGTTTATTATAATTTTTTCTTGTTTCAGGCAAACTCTCTTTGCTAGTGCAGACACAGCGTACGTCTTGGCTTATTCAATTATCATGTTGACAACAGACCTCCACAGCCCACAGGTACATTACTCAGAGCCTTTGAATGCCAGATATTCTGTTGTGAAAAGCTTGAATCTTTGTGCCATTATAGCATAATTAAATGCACAGCATAAACTATTATGTTTGTAGATCTTTCTTTCTTGGGTGGGGGGAGTCTGTCTTTTAGTTCAGATCACAAAAGGTACTTCCAGACTGGCATTCTTGCTGTATTTTAGTTTATTTTTGTATATTTGTTCCAGTTTTTACTTGCACATTTATTTTCACACTTCTTTGAATTGCAGGCTTACTTTTTTTGTTATTGCTTCCTAATGGAGTTTCCTAATAAGTATATTTATTGTTTGTTCATTTACAAAAATTTGTGTGCTGCCTTTCTGCCCAGTCAGGGCCACTGAGGCATCTAACAGTTAAAACAAAACAATACATCAATTCATAAAAATAATTAAAATCAAAACTAAAATACATATTAAAAGCATATAAAATAGTAATTAAAACATAAAGCAGGAAGGAGGGATCATTGAGGGAATGTCAGGCAAACAAAAAAACCTTCACCTGCCGGTGGAACAGAAGACAACATACAAATATCCCTGGGAAGAGAGCTCCGCGGTTTTGGTGCCAAGGCTGAGAAGTCCTTCTCTCTCTCAGGTTGCCAGCCTCCTAACCTCAGAAGGCAGGGGCACCCAAAGCAGGGCCTCAGAAGGTGACCATAGTGGTTGGGCAGATTTCTGTGAGAGTAGGCAATCCTTCATGTTTACTGTTCCCAAGCCATATAGGGCTTTAAAGGTGAATGCTAGCACCTTGAATTGGGCTCAGAAACAAATCAGGAGACAGCATAGATGGGCCAAGACTATAGTGATATGGCTCCTACAGCCCACTCCAGTCAGTCATCTGGCTGCAGTATTCTGTACCAGTTGAAGATTCTGAGCACTTTTCAAGGGCAGCTTCACAGAGAATGCATTGCAGTAATCTAATCTAGATATTATCACTACAGTGGCCAGATCTTTTCTTCCCAGGAAAGGTCACAGCTGGCTAACCAATCAAAGCTAATAAAAGGCACTGCTAGTTGCAGCTGCCATTTGATTATCCAATAGTAGACCTGGGTCCAGGAACACGCCCAAGCTATGGACCTGCTCCTTTAAGGGGAGTGCTACCCCATCCAGAATAGGGGATGCCTTAAATCTGGGGCTAGGCCTTCCACTCATCAGTAGCACCTCTGTCTTGTCAGGATTATGCTTCAGTTTATTAGTCTGCATCCACCCAAAATTGTCTCCAGGCAGTGATTCAGGTTTTCTACCGCCTCCGTGAACTGATGGAAGCATGAGATAGAGCTGAGTTCCATTGGTGACTGCCCAGCCCAGGTCTCCAGATGACCTCTCCCAACAGTTTCATGTAGATGTTGGAAAGCTTAGGGGGCGAGATAGAGCCTTGTGGAACCACAGAGGCCAAGTAGTCAAGCTGCAGCCTCCCAGCACCACCTTCCAAAACCTGCCTTCCAAGTAGGACTGGAACTACTGCAGAACTGTACTACCCAGTTCCAGCCCTGAAAGACACTCCAGAAGAATACCGTGATTGAATATATTGAATATGTGGTATATTGAAAACTGCTGAGAAGTCCAGGAGAATCAACAGAGTTGCATTCCTTCCATCCATCTTCTGGCACAGGTCACCCACAAGGATGACTTCAGTGGTTGCAGTCCCATAACCTGAAAAAACTGTGAGAGGAAGAGAATACTGAGATAGCATAGTGGAGAAGGCAGGTTTAGGTTCTGTGAAAGTAGGCAAAATTAACAAGATGCCTAGCTGAGTTGGTGTACTGGCTTTGATTCAGTGATTGAAGAAGAAATGCTGATAATGAAGAAAAAAGCAACACAGTAGTAGGTGGTCAAAACAGCATGTGACATTTAACAGACTAATTGTTCAAGTATTTGCTGCTTTAAGTGCAGTGTAGATACTGTCAGCTGATGGGGTAAAGCTTGCACCAGTTTCTTGTGTGAATTTTATGAAGTAGACTGCTCTTGAGAGGGCAGGTCTGTGTGCCCCCAACACCATTTTTAATATTGTAAAGCTATTTCATTTAGCTACATACACTCAGTCTCATTATGTTGCTTTCCTTTGTGACTTGAATTACATTCAAAGCAGAGATTCATGCAGTTACTGATGACTGTATTTTAACCCTTGGCCTTACCATCTTAGCCAGTTGAAAGATGGAATGTGTTTTTCTTGCTGTTACTATTTTAGTAGATGACGATGAAAGAACCCATAATGGTCTTGAGGTTTAGCTCCATTTCTGAAGGTTGAGTCTGTCATATGCATTTATAAATAATTCCTAATTATTCTTGTTCTAGATGTATAGTCAGTCATAACTTTGGTTATCCACATATTTTGCACTGGCATCTAATTGACTGGGAAGTCATAGGTAAGGGAATCCACATAATGAGCCCCTCAGGTTTGTCAAACTAGTGGCATTTTTTAATCTGACCTTTCCTCATTCTAAGTTTTGCTTTTAGTCAACTTGCAAATTTAGTAACACAAGACAGTAAAACTAGACCAGTGGGGGGACCCCCCCCCCCCAAATTCTGTTATATAGTACATTTGTCACAATATTTATGATTCACAATTGTAAAGAACACTTTTGGGAAGGAGACTAATGTAGTCAAATGTATTTGTTCTTTGATTATTAGTGTTGGATACATCTTTTTAAATGTAGTCAGGGTCATCTACAGACAAACTGGAGAAGTTGGGTAGAATATTGGTTGGCAGGCTAGTCTGAAGTAGAGTCTCCGGCTGTCTTCTCCAGCTGTCTTCTCTAAGGCTTATGAATTGGAACAGCCTTGGCTACGTATTAGGGGGCATTTGTAAGCCTCCGTTGTCACTTATATTTTATAGACAACCACATTTAGTTAGGAACTGGCAGCAGAGTTAAGCAGTAGTGGCAACTGGGGAACAGTATGATTGGAATTGTGGCTTAGCATGCCCCTTGGGCCAGACTCAGGTCCAGGCTATGTTGCTGACCCCACTCTTTGCCAATGGACTCTGTATAGATCCTAGCAGAACTATTAATGCCTCCATAACTAATACTCAGCAGCTTTTCCTACTTTTCTAGGTAAAGAATAAAATGACAAAGGAGCAATATATTAAGATGAACAGAGGCATAAATGATAGTAAGGATCTCCCTGAAGAATATCTGTCTGCCATCTATAATGAAATAGCTGGAAAAAAGATCTCAATGAAGGAAACAAAAGAGTTAACGATACCCACAAAGACAAGTAAACAAAGTAAGTGCCTTTGGGACAATTGTTCCCTCTTTTGTTATGGATATTGACAGCCTATCAAACTAAGTTACATTGCACCCCTTTGCTGTTGTGAGGGTAGACCATTTCAAGAGAAACAGACAGTTTGATTAAGGAAGAAGATTCCTTTGTTCCTGATCATAAGCATATATACTCAGTCATGAGTCACATGGAGTCCACTAGCAGCATCAGAGGGATGTGAAACAGAAAGGCCTTCCTAATGTGCCTAGTCAGCCAGTTGTCATTTGGCTGTTCCCACAAATTCCCTGAACCATCTCCTGTTGTGGCCATTCTTCCTGGTCATTTTGTAATCATTATGAATTATACAAGAGGTGGTACTTGGGGATTTTTGTTCTTCCTTCCTTCCGGCCCCTTTTCTATGTTATATTGCAGTTAATTATTAATTATTTTGAATTGTAAACTACCTTAAATGCCGTGGTAAAAAGACAGGATATAAATATAGTAAATAAACAAAATTTGGTATGACTTACTACCAGGCAATTGAGTATACAATTTATGGCTTCATTAGTTTATCAGTTTGTTTCTAGTCTCATTTGTGCTGTTAAGAATTGTTCTTAATTTGTATTAATCAAATATCTATATGCCAGACTATAATATGGGTATAAAATATCTAAACTGTTTCCATGATGAATAATCTGGACAACCAACTACTAAAAGTAAATTTCTTTCTCATATTGATAGCACAAGTAGTTGTTTACATATTAAATTAAGCTGAAATGGAAAAAGAGTTTCTTTATTTCTTTATTTATGCATGCTATTTATAGTCTGCCTTTCTCACTGAGGCTCAAGGTGGATTACACAGTGTAAATCAGTGCAATCCGTAAGATGAAATATCTAATAAGCAGTGTGATAGGACTGGGGTAATTGAAATCAGGAACAAGCAGAAAACTGAAGCACCCATAAGCAGTAAATGTGAGACGTTAAGCAAGCAGTAAATGTTATTACACAAGTAGAAATACAATGCACTAAGAACAAGACATACAGTAATAGATAACATATACTGTACACAGTAGTAAAGTCCACAGACCCATTCCCTTCCTCGAAACATCTCCTGAACTATTCCATTGTAATATTAGCCCTGTGACCTTTATAAAAATGCCTTCCTAAACGATTCTGTTTTACAAAGCTTGCAGAGTGCTAGAAGTGTGGGTGCCTTCCTGACCTTCTCAAGCAGGGTATTCCACAAGGTGGGAGCCACTACAGAAAACGCACATGTATAGGCATTTTGCAGGTGGCATCTGCAGGAGGCCCTGCTCAGATGAGTGAAGTTGTCTAGTGTTAGTTGTTTCAAATGTTGCCCCGTATGCACTACGTGCATATGCAATGCATTACAACTGTTTTAAGAAGTTTTATTCTTTGAGAAATGGTGAAAATTTTAATAGAATAAATTGTTTACAGGTGTAGCAAGTGAAAAGCAGAGACGACTTCTTTATAATTTAGAAATGGAACAAATGGCTAAAACAGCTAAAGCACTGATGGAAGCTGTGAGCCATGTTCAAGCTCCTTTCACCAGTGCAACACACTTAGAGCATGTGAGACCCATGTTCAAGGTAAGTCTTCTTTGATGAAGTTAAGAATACTCTTTCTTCCCCTTACTGTCACTCTATATTTCCCCCTGAGGGTTTGAACAGATTGTTGTTTTTTAAAAATTTATTTATTTATTTATACTTCAATTTATATCCCGCCCTCCCCTAACAATTGAGGCAAAAGCCATAATTAAAACAAGATAAAAACAATGGTACAACAAAGTGCTGGTGCTCTGATGTTCCCAGTTCCAAGATGGGTTCTGGTAGGGTGGATCCGGACCAATGACATAAGTTCCAAAGTGGCAGATAGCCAGTCTTCTTCCCAGGGCCCGATTGCACCCTGATGGTATCTCTGCCAGTTTTCGGTGACGGTGCATTGATGGAACAGTAGCGGCGGCTGCTCCTACTCGAAAGCCTGGCAGAAGAGTTCCGTCTTGCAGGCCCTCCGGAACTGCTCAAGTTCCCACAAGGCCTGGATCTCCACCAGGAGCTCATTCCACCAGGTAGGAGCCGCCACCGAAAAGGCCCTGGCCCTAGTCTCGGCGAATTTGACGTCCCTGAGGCCTGGGTGGGGTTGGATAGTAGGCAGGCTGGCAAGAGAAGAATGAATATAGGAGGGGGGAAGCTAAGTCAGACTGAAAAGAGGAAGGGAAAAAATGAAAAAAAGGGTAATATGGGGGCTGGAGGAAGAGAAGGATGCAGGGAAGGAGGCGAACATGCAGGGGTGAGGAGGGTGAAGAAAAGTGGAGACAGTGTGGGGAGGAGGACCAGCTGGGAGAAGGGATTCCCCACCTTCAATCTGCCTGAGTCCCTTGCTTGTGTTTTATGTTTGAAGAACAGAATTTTTTGTTTTCTGAAACTGCCAATGTTATTACAACTTAGTTTACTAGGCTTCAAATGTATAGCCAACTTGAATTCATTAGCTTTGAAATTTCATTAACTTTAAAATAAAATATGTCACGTAGGTGAGTTTGTTCAGGATTATCTAACTGGAAGGGGCTTACCTTTCTGTCAGTCATATCCCATGTTTCTCTAAGCATTGTATGTCGTCATGGCTTAATTGTAGGATTCATCCTGCAGTGGGGGACACCATGGGTTGCTAATGAGCTAGAATATAACTTTGTGCAGTAGTCTAATGTGAGTATTTGATCGTGAGATGAAGTTCCTTTTTTATTCTGCATATGATTTGGTGAAATTTTATCTGTTTGTTTGGAAATCCTTTAGTGCACCATGATTGTGGCATTTTAAAAATAGGCTTATAAGTAGCAAGTATGTGTTTTGAGGTGATGAGGTTGGCTGTAGCATCAGATGGATACAGTTCTTGACTTTTCACAGGATGGTGACTTTGTGCATATGAATGCTGTTGTAACCCCTTTCTATAGGAAGAACCAAGATTTCAACTAGGATTTATCAATACTGAGGCAAATGTATATAGTCTCAAAACTGTAAAATCATGGCTACTTACAGTTGGCTATATATTTGCAGTTCACAGTTATCTGTAGTGAAACTTTGTGCTCTAATTTTTATGGATTTTTTAATTCTAGTTGGCATGGACACCATTCTTGGCTGCATTCAGTGTGGGTTTACAGGACTGTGATGACACAGAAGTTGCCTCTCTTTGCCTGGAAGGCATACGATGTGCAATCAGGATAGCATGCATATTTAACATTCAGGTAATACTCAATGTTAAATTTTATAAGAAGAGAGAATGTTGTAAATGTGTTCAATTTATTACACAATGATGCTTTGTCAAATACATTGTACAATTTACTAGAAATGTGTTTGCATCTAAAAAGTATCATGAAACTTCAAATGAGGTTAATTATTCACCTGACTACAAACTGTAAGTATATCTTCTGGCAAGTTGTCAGTGTTTTGCTGTTGTTAAAAGTATCTTCCTTATACTTGGAACAACTGGTAAGTAGTGGTTTGTCAAAACTGAATTGTGAGAGCAACTCCAGTTCTGTTAGCAATGTGGGACAGAAGAAGTCTCCTTAGTAAAATCTGTATTGCATTGCATTACACTGGCTACAAGGAACTCCGGTGTTGCAAGTTCCAAGAAACATTCAGTGCTGATTATGCTTAAACGAGAGAAGCCGAGCCGAAGCCAGAGCCGAGCCGAGCCGAGCTGAAGGAACAAGCGAATCCCACCACTGGGTGCCGGTAGGCAGCCCCCACCCCTGACCACATGTGTGCCCATAGATAGGGATAATGAAATATGTAAGCCGCTCAGAGACCCCTTGGGGGGTTCGAGCGGGGTATAAGCTGAATGTATAATTATAATAATAAACATTGGGTATGAATATCTTCTGTACTCCTTGTAGCTGCTGAATAGCAGAGACCCTGTTAAATTCAGTGGAATTATACCAGAGTAAGTAAATTGTAGGATTGCTACTTATATGTTGTTATAATTACAGACTTTTAATATTTGTAGATAATAAGTGAAAACATATGCCTTAACTGTACAAATGCAGACCTCTCACCATTTGTGCATTGGGCAGTTTAATACTAATTGTCGCTTTTAAGCTCTTTTTAAAATTACAATACATAAAAATAATTAGAACCTTTCCGTTAAAATCTAAAGATATATTCCAGTAATAAAATACAATTAAATTTATAACAATAAATTTTCAAATCTCAGTGTAGCTCTTTGAGACTAATTATGACATTTATTTTTTATGAAGTTGTACCCTGCCTTTCTCCCCAATGGGGACCCAGGGTACCTTATCTTACTCCTCTCCTCCATTTTATCCTCACAACAACCCCGTGAGGGTAGGTTAGGCTGAGACAGTGGGACTGGCCCAGGTTCACCCAGTGAGCTGCCATGCCATGAGCCTGGATCACTCAGATATTAGTCTGATGCTCTTAACCACTACATGACACTGACATGTTATTATGTCATTGCATAAGGGTGTGCAGGGTTCCCCCCCCCATTCCCCCCCCCCCATTTCAGGTATGTCAGACCCCAAACATTTTTGGGATTTCCGAAAAATCCCAGATTCCAATACTGGCACAAAGTATTTGGATCTGGGATTTTTTGGAAATCCCAATTTTTTTCGGGGGTCCAATAGACCCATGATGAAAAAAAATGGGGGAAACAAACCCAGGAGCTGCAAAAGACAGCTCAGCCATGGCTCCCACCTCTCAGCTGTTTTCCCAATCTTTTCTGCAGTTCCTTTAAACTAGCCTGGTTTGAATGGGCTGCAGGAGAAAATGTAGGAGGAGAACAGCTGATAGGCAGGAGAAGTTTCCCAGCCTCTCAGTTGTTTCCCCAATCTTTTCTGCAGTCCCTTTAAACTAGCCTGGTTTAAATGGACTGCAGGAGAAAAAGTGGGGGGACGAGAGCTGATAGGCAGGAGCAGTTTCCCAGCCCCTCAGCTGCTTCCCCAATCTTTTCTGCAGTCCCTTTAAACCAGCCTGGTTTAAAGGGACTGCAGAAAAGAGGGGGAACAGCTGGCTGGTGGGGAGCAGCCTCCATGCCTTTCAGCTGTTTCCCGAATCTTACAGGTTTTGAAAATACCCAGTATTTCCCTCCCGGTTTTCCCGAAAAATCTTGGATACTTTTGTGATGCCGAAACATACCTAAAAATACCAATAAGGTATTTTACAGATATATTTTTGATTCAGGAAGCTCCAAATGCACACCTCATCATTGCACCCATATCAATTAAGTGCTGTAATCTTATTGTAAAAATGCTCCAAGATGCATAAAGTGTATAATAATTGTCCTTTTGAGCTACCTTGCTGAGAATACCTTGCTGAGGATCTTTTGAAGAAAGCAGATTTTTCCACAGTACTGAGGTTGGAAATACTTGCCAGAACTATAGCTCTGAAATTAAAGTGCAGATTAGTTTATACCAACACCTCTCCACTTTTTGGCAGTGTGGAAGCTTCCATTGACTTCAGCGATTATTGATGTAAGGGGGGGGGGGTGCCTGAACACAGGTTAGGGTTGCCATCCTCCAGGTAGGGCCTGGAGATCTCCCAGAATTGCAGCTGATCTCCAAAATATAGAGTCAGTTTCCCTAGATAAAATGGCTGCTTTGAGGGTGGACTCTATGGCATTTGGGGACTCACTGTGGTTCCCAAGCCCCATCTTCCCCAGACCATCCTCAACTCTGAAGAAAGTTTCCAGCCTGGAGTTGGTAGCACTGACACAGATGCACCTGTACTTCGTATTACTTTAACATCAAGGCCTTTACTTTCTAATCCTGCATGTATAAAGGTTTGCTGTAGCTGTTCACTGTTCAAGTTCAGTCTGTTATTATTTCATAAATTTCAGGGCTGAGTCCTGGCATTTTAGAACAGATTCTGTAGCTAATCTTTGGTGAACCTTGGTTCAGTTTATCCTTGCTTGATGCAAATGTTTTTTGTTATAAAAGGAGACCTGCACTTTACAAAATCAAACAAGTGAAATTATCTATGTTCAACTTCCTTTGGACTTGTCACAATCTATAATTGCAAGCTGTCCTGTGAACTTTCAAATTTGGCCTTTAGTTTAAAGCTTTCTTAAAATAATGATTGTTGTTTGCATGTATGCCTTTTGCAAAGAGAAATCCAGAGGTACAGAGATAAAAATACAGTTCTATATAAATAATTTTTCTAGGTTTTTTGGTTCTAGAAAGCGCCAAGTGAACTAGGGTTGCCAAGTCGAAAATCGTCGGGAGCGGGGGACTCCTGTCTGGCGTCCTATGCGCGCGCGCGTCGCACGCACGTCACCAGGAAGTGACGTTATGACATAGAGTTTCCCCCTCGGATGGTCGTGGCCCCGCCCCCAGCGAGCCCAGCGTCATAACGTCACTTTCTGGTGACGCGCACGCCGGGGTGGGGTTCCCCCCCGGGGCCCGATCCAGCGGTGGCAGGGAACGGGCCTCCCCCAGGGGGACTTGGCAGCCCTATGAACTCCTCACTGCTGTTTGAACTTTAAATTGCTGCCACATATGGCCCAGTTCAGATCAGTACCATGGGGGTGAGAGGTTCATCCCTTTCCTTACATAATTTCTGCAATCTGAATTGCTTCCCACAGGGCTAATATATGCCCCATTGGTGTAGACGGGGGATATAGGTGCCAACATGATTCCTGTAGTTGTTTTGTGTTGGTTTTGTCCTATGCTGTGGAGCAAATAGCGGTCCTGCTGGAGTGATCACATTGTAAAAAAAAATGGTGCAAAAGAGGTAAACCCTAATCCAAACTGGGCATCCTGCATGGCTTCAGTGTAGAATTTAGAATGCTCACATATTTCCTATTGTCATATCTATTTAGGTCCAAAATCATGGGAATTGTCAGAAATTGTACATATTCAGACACATTCATACCTGCACTCTCCTGTTAGAAACAGAACTGTGTGTGGCAGCACACCTAAACACAGAAAGTTGTTTGTTTGAGGCAGTGGGGTCGAAGTCTACCTGGTTGCTCTGAAGAGCAGCCATCTATTTCTTGTGCAGTGGGGAGCCCTTTCATTCAGGATTATTGCAGTCACTTGTAAGGTCAGTGCAGTTTAGCCCCTCTTGGCTTTCACAAGACCTGGCTGCTTGCTTGACAGCTGCTGTCAAGTGACTGCCAGGGCAGTACCTTGTTTCTTTGATATTAGAGCACTTTAGAAAAAGGAGGGATACAAAGCAGTTCCCAGACATCATTGAGAAACGATGTACACCCTTATGCAATGTCACACAGTGGCCACAAATACCAGGTGCCACTAGGAGGTCCAGCAGTGGGGCCAGGACACTAGAAGCCCTCCCACTGTTGCCCCCCCAGGCACCAAGAATACAGAGCATCACTTGCCCCAGACTGAGAGTTCCAATCTATACCTTGTGGCTAATAGCCACTGATGGATTTCTGCTCCATATGCTTATCCAATTCTCTCTTGAAGCTGTTCATGCTTGTAGCTGCCGCCACCTTCTGTGGCAATAAATTCCATGTGTTAATCACTCTTTGGGTGAAGAAGTACTTCCTTTTACCTGTTCTAACCCAACTGCTCAGCAATTTCATTGAGTGCCCATGAGTTCTTGTATTGTGAGAAAGGGAGAAAAGTACTTCTTTCTCTACCTGCTCTATCCCATGCATAATCTTATAAACCTCGATCATGTCACCCCTCAGCCGTTGTTTCTCCAAGCTAATGAGCCCCAAGCGCTTTAACC
The DNA here is from genome assembly GCF_001447785.1 of Gekko japonicus. Classification (NCBI taxonomy): domain Eukaryota; kingdom Metazoa; phylum Chordata; class Lepidosauria; order Squamata; family Gekkonidae; genus Gekko; species Gekko japonicus. Next base: position 1,319,369 of record NW_015160209.1, read on the forward strand.
TTTCTTCATAGGGAAAGTGTTCCAACCCTTTTATCATTCTAGTTGCCCTTTTCTGCACTTTTTCCAATGCTATAATATCCTTTTTTAAGGTATGGTGACCAGAACTGTACACAGTACTCCTAATGAGGTTGGACAATTGATTTATACAGGGGCATTATGATACTGGCTGATTTGTTTTCGATTCCCTTCCTAATAAACCCGAGCATAGCATTGACCTTTTTTATTGCAGTTGCAGACTGTCTCGACATTTTCATTGAGTTATCTACTACGACTCCAAGGTCTCTCTCTTGGTCAGTCTCGGACCCCATCAATGTGTATTTATATTTAGGATTTTTGGCTCCAATGTGCATCATTGGAAGGCCAAGCGTCGAAGAATAGATTCGTTTGAGTGATGGTGCTGGAGAAGACTCTTGAGAGTCCCTTGTGTTTGTCAGAGGAAGGGCAAAATTTGGGTGCAGGAGGAGAGTAGCTGGAGGAACGTGTGCAGGCTATAGGTTAAGAGTGTTACATCTGCTCCAGACCAAAGAGGAAGAATGCAAAGGAGGAGCTATTCCCTCAAAAAATGGGAAAGGGGTAGAGAGCCAGCCACAAACAAAATCACCGAAGCACAAGGCACAGAAAGAGCAAAGTTGTAGAAGAAGGTCAGCCGTAACAAAGCCAGCAGAAGAGTTAAGGAAGTTGAAGACAGAACGGAGATCTTCAAGCTTTTCAGCAATAATGTATCTAGGGTAGCTTCAGTGCATACGGGAAAACCAGATTATAGCACATCAAGAGAGAGAGAGAAGATTGAAACAGAAGGAATAAATATCATGTTCAGGAGTTTAAACACAGTTGGTAGGCAGAAGGTTGCGCAGGGGGCAGTCAAAGGGCAGTCTTGGAGAATGTTTAAATAAGGCCACAGCCTTTCTAATATTCTTACATACTAATTTTCTTCCCATCTCAGTACAATACCATGGTAAAAAAGCGATGTAATTTCTAATGGGCAAACAAATCAAATATTTTACAGATGAAAACAACTCTTTTTCTTCCTGTAGCTTGAACGGGATGCTTATGTCCAAGCACTAGCAAGATTTACTTTGCTTACTGTGAGTTCCGGCATAACGGAAATGAAACAGAAGAACATTGACACAATAAAAACACTAATTACAGTGGCTCACACTGATGGAAATTACTTGGGAAATTCCTGGCATGAGGTATATTATTTTTTAACTATTAGGAAAAATAAATTAAATCTGAATAAAAATGCTTTTTTTGTGCCTTGGCATATGTTCCTGTGGATATGTTTGTATTATGCAAAGAAAGACAATTTATATAATAAATTGGTAAGAATATACTGTAAAATTAAACTTCGGCTTTTAAAAATATGTGTATTAACAGAAACTGTATCTATAAAAGGGTCAGTAAATTTTGGTGATTTTTTGGGTATGAGAACCATGTAAGTATCTGCTGTTAGGTATGAATATAGATTAATTTTTAAAAGCCTTGTGGTTTATGCGTGTTCATTATTTAGTAGTATTTTGTTTTTATTGAAGATTTTGAAGTGCATCAGTCAGCTTGAACTGGCACAGTTAATAGGCACTGGAGTAAAACCACGTTATATCTCTGGGACCATGAGAGGCCGTGAAGGTTCTTTTACAGGAACAAAGGATCAGGCAACTGATGAATTTGCAAGTTTGGGGCTAGGTATGTATTCTAAGTACAAAGTACTTTATGGTATTTAAGGCAGCACCTTTAACTTTTAAAGAAAACTATCTTTAAGCCCCCCCCCAAAAAAAAGTGGTTGTGCCCCTGGTATACTACACTTTGGTTGGCCCATAACCCAGTTTTAGACAGCCAAAGTAGGGAAAAAAATGTGGTTCCCTCATTTGCCCAAGAAGGCCAGGCTGAAAGTGATCATGGGTAAAACTATCAACAAATCTAATACGTGCTCTCAGTACTGACGTTAAAATGATTTTCACAATTGGCTTTACTTTGTTAATGGTGACAAATTTAGTTGTTTGAATAGTCACAAAAAAGCCCAGCAGGAACTCATTAGCATAATAGGTCACACCCTGACAGTGCAGCTCATTAGCATATTAGGCCACATCCCATGCCTTCCCTTGGCTTGCCTGGGCGTCCCGCGGCTGTGGGGAGCCTGGGTAAGCTGGCCCTTGGACAGGCCAGGGAAGGCACAGGGAGGCATTTAAATGCCTCCCTGATCCTTCGAGGGCCCCTCCGGCCCCCCTGCCTCAGAGTTGCTGGGGGGGTCACTCTCCAGAGCCTTCCCTCTGTAGCCAGGCACACAGGGGGGTTGGCTGTAGTGGGCATGGCCAACTCTGAAGCCAGCCGGAACTCCGTTCCTGTGCGTTCCTGCCCAAAAGTAGCCCTGGTCACGAAGTAATATTTTTTCTTCCTTCATGCAACCCTATCTTTTCCCCCTTCTCTTTTTTTGTGTGTGTCTGGTAGTTGGAGGGAATGTTGACTGGAAGCAAATAGCAAGTATTCAAGAATCCATTGGAGAAACCAGTTCTCAGAGTGTTGTTGTTGCTGTAGACAGGTAAAGTGCTGTATTTGTATTTCTACCAATATATTCTTTTGATGGGCATATAACATTTAACAATGCCTCTGTGTCATTGAAAAGAACTTTGAGCATATGTTATTTGTTTATCAGATAATTTATTTACAAACATTATTACACCATCCAATTGAGGAACATTTATTGAGCTGTTCCTTAGACATGTAGATTGTGTGTGTGTGTGTCACTGATTAAATGAAAATTCTTCCATTTTCCACACTCTCTACATTCTTTCTTATACTCCCCGAGACAGAATTTTTTAAAAAAATCTAACTATAATGAAGGAGATTTCACACATCATATATTTATGGAATTCTTTTAAATTCTTTGCCTTGCAGAATATTTACAGGATCTACAAGGCTAGATGGAAATGCTATTGGTAAGTTTAGTTTACCAGTCAGTTCATTTCAGAAGTGGACTAAAAATTTGGAAGAGAGTACTAAGTGAATTTTCTGTGGCTTTATAAACAGTGGATTTTGTTCGGTGGCTTTGTGCTGTGTCAATGGATGAACTGCTGTCTGCGACTCATCCTCGGATGTTTAGCTTACAGAAGATAGTAGAAATTTCTTATTATAACATGGGGCGGATAAGGCTACAGTGGTCTAGAATCTGGGAAGTTATTGGAGATCATTTCAATAAGGTATGTTTAAGTATTGTAATTAACAAGTTATTCTTTTAAGTATGTTTATGTTAAACTTTGGATATGATACAAACACCTGTTTCTCTATTTATGGGTAGTAATGATAACACTTGAGCCACCGCAGCTCCTTAATAATAACAGAAAATAAAATGGTGCTATTGGACAAAATCTCAACAAGTTTTAGTGTGGGTGCAATATTTGAACAGGGAGAACAAACTCCACTGGCATGTCACGTGTAAGTGGTGTTATCCTCAGCTGAATAATTTTTTTCTCATTTTCTTTTGCTTTTAATTTTACTGTTTTAATAGTTGAAGGTAGTTCAGATTAACTTCCTATTCATTTTCAGATAGCAAAAGCATTCTGAAGCACTTCACTAACAGTGTAGTCCTAAGTATAATTATGTCGACTAAAGTAGACTTAGAAGGATGTAACTGTTTAGGATTGCACTGTAAATTACTTATTTGGAGCTAGGGATTGATAAATATTTTTAGAAATGTCTGACCACTTCAGTGTGTTTGGGATAATTCCCTAATTTTTTTCCCCAAGCTGTTTTTTAAAACAGTAAACAGTTTTACTACTTACATTCCATATCATAAGTTTTTAAATTTGGAATTGCTAGGTTGGCTGCAATCCCAATGAAGATGTAGCTATTTTCGCAGTAGACTCCTTAAGGCAGTTATCCATGAAGTTCTTAGAAAAGGGAGAACTGGCAAATTTTCGCTTCCAGAAGGACTTCCTCAGGCCATTTGAACACATTATGAAGAGAAACAGGTAAAAATGTCTAATGAATTGAAGTGCTTAGAATAAGTCTCACTAAATTGCATGGAATTAATTATTTCAAAAGTGTGGATTTTAGACATTGTATTTTGATGACTTTGTATTGTTGTTTATGTTGAAGGTCTCCGACGATTCGTGATATGGTTGTGCGTTGCATAGCCCAGATGGTAAACTCCCAGGCAGCAAATATACGATCTGGTTGGAAGAATATCTTTTCAGTGTTTCATTTGGCTGCATCAGACCAGGATGAAAGTATAGTGGAACTTGCTTTTCAAACCACAGGTCACATTGTCAGTGAGTACTGATCTGTAATTTTTCACAATACCATCTCCTCATTGCTTGTACTTCAGAATTGATTTGTATAGCTATTTAATCTGCTTTTAAGGAAATGTATGTGCTACCTATGTTGCTTTACTATACCTTAATATTAATTTAAAACATCTAAGAATTTGCCTACTGCAATTTTAGAAGACAAACCTTTTCTTTTATTTTTTTACAGCAATCGTGTTTGAGAAACACTTCCCAGCAACCATAGATTCTTTTCAAGATGCAGTAAAATGCTTATCTGAGTTTGCATGCAATGCAGCTTTTCCAGACACAAGCATGGAAGCAATCCGTCTTATTCGCCATTGCGCAAAATATGTATCGGAAAGACCTCAGGTATTATTGATAGAAAAATTCTGAACAATTTCGTCATTGAAACTGTTAATGTTCTGATGGAAATTAGATTCAACAAAAGTTGGCACATGCTTGAAAGTTGGCATGAACCAATAGCAGAGAACAAAAGGGAAAAAATGCTGGGTGGTAGATTTATTATACAAAGTCCCTACACATTTTGCTGTGCAGGCTTCGTTGGGGGAATCTATAAAAACATAAATTTTATATAGAAGAACCTCTTAATAAAAGTTATTCCAAAGTTATTAAAATAGTACTGAAAAAACAGGATCAAAATTAATTTCAAGAATTGATACATTCTTTTTTTATCAGTGCCTTTGTCAAAAAAGAATATGTTCTAAATAACTTCACAACATGCAATTCAGATATGGTTATATATGCCGTGAGATGTTCTTGCAAGAAAATGTATGTAGGGAAGACTTCTAGAAAATTAAAGACTCACATAACAGAACATAGGAGCAACATACTTGGCAGAACAGTTGGTGAAGCTTTGGTACAGCCAGTTTGGTGTAGTGGTTAAGTGCGCGGACTCTAATCTGGGAGAACCGGGTTTGATTCCCCACTCCTCCACTTGCACCTGCTGGATGACCTTGGGCAAGCCATAGTTCTGCCAGAGCTGTCCTTGAAAAAGAGCAGTTTCTGTCAGAGGTCTCTCAGCCCCACCTAGCTCATAGGGTGTCTGTTGTGGGGAGGGGAAGGGAAAGGAGTTTGTAAGCCTCTCTGAGACTCCTTCGGGTAGTGATTTCATTTTTTTTGGGGGGGGGGTGTTATAGAAATCTTACCATCATAATGAAAAAGCCATGTTGAAAAAGGAAATGCAGTGGATTCTGTTATCTGTATTAAATGTAAAATTATGTTTTTATAGATTTCCCCTGATGAAGCCTGCACAGCGAAACACATTTGTATAGTAAATCAGTCATCTATCACCTGTCATTTTTCCTTTTTTGTTCTGTTGGCACATTGCTGGGTGCAGCCCAGTTTTTCTTATTCATGAACCAATAGCAGCCATTGTCAAAGGTTATGGCTAATTTTTTTCTGGGAAGTTAGATTTCTTGGGGCCTGCCACACACAATAGTGCATTTCCTCTTTCTAAAGGGTTTTTGTAAATCAAACGGTTTATTTCATGCGGAGGTTAAAAGCAAATATTTTTTAAAATCTCTATGCCATTTGTCCTAATTGTTGCTTTAAAATAATTTTAGCAGGCTTACGAATACAGTTTTAATATATTTTTGCTTGTTGCATAACAAAGGCAGCAGTAAGAATAGAAATCGGTGAACTTTTTTCCTGGATGTTCACTCTGGGTGATCAGCATGGGTGATGGATTCTTGAAATATGCTTCCGTAGATAGATTTGCTTTTCTTGACTTCATTCTCTGTGCCTCAAGGAGGCTGCACGATGGGGGGCACTTGCTCTCACAGCATGTGTATGACACTTCCTGCACTGCACGTCTACATGTAGACGTACTCAGAGGTCATTTCGGGGGGGAACGCGGGAGATCTCAGTTCCCCCGGGTGAGGTATGGGGGGCGGGGCACATGACGAAGCCCCGCCCCCTGCTTCCGGCCGCCCCGCTTCCGGCCCTCATTCAGCCAGGAGGAGGCAGGAGAAGAGGGAGGGTAAGTTGCTTCCTCCCTTCCTCTCCCCACCCCTGCCTGCCTGGGGCCACGGAGGGCCTTCATGGGACTTCCTTGCACTCCTGCTGGCCTTGCAGGCCCACCGCCGGGCCCCTCATGGGGCTCGGCAGTGGAGCTGCAAGGCCGGCAGCAGCCGGGACCGTTGGGGGCGGGGTGTGTGACCTTATGACACACTTCTGGTGATGTCAGGGGGTGTGGCATATGCTAATGAGTTATGCTAATGAGTTCCCCTAGCTCTTTTTCTACGAAACGACCCCTGGACGTACTCCATTGAATACCATCTACTGTGGAAGAGCCAGTCAATGTATTGGTGGAGTAGGGAAACCAATTCTCAGATCTCCTTTCCTTCCTGCTCTCAAGGATATTTGAACAGATCAAGGCTTTCTCAGCTATTCATCAGAAGAGTTTTTACACACAGTAGTAGATGCACACTTGTTTCTGTGCACAAGGTTTATCTAATAATATTTCACAGATAAATACGTTTATCTAATATCATGTAGTTTTATGTAGTTTAAACTTTTCAGAACAGAAAGTTGAGTTTCTGTTGTATTTAATTTTTTGCTTGCTTCTGAAGGCTTTTAAGGAATACACAAGTGATGATATGAATGTAGCTCCTGAAGACAGAGTGTGGGTGAGAGGATGGTTTCCAATTCTCTTTGAGTTGTCCTGTATCATCAACAGATGCAAATTAGATGTAAGAACCAGGTAACAATCCATATTTGTAATTCAAATTTTTAAAGCATTTTGTTTCTCTACTTTGTAGGTTTTTCATGAGTTGCATGCTTTTCCTAAACCTGTGTGGAATGGGGTAACATCTACTCATGCACATTTTAAGAGACAATGATTTTTGCATTCTTCTGAAAGGGTGGAGATAGCATTAGTAATTGTGATTAAAATTGTTATTTAAGTATTTTGTTGGAGTACATGTAAAGTTTCACTCATTTGCGCCATTCTTCAAATACCCCTCAGCTTGAAGAAACAAGTGAGTTGCTATTTAGAACTGACTTTCTAATGTTCAAAAGATTGTTTTTCATAGCCTGCATTTCCAGGTAGTCTTTCAGCACAGGATAATGGCGTTCTTCATATTTTCTATTTTAGCTAAATATGGAATTTTTTGTTTGTTGGTTTAAAAAGAAGAAAAATCAAAATTACTGATTTTTGTTTTGTTTTCAACGTACGTTTTAGTAGTACTAATATTTGGCAAACCAGGGTTATGCTGTAAACTACATTCTAGTCACTACAGTTTGGATCCTTTGCCCCCTCTCTGGTGGTTGGAGGTTCCACTGATGACAGGAGGAACAATTTCAGCTGCTTCCTCATCACTAGCCATGCCTTTTGCGGTGGCTCAGAGGTTAAGACACTGAGCTGCAGACCAGAAGGTCTGTAATTCGGCAGTTCTAGACCCTAGTGCTGCATGACGGAGTGAGCTCCCATCTCTAGCCCCAGCTCCTGCCAACCTAGCAGTTCGAAAGCAAGAAATTGCAAGTAGATAAATAGGTACCACTTCGGCGGGAATGTAACAGCATTCCGTGTGCCTCGGCATTTAGTCATGCCGGCCACATGACCACGGAAACATCTTTGGACAGCGCTGGCTTTTCGGCTTGGAAACGGAGATGAGCACCGCCCCCTAGAGTCGGATTTGACTAGCTTTCAAGCAAGGGAAGCCTTTACCTTTACTACACAACACTGTGAAATTGTGGAACCATTTTCTTATTGCTCCCAAATATCTGGGAGGGGGAGCAGGGAAGAGATCAGGAAACATATGTGTCCATCACCAACTTATACTGGTATTAGGGATGGGCACACACCAGAAAAATGCAGTTCATGTCAGTTTGTGGTTCATGGCCGAACCACGAACGAAACTTTGTAACTTTAAAAAAAAATTAACTTTTTCATTTTTGTCATTTACTTTTTATTCTAGAGGCTTAACAGTAATGTTTGAAATAATGAAAACATATGGTCATACTTTTGAAAAACATTGGTGGCAGGATTTGTTTCGGATTGTCTTCCGGATATTTGATAACATGAAATTGCCTGAACAGCAAACTGAGGTAAGCATAGCACAACTTTTGATGTGAATTTGTTATTAGTGGAATAATTAAGAGCAAAGGGAGGGCTTTTTAGAGGGTTACATCTGCATTCTGTATGGTAATTATGGCTCTGGGGTGCATGTGTATTGTTCTTGATAGCTGTACAGGGCCATATATGCAGTATCTGGCATATTTTAATGCTGAAGACTTAGACACAAAATTCACCTCTATTAACTTTGATTTGGTGTGGCGCCTGAATTAATAGGAATCAAAGTATCCTACATCAGTTTAGTGTGAATGAAGCAGAAATGTTTTGTGGAAACCAGGACTGAATGGTTGTGCTGCCTGTGTATAAGTAAGCACCAATATAATCTACCCTGTAATGTAATGATCCACTGGTGATCATTTATTACCACTAACAACATGCATGGTGCTTTACATTGCAGAATAACAGGCAAAAAGCAGAGCTTATAATTTAAAATTTCAGCCATAATGGAGATGGCCATGGGAGAGCAGAAAGAGGAGGCAAGAGAGGGTCAGATGAGGACAGGTGCAGTTGCATATCCTTAGGCATTATTTCGGTTGAGTATGGACTGAATTAGTTATCCAAATGCTTCAGGGTAGGAAAGGGCGTATTTTGAGGTAGATCTGGGATTTCCCTCAGTGTGTGTGGATTTTCCTCATTTAGATAAAGCGTCCATTTCAGTAACCCTCCTTTGCTCATGAGAAGCACATAACTGATCAGATATTGGATTCAAATAGACCTTGGTGTAATCACTTACATCCTCTGACTCCCTTCTGCCAAGTGAGGAATCTTAGTCTGGGGGGAAGGAGCCTTGTTGCTACAGAGATTTTATTTAACAAAGACTCCAATATAATGTGAAAATATGAAAACATATTAAGGTTTATTCTTTATAAAGGAAGGGTACAACTACACAGAGACAATAATTCCTTTGAGACTGAAAATACTCCTAAAACCTTACTTGCGCTTTCAGCTTTAAATTTTTTGATAAAATGTAACTTAAAAAGCACTGAGTGGTTTAGTATCATCTTTAGTTCTTCTTCAGCAAAGTTGCGGTGATAGCCCCCTCCCCATTCACTTTGATTGGCATCTTTCTGATTTCGGTGCTACTCTTATGGAAAACGTCAAGCTGAAAATAATAAGCCGAGCAGGGAGAGGATTTGCAGCACCACAGAACATACTCCTATATTGTAAGATAGTGTGCAGAGTGTGATAGCACAAAGTTAGTTAAATTTTTCAGAAATTGCAAAGGCAAAGTGCTAAAGCTCCTTCCTATAATTTATATATTTTGGCTGTGATACTAAAAACACGTTCTTGAAAGGAAACCCCCTTTTATAATATGGGCCTTTCTTCCAAACAGACTCGCTTTGCCCTTTGCACAATCCTAATAGGGTAGCCAGGCATGTCCTGGCAACCAGCTGTAGACTGAGGGGGCAGGGACAGGGGGCAGCCATGAGCAACGGCATAATGACACTTCCAGGTAGAGATGTCACGCCTCTCTGGGAGTTGCCAGAAACGGTGTACTTTTATCACAGAGTTTCTGATGATTCCAGGAGAGGTAATTGTGGGTTTTCCCTGGAAATAACATCACGCCATCAGCCCAACGCCCCCCCCCTCTTGCCACTGTCCAGAGTGGTGGCAGAAAACAGGAGCTGGGGGCAGGGGATCTCCTTCCACTACCAGTGGGCTGGCAACCCTGAATCCTATAAGTATTTCATAGAAGGGTTAATAAAAGCTGCCTTGTCTTTTATTGTTTATTGATTCAGTCTAGTGTACTCTTGAATTTGTCCCTTTTCTGTGAAATAATCCATTTCCCTGGCCTCAGAAGTTTTCCTGGAGTTGCTGTTTACCCTGTTGAAGAGACATGGGTTGCCTCAGTATCATTAATGGGCCAAATCATGGCCCCCAGAGGATTATGTGAGGTCAGAAAAATAGCAGAGAGGGAAGGGCTACATAGCCATGACGTGATCCAGATCAGTGCCCTACGCCTGGTGTCTTAAAATACTCAGGATATCTGTCCACAGATTTCCGGCAGCTCATCTAGTTTGGGCGTGATGGTTCATTTCAATTTCCTTTCAATAAATCTGTCATTTTTGAGAAATTCCCTCTTCCTTTTTCATAGAAAGCTGAGTGGATGACGACAACTTGCAACCACGCACTTTATGCAATATGTGATGTTTTCACACAGTATTTGGAAGTACTTAGTGATGTCCTTTTGGATGATATATTTGCCCAGCTGTACTGGTGTGTTCAGCAAGGTAAGAGAGTGTACCAAGCTTTTACAGACAAATGCTAATGGTTTATTCTGTGCAATACAAACAAACCAATGCCTTGTTTTGCGTTACAGACAATGAACAACTAGCACGGTCTGGTACAAATTGTTTAGAGAATGTTGTCATTCTGAATGGTGAAAAGTTTACCCCTGAGATCTGGGATAAAACTTGCAACTGTATGCTGGATATCTTCAAAACCACAATCCCCCATGCGTAAGATTTTCTTTTAACCTTGTAAATAATTGGGGAGATGTTTGCATGTATATACTGCTGATCTGCATGTCCTGTGCTTTCATGCCAATAAAGGTTTTTTGTGTGTGTGTGTGTGTGATCTGCATGTCTGCATCATGACTTCTGTACAGTCCCATAACTTGGGTTCTGTGCAGACCAAGTCATGGAACATTTTGCTACTAGTTGCCTCAGCTCCTCAGGCTTGAGGTTTCTTGGCTGCTTTCCTATTCTGGAGCACAAGGAAGAAGTTTTTTCTTAGGTATTCTGAACCAGACTTATCCTATTGCCCTTTGCTGCAGGACAGAGCCTTTTCTCTGGCAAAGAACTCTTCACAGTGCAATCCTAAACAGAATTATGCCCTTCTACACCCATTAATTTCAAGGGATTTAGAAATCTGTAACTCTGTTTAGGATTAGACTTCTACTGTCTTAATTGTGGGACTGCATCGAGAGCGTAAAGGAAAGAACAAAGTGGCCCCTACCTATGACTATTGTTCTATTTGGCTCTCTGTGAGGTCATGCGACTAACTTACCCACTTTCTTTGCTGTAGAAGCTGGAAGAGTCCAGGAATGCCTCTACAGCCTTAGAACGGAACTAAGCAATTAAGGCACCTGCCCTGCCCTCATGACTGAGCCAATGGGTGCCAAAAATATTAGTCAATAATTACTCAAAAAACATAAGTCAAGTAGAATTTGGAATGCCTCGAGCTCCAAGTACAAATGCCTCAAGTCGGAGGGTCCTGCCATTTGGCCTGCACATGCATCAGGCCCCATTTGAGACAGCCACTTGAACAATAGTTCTGGATAACTTAAAGCCCCCCTAGGACCTGGCTGTGATGATAGAAAATCTGATGGAGTATCAGAATAAGGCACATACCGTATAGACTTGCAGAAAGTGTTTTTGCCAATTTGTCCTAAAATCAGATAAATTCAACAAAAGGTATGCACATGAGGTATGTTTTTGGTTTTAACTTACCTTGCTAATAGTTGTGGCTTCAGTGTATTGAGATACTGCATTCCTAGTTACAGCTAAGCATTTTGGAATGTTTATAAATATAACAATTCAGAAGCTTTTAAAAAGAAAATATTGTTAACACCTTAGTGTAGGGGCAGAGAAGCAAGTAGGAAATACTATTAAAGAATGAATCAGTTGTTAAAATACGGGCCCACAGTCTATCCCCATTATACCAATATAATGCAATACTTTTGACATTTTGCAATAGATAGGTTTGTTCTTTCCTTGCATCCCCTTTTCAGAGCAAATTCACAGTCAACCAAAAATAAGTGTGGAATGTTCTGTGAATAACTGTAGGAGAATATTGATACAGGTATTTTCATTACCTGATTGAACCACTGTATTCTAAAAGAACATTGTGCCATTAAAACTAATTGTAACTCACCCTTGGATATCCATTGGGTTGGATTGCATGAATCCTTTCCACTAATGGTGCCAGCAGAGAGCCTCTTGCATCAGTGGAAGGTCCCCGCAGCAGAGGAAAGCATCCCCATTAGTAGAATAGATCCATTTTATCCAACCCCCCTGGTGCTTAAAATTTGTCATCCATGTTTTTTGTTGCTGCTTCTCACTTATACATTTATCAGATACATAAATGTTATAATAAAAGTCAACATTGTTTTTATTGCATCAGAATGATAAATTATAGTTGAGAGCATTTGATTTTGTCTTGTTTTTGAACAAGGTATAATGTATTCCTTTAAGGGGGGAAAGGAACTTGCACCAATTTAAATATGGCTTGTTTTGCTTTGAAATTCTGGCTATTCTTTGCTTTTGCTTATCTCTCCCCACTTTCCAACCCTAGTATTTCTTTCTACTACATCTGCATCCCTCAGGGCCACTACAGGTATTGGGTTAAGTAGGGTTTAACTCATGAAAGGTTATGCCCTGGAAAGTGTTTTTGGTCTTTAAGGTTCTACTGGATTCAAATTCTGTTTGACTAACATGGCAGTATTTCATAAATAACTAAGAATGTTTTGAGTGTAATAAATGAAGTATCATAAAGTTATTTCTTGTACTTTTCATGCTAATAAGATAGTCTATTAAACTTACAAGTATATCCTGTAATCATACGCAAAAAATTTGCCTTCCTTAGTACTAATACTTTTGTTTCTTACTGTCTGTTCTTTGAAAGAAATCAAAGAATTGATGGAACTTTAGCTGGAAATCAGGAAGACAAAAAATGGACTTCCATATCAATCAATAATATTGTATTTATTTGTATTGATATTCTTGGAAATTCTTTAATGATCTTTTTATGTATGTCAAATCTTTGAGTGCCATTTTCTGTTAATGTTACTCAAAAGAGGAAAACTGTATCTTAAACGTTTACCTATTTCTGTTCTAAGTGTGTTCTGCTTTTCTTTTCAAGGCTTTTAACATGGCGACCAACAGGGGGTGATACAGCTCCTCCATCTCCTGGCAGAGAGAAACAGTTGGTATGTTTACAAATGAGTGCGACCCATGTAGCTCAGTGGGTCTTGTTTCTGAATACATATCGATAGGATGGGGTGTTAATCTGTTTCCTCACAAATACTGCTTGCTACATAGCATTTAAACTTTTCCAGATTACAAACAAATTCTTAGCCCATCTGATTTCAAAACTTTGTATAGTTTTTGCAAAAGCACAAAATGTCCTTTTAATCTTGAAAGTTTATTTTGCAAAAGCTTTCCATAATTTTACATGTATGATTGGATATTATTATATTTTTAGGAGAAACCACTATCAATACTGTGTAGGGTTGCCAGCTTCAGGTTGACAATGAGTGGGAGACTTACCAGTGGAGACAATACCTCTCTAGTGATGTGTTGATGTCACTTCCAGCACAATCCAGAAGTGAGGACATCATGTAAAGGTAGAACAAAGTTTGAGTCCAGTAGCACCTTTAAGACCAACAAAGTTTTATTCAAGGTATAGCCTTTTGTGGGCACGCACACTTCTTCAGATACAATGAAATGGAAATTATCAGTCCATACATATAGGCAGAGGGTGAGCAGTAAATTAGCATACAGCATAATGAAGATTTTGCAAGCATGAGTTCTCTGCCGGGCGTTCTTCACTACAATCTGTCTCTGCTTCTTTGGAGACATCAGCCCTCCATGATTCCTCACCAGAAGCCAATATAAGGGATACTGGTTTCTTATCTGACTACATATGCTAACCTTATTTAGCCCTTACATCTGTATTCTCGCCAGTCCCCCAGAAAGACCATACATCCTCTTTGTTTTATTTTATTTCTTATTTGGAAAAATAGATTAGAATAGTAAATTGTAATAGTAGAATAGTAGACTATAATGTAATTTGGAATGGTAGATTGGAATGTATTTCTCTGGTCTGGTGACAGTGGAGATAACTACACAGCCAGTTGCCCGCACTTCAAAAAAGATGATGCTGTAAGGTTGCCTCCATGCTTAAGAGGGGACAGATGGAGCATAATGGTAGGGTTTCAGTTTAATTACTTCAGCATTCCACAATTAAGGATACATCTGCCCATCATTCTGCAATTTTGACATATTTATTTTCTTCACTATGTCCCTCCCCCAGAATTAAACCCAAACAAATGGTAACCATATAAACTAAGCTTGTTATTCCTGTTTGGTCCCTGAATCTGTTACACATCTTCATTATGCTGTATACTGATTTACTGTTCACTACCTATTTCCATTTCATTGTATCTGAAGAAATGTGCGTGCACACAAAAGCTTATACCTTGAATAAAACTTTGTTGGTCCTAAAGGTGCCACTGGACTGAAACTTTGCTCTGCTGCTTCAGACCAACACGGCAACCCACATGAATCGATCATCATGTAAAGGTGACAGTCTAGCTTTTGTCCAAGTTTTTAACCATAGAGTTTTAGGTGAACGCTAGAACAGTGTTTCCACATGGTGATGTTACTTCTGGGCCAAGCCTCATTTTTTCCTCACTGGCCCATTGATCACTATCAGGGGAAGAGGGCTTCCAGCCTTGTTAGTGTATCTTCACACATACCCTGTGAATATATTTATATTCAACTCTCCTTTACAAATCAAGGCAGCAAAAAAATTCACATGGTATACAGAACTATGTAAGTAAAAAGAAATGTGAAATTCCTTCTTAGTGTATTGCCTAATTGCACAGGGAAAGCCCCACACAGGACAGTAAGCTTAAAAAATACATATGTAATGCTGCACGAACATATTCACTTTTCAAGAAGAAAAGGCCTTGTCTGCAACAATATGAGGAGAACAGACAGTATCACACGCTGAATTGCTTGACTGTCTTTTTGGGTGTTGTGGTCTTCATATGGTTGAATTTAAAATCGCCTCCATAGCGGTGCTTGCCATTGGAATCTCCTCACAATGTGCATACAACTAAAATCTGTTTGGTCTTATTCTGCTAGGATGAAGAAAATGTTTTCTATTGGTGGTCATGTCAGAAATATTTCATGAGCAGAAGAGCCACATCTAATTTGCATATAATTATAAAAATGTTACATTTGTATAACTGTAAGCTCCTATAATTGGCAGTAGCCCCCTTGTTGAGGTAATATTATTTTCTGTCTTTCAGGATACAGTATCACAGAAATCTGTAGATATCCATGACTCTGTGCAACCAAGATCTTTAGATAGAAGCCCGTTTCAGCCCATTGTAGGGCCAACGGCAAGTGAGGAGGTCAGCAAAAACAAACCTACAGCAAGTGAGTGTTTTCTTAAGGAAGAAAAGCTGTTCCTTAAGGAGAGATATTTATCCTATCAGGACCCACTGAACAGCTACATGGACTTTGATCCAGTGAGTCTGATCGTGGCAGAGATTTTGGTTGAGCAGCACAATTTTCCTGTTTCATCTTTCTCACCTGCTGTGTCTTCTGATGTGTTCCACTGTGTTTCTCTCCCTTAATGTTGCCTGAAGCTTTGCAGATTCTTTTCTAGTGCTGATTAGGGGTGTGCAAGAAAAAGTTTTGGTTTTTTTCCCCCGGATTTGGGTATAACAGACCCAAAAAATATTGGTATATACCAAATTTCCCCGCCCGATACCAGTAAAGTATTGGGGCTGAGGAAATATTCAGGATTGCCGAATATATTCAGGTCTGTAATACCCATGGGGAGGAGGGAAGGCAAGGCAGCTGGGTTAGGGAAGGCAAAGAGACAAGGCACGTTTAAATGCCTCCTTCCCTCTCCGAGTCTCCCCCCCCCCATAGCAGCAAGGCTCATGGAGGGAAGGGAAGGCATGTAAACATGCCTGGGCTCTCTGCTTTCCTTTCTTCAGCTGCCCCGTGGTGGCAGTATGGCTAGAAAAGGGAAGGCAGAGAGCCTAGGCAGGTTTAAATGCCTTTCTTTCCCTCCCCAAACTCAGGGAAGGAAAGAAAAACATTTAAACATGCCTAGCCCCTCTGTGTCTTCCCTCCCCGAGTCTCTCCACAGCAGTGGGGAGGCTCAGGGAGGGGAGGGAAGACAGTCTGATCAGTGCTGATCAGTTTACATGGAAGGAAGCCATTTCAGCCCTCCCTTTCCCCCCCCCCCCCCGCTCAGGAGTAGGGGGGGCTGAAAGGAGTGCTGAAGTGGTTCCAAGGGAGGCATTTAAACACTATAGCTGTCTGGTGGCTCCACCTGTCAGCTGTTTAGTTTAAATGGCTGGTAGGGTTCTTACCTTTACCTTTAGGGTTCAGTATAGCTGAATGAACCCAAATAAAAGCCAGATAAAATTGGCTTTTTCAGTTCCAGCTGTATTGTTAGTCGAATACAGATGTCTGGTCTGTATTCGGTTTACATGATACCCGAAAAATACCAATAAGGTATTTTTCGGGTATTCATTCGGCTCTGTTATTGCCAAATGCACACCCCTAGTACTGATCTCAGAAAGGAGGGATAGCGCAAAAGCCAGCTCCTTGGACAACCTATTGGATCTGGACCATCATAATTTAAAATAAGAGTACTAAATCTTCAAGAATGAGAACACGTTTCACTCTCTTGCCCATAAAACAGCTATAGTATAAAAATGCACACCTTGTGCCTTGTACCTTTTGGACTTCAATAATTAGGTGACATTGAGCTGTACACGTATAAGATAGATGTCAGCTTGGTTGTGTTTTCTGTATGTTGCCGTACTCTGAAATCGTATCACTGCCATTTGGTGTAATTGGCAGCCTGTGATCATGTTGTCTTCTAGTGTACTGTATCATGTTGTTGCCATTATTGGGGAAGTTTCTAGAGCATGGAATGGTGTAGAAACTCCAGGGGTTCCTGGATGATACATCTACCTTTGACCCATTATAGTTTGGTTTCAGATCTGAGTATACTGGTGGACAGTCATTTGTCAGTGGCCTTTGATACACCTAACCATTCATTGGTTGGAATATGGAGTTGGCCTTAGAGAGTAGCTCTTCTGTGGTTTCAGTCTTCAAGTCAGATCTGACACAGATTTTCCATAGGAGGAACAGAATTAACAGGTTGTGTTCCTACCTTGTGTATTGCCTCCAGGTTCCATTTTGTCACACATGCTCTTCAATATTTACATGAGACTGCTGAATTACATTGTCCAGAGGTTTGAGGTCGGATGGTTATCAATATGCTGATGACACCCAACTCTGTATTTCATTCTGTAAGCGTCAAGATGCATCTATATTGGCTCTTAACCAGTGATCTGAGGCCAAATCATGAGTAAGGCAGAATAAGCAGAAGTTTAATCTGTCCAGACAAGACAATGCTGGCTGAGAAGTCTCAACCTTTGTAGGGACCGATCCTTTTGCTTTGGATGGAGTGGAGTAGGCATTTGCACACAAGGTTAAGAGCTTTGGGGTACTGATGGACCCATCATTGTTGTTTGAAAAGTAGGTTGGTGTGGTGGCCAGGAGTGGCCCCCATCAGCTGCATTTGGTTTTCCAACTCCCTGCTGTTTATACTCAGCCAACCTGGCCACTGTAATCCATTCTTTGTAACCTAGAGGTTGCACTATTGTAACACACTCTGTGTGGGGGCTACCTTTGAAGACAACTTAGAAACTAGTTTAAAATGTGGCAGCTCAATTATTGTCTGGGGCAAGTAGAGAGGAACATATCCTGCCCATTTTAAAACAGCTGCATTGGCTGCCAATTAGTTTCCAAGTTCAATTCAAGAGGCCTAGGACCAGGCCTGTAGCTACAGTGGGGCATCTCGGGGCCCAGCCCCCTGAATTACCGCCAATGCCCCCGACTTCCCATCCAGCCCAGGCACTCCCTTGTGTGTGTGTGTGTGTGTGTGTGTGTGTGTGTGTGTGTGTGCGGGGGGGTGTGGGGGGTGCCCCCTGACTTTAAAAATCCTGGCTATGGGCCTGCCTAGGACCCACATATCTGAATGCCTCTTCCCATATATCTTTCGACTCCAGTAACACTGATCCAGTTGTCACCTTCTTGTCCCCTTGCGTAAGGTTTCTTGCTTGGCATCTAATAGATCCTGGCCCTTCTTAAAATAATGGCTTCCACTTTGTGGAATGGCATTATCCTTAGAAGTTTCAGGAGATGCTGTAAGGCTATTTTATTTGCTAGGACTTTTAATGGAGTTTAATGGAGGGGTTAATGGAGTTTTATTGTATTTTGTATGGTCTTAATTTGGAATTGTAGGCCACGTTGAACTGCAGAGGATTCCCCTCTTCACTGCTGCTTCCATTCCACATGAGCTTTTCTTCACCCAGATCCCATGACTCAAAGCATAAACTTTTCAGTTGTCAAAACGGGTTGCTCTTCTTTCACAAGCAGAAAAAAACGGTAGAATCAATCGCATAGTAATGTGTCTTACCAGTTTTCTTGCTGTGTATGAAAGTATCTTCAGGGTCTTAACAGAATATTTTAAGGAACAATCAGACATTTAGAAACTTTTTACAGTTGGTCGTAACAGTAAATAACTTCTTTACTGTTCATATTCTTTTTTTTTTTTTTAAGAATTCCCAGACCAAAAACTGTTTGGTGCTCTGTTGATCAAATGTGTTGTGCAACTGGAACTCATTCAAACTATCGACAACATTGTATTCTTCCCAGCAACCAGTAAAAAGGAAGATGCAGAGAATCTAGCTGCAGCACAGGTTAGTACAGTTGGATGGTACTAGCCGATGAAGAAATGATTCCATTTTTAGGTCTTGGATTCCATTTTCTGCCAGAAGAAATATATAATTTCTAAGAAAACAAAACTTCTCCTTATATTGTAAGGGTTGGTTTAAGTTTGATACTGAAGCAAAGAT
The DNA here is from genome assembly GCF_001447785.1 of Gekko japonicus. Classification (NCBI taxonomy): domain Eukaryota; kingdom Metazoa; phylum Chordata; class Lepidosauria; order Squamata; family Gekkonidae; genus Gekko; species Gekko japonicus. The sequence continues at coordinate 1,338,408 of NW_015160209.1, forward strand.
AGTACAAGTATATCGTGCTTTGCTTTTTCTGCTGCAACGTGTTGTTCCATTTTCTAGACTGCTTTGTGAGATCTTTTTAGCACCTAGCACTGCATAACTTAATTGTCTGCATAATGCCTCCTCTGCTCTATCATAAGGCTATTTCTGTCTGCAGACTTGGGCTATTGAGCATACCTGTAAATATATTTGTATCCTCCTCCTTCCTCCTTCTCTCTCCTTTTTTTCATTTTGCTTAGCATTCAGTGTGAAAAAGAGTTCTAGGAAACTGAAAACCTTATCACTACTTGGTGATGGCCTTCTTGTCTGGATTTCTTTTTGTGGGTCAACGCAGCTACCTGCAATTTCTGTTTTAAATAAATGGATGGATACAGTTTTAAGTTTTGACCATATAGTTTTATAGCAGTTTACATATTGACAGGTACTGTAAGATTTAAATTATGATAATTAAAAATGGGTACCTATAGTGAACATGAAACCCTTCTTCTTTCTTTAAAGAGGGATGCGGTAGACTTTAATGTTCACGTGGATACACAAGATCAAGGAATGTATTGCTTTTTAACGTCTCAGCAGTTGTTCAAGCTGCTGGATTGCTTGCTGGAATCTCACAAATTTGCTAAGGCTTTCAATTCAAACAATGAGCAAAGAACTGCTCTGTGGAAAGCAGGTAAGTCTTATGAACACCAGACTTTTAAAAAGTGTTACTTTACAGTATTCCATCAGGGTTGCTGTTGGATTAGGTGCCTGTATAATCACAGAGTAGAAAAACTAGAGATAAGATGATAGTGGAAGAAAAACAAAAGAGAATTTGATATTTGTATGTTGTAGCAGACAAAACAGAACTGAACAGGAAGGTGTGGGTAACAGCACTTGGCTTGGAGTGGCCCAAGCTAGCACCCCAAATGTTAGCTCTTTAAGACTCCAAATTTTGCTCTGTATAGAGCCCATAGCATGGGTGCACAGAAACCACGAGAAGAGGATTACATTGTTATATTGGAATGTGGCTGCAGTAAAAATTCTATCAAATATAATGAACACTGCATTGGCCATCGGTATATGTGCAGCCCCCAGCAGGGCAGACAATGCCCCCTGGGGCCATTTTGGGTTTGGAAACCAGTGTGGGGCAAAATCCGTGAAGCCCCTACATTGTGGCTTCAGGCTTTGACCCCTGCATCGTGGTCCCTCCCGACCTGAATCGAGGCCACAGGACCTTGAAAAACAAGTACTCCTGTTCCTGACTTCTGACTGTCAGCATCAAAACTGTGTTGGGAGAATTCCGACCCTTCGTGTTACAAATCATAATGTGTGGTTTGTGCCTTAAACTCCTTAACGCAAACAGCCCAGTTATTCCCATGTTCAGATTTCATAGATGAGTCCTTGATTATCAGCATCCCGTCACTGTCACAAAATGTTTTTTTAAAAACACGAAGTATTAACAGAATCTTATCCATCCCCAATCTTTTAGGGTATTAGAAGCATCCTGAACAAAGAGGATGGGTACTCTGAGTATCCTATCTAATACCTTTTGTATCCCTGTTTCTAATCCTCCCCCCTTCCCCAGAGACACATTATTCCAAAGCAGGTTTTCAGATGAAGCCAGTAATATCTGTATGGTTGTGCTGTTGTGGCAGGTTTTAAAGGAAAATCTAAGCCCAATCTACTGAAACAGGAGACCAGTAGTCTTGCCTGTGGGTTGCGCATTCTTTTCCGTATGTACATGGATGAAAGCCGCAGAGATGCGTGGGAGGAAGTGCAGCGGCGGCTGTTAAAGTAAGGACCCTTTCATTTGGCTATGCTAGTCTGCATTACCTAGATTTTAATATATTTTATTTTTCTTAAAATCTACATTTGAGTAACGTGGTATAAATTCTAGGTTAGCATTTTTTGTCCAGTAAGAGATGGTCTCCTGTTCCTTTCAGCTCTCTTCCACAGAAAGGCTCAGCAGGAGAGTTTCAGAATCATGAGTTCCCCTTACATAATTTTCCCTAATCATGTTTTCATTCTGTTAGGAGTATGCTTAGTAGCATGTGGATCTCCACATACATTTTATATTTATGATCACTTTTGAATTTTTTCCCCTCATTTCAACATGATTCTTATAATTACACACTTTGCTTGAGGCCAGTGGCACCTTTAAGACCAACAAAGTTTTACTCAATGGATAAGTTTCTGTGTGCAAGCACACTTCCTCAGGTACAGTGAAACAGAATTTCCTCAAGCCCTACATACAGGAAGATAGGGGGAGCAGCTGTCAGGAAGGGCCAGCCAGAGCCCCCCCTGTCTTCCTGACAGCTGCTCCCCCATCTTCCTGTATGTAGGGCTTGAGGAAATTCTGTTTCACTGTACCTGAGGAAGTGTGCTTGCGCACGGAAACTTATACATTGAATACAACTTTGTTGGTCTTAAAGGTGCCACTGGACTCAAACTTTATTCTGCTGCTTCAGACCAACACGACTACTCACCTGAACCCACTTTGCTATTTGTTAAGAGTGATTGCAATTTCCATTCCTCTGGATTATTTAGCCTTTCTGTCCTGTCTCTTCTCTGCGCCCACCTGAACATCATGTGAAGCCATGGCTCATTGGCAGAATATCTACTTTGCGTGCAGAAAGTTCTAGCTTCTGTTGCATAGTAGATGATGTGAAATACCTCTGCCTGAAGCCCTGGGCAGCTGATAGACCAGTGGTCTGATTCAGTGTAAGGCACCTTCAAGCATGTTTGTTAGTAGTTGCCAAGCTACCTCCTATACTGTTTTTCCAGGGTCACAGCCCTTTTAAAGACAGGGCTGTATCCCTTCAAAGTAATTCAATTGAAACTGTTTTATGCCGTTAGTATTTCAGCTAACTCCAGCCAAATGAAGCCTGTTCCTTATGGGGGAACCCCCCCACACACATACACACTTCATCATGGGAAACCTACGAAGCAGCTGATCCTATGAAGTTGCCTTTAATGCCTCCGTCTTGGAGGGGGCTAACTGGATCCACTTTCCAAATATATTGCTATTCTCATCTAGTGCTATATTGTCTTTTACTAACTGTAATAAAAGTCAGTGCCTTGCTACAGCAGGTTCACACACTTGAACCTTTTCTCCTACTGGTATTTTGTTTACAGTGTTTGCAGTGAAGCTCTCAGTTACTTCCTCACTTTGACATCAGAGAGTCACCGGGAAGCTTGGACTAGCCTGTTACTTTTATTCTTGACCAAGGTCCTAAAGATAAGTGATGATCGGGTGAGTAATAATCCTGAATTGGTTGGGAATTTAAGAACTGTTTCCAAGCCTCATAGTAGAATGCCATTTTGGCAGACTAGAAAATGAGAAAATAATGTTTAGGTCCAATACTACCATCTTCCTTACCTCATCCCCTGCAACCATATTTCTCCCACCACCACGAGTGGTCTTAGGGGGCCTTTTAAAAATCAGTGTTGTGATGCTACGTTATGATGATGTATTGTATCGATGTACTAGTTCCCAGCTTTTATTTTTCAAAAATAAAACTCTTCTGGTTACAGAGAGATAACAAATATTATCTCTTGACAACCAAAAGGGCTAGAGATTTACTTTTTAAAAATAAAATCTTGGAACGAGTACATTATTCCAATAGAGTATTATAACGTTATAGCAAGATATTACTGATTTTAAGCTTGGACAAAAGTCTTCCAGTGACAGGGTAAAGTTGCAGCCAAGGAGAGATATGGCAAGCAAAGTGTGGAGAAAATGTATCTGTGGCTGCTTTGGTGCTTCTGTGAATTCCTCTGTATTTGCAGAAGCAGGGGAGAATTATCTCCATGTGGAACCAGCCCAGGATATTATCACGTACTTACAATATACATACTTAGGCATTATTATGGAGTATATAGTTCATGTTACACCAAGATGTACCTGATGCAAGGCCCTCTGAAGCGTCTGTGGGATAGGGTAGTGTGAAGATTCTCTGAGCATCCTGTGGCTTCACAGGTATAGTATAATAGCTAACAGACTTGGGTCGAATCTGCATTTGTCTTACCCACCGGTGTCCCAGCCTTCTGACTCCGTCTTCAAAAAAGCTGTCAACATCTGCTTTCGTTTTCAAACCTCAACAGTGCTAGCATGCTTTTGCATGTCTGCATGTGTGGATCACCCTCTCGTGGCGGCTCCACTGTCATTGTGCCTCCGCATTGCTTTAAATGAATCTTCTCCAAACAAGCATAGAGAAAGATGGCATCACAGCAGCACGAAACTGCTTTAAAAATGCAAATACAGATTTGACCTTGGCTATGAAACAGGAACTCTCTGGTTTGAATTTGTGCTGTGCAGTGAACTACTAAGTGGCCTTCAGCAATCCACTATTAATTGCCCCAATAGCAATATGGAGACAATACTTATCTAACTTACGAAGTAGTTGGGTACAGACTGCAACTGAATAATGTGTGGAAAGGGTGAAGTAAGTAAATGCTAAGTATTAAATATTATTCTCTGCCCTCTGTACTTGAATGACTGAGAAATCATTTGTTTTTTCTCCACAGTTCAAAGCTCATGCATCATTCTATTATCCTCTCCTGTGTGAAATAATGCAGTTTGATCTGATTCCTGAACTTCGAGCTGTCTTGCGGAGGTTTTTTCTGCGAATTGGGATAGTTTTTCAAATATCCCAACCATCCGATCAAGAGATGGGAACAGCTAAGCAGTAAAAGTGTGGCTAGCAAAACAAAGGACCAAGAAAACTTGCACTGGATGTCTATAAGGAGTTTCTTTATATTGGCAACGTGCATCTACGGGTTCACAGTGCAGAAAAGAACTGTAATTTAGGCTTGTTAACACTCTAGATCTCCAGCTGATTCTCTCCCCCCTTCCCTGGTCTGGCTTGTGTTGAGCACAGAGCCAGTTTTAACACAGTCTTATTGCCAGCCTGGCCTGTGATACCCCATTTACTTTCCTAGGCAGTGATATATATCAAAAGATGTTTATTATGGGTGTACCCAAAGAACTAACACATTAAAAAGTTTGAACTTCTATAGAAGTACAACTCAGGAGAGCTGTATTTTGAAAGTCAGGAAAATATTGCTCATGATAAAAGATCTAGGAACTATGTGGAATTCTTATTCTGGAGATTTTTTTCTTTTGCACACTCAGGCTGCCTGAGATGTAGGTAATCATCTTTCTGTGAAAAAATGTATAGAGATGCAGGTCTGTAATATAAAGTTCTAAACACTATACAGTTCTTCCTGCATTCTTTGATTTCTGTATTATTTCCTAAATAGGCCCATAAGTTTGTTTATCAAATGCACTAGTTTGGATTTGAGTTGTAATTTTTTTTTTGTCTGTTCCCAAAAGTTAGTCTTGCTGACTTTTGTCAAAATATCACAACTGACTTAACTGTTTGTAATATACCTGTGATAGGGCTTTTAAATATAATAAGCCATCACAATGATCCTTCAGGACTGGAACTTGAATCGCTGCAAACAGGTCTAGGTTTTGTCTGCTATCACTTTTTTGTTGTTGTTTGATGTAGATTTCACTCTATGTACAGAATTTAATGTTGAATATATTCAAGTAACAAATCTGGCATGGTTTGGGGATGGTTTTAAATTTATTGGAAATGTATTCATACTGTGAATTGTGCTCTGATGGTTAAAGAAAAGATTGTCAAGCATTCTGTCTTACAGTGGATGTAGAAAAAATTTTCAGATGGAAAAATGTATATGGTACAGCTATGTAAAGTTTTCTATGTAAATTCTGTACAACTTTCTGTACAATATTGGTTCTCATCTGGCATTCTAATCAGGTTATAGGTCAATAAAGTTTTTGAATTCTTTCATCGGTGCAATCAAAACCAATGTAATGTAAAACTACTTGTTTTAATGTTTTAGCTTTTTAAGACAAAGTACATTGGAGTAAGGATGTGGCCAGTCACTGCCCACAACTTTGAAATTTGTATAAAGTTTATTAAGTGGGAGTTCTGCCTGCAGGAGTGAGAGAATATTGCTACAACTAAAGTAGGTAGCAATAATCTTCTGTGCTTTTAATTGCAGCCACAACTGTGCACAAGCTGGGAGGGGGTGTAATAAAGGTACTTCTGTGGTATCTATTTTTCCCCAAAGCAATTATTGCTTAGGTATGTGGAGGAAGGACTTAATCATCATGTCACAGCATGTTAAATCCCTATTGGTGCAACACAATGAAGAGAAAAAAGTGGAGAATCCATTTTATAATTCTTAGCTTTCCGTTTTATTGCTATGTCTGAGATGCTGTCGATACTTTTCCCCAGGGGTCATTTGGGGGGGGACGCGGGGGGACACCATCCCCCCGGGTGAGGTGCAGGAGGGCGGGGCCTGGAGCTCCCTGCTGGTGCCCGCTGGAGGTCGCCGCCGGCTGTGGGGAGAACACACTTCCGGTGATGTCAGGGGGTGTGGCATATGCTAATGAGTTATGCTAATGAGTCCCCCTAGCTCTTTTTCTACGAAATGACCCCTGCTTTTCCCAATTTCTTTACCAGGATTGAGTGACAATAACCAAGGTTAAAAAAAGAGGCCTTCCAGCTTGGCCAGAGCTAAAAACAAATGAAAGAATAATCTATCGTCAAAATATCTAAGTATCAAAGGTGCCCCATCTGTGGATACTTAAAGCTGGAGATTGCAGCTACGAACAGACAAGACGGATCTTTCTGTAGACGTGGAAAAAACAGGTTTGCAGAAAAATCTTTAAAGAAACACCCACAAATGGGGATTAACACACACACACACACAATAATAGAAGCAGCTCCTGCAACTTTAGGAAATGAATGACCTCTCAGTGGCTGTTGTGGGGGCTGCTAGGCAACCACAACAGTCTTGCCAGCCTTTGAGGGAGGACTCATTGGAGCCAGGCCCAGCAGCCACCTCACAAAAGCCAGCATGGTTAGAGTTTCAGACTATGATCTGAGAGACCCAGGTTTGAATCCCCATTTTACCATGGAAGCTTGCTGGGTGCTCTTGGGCCACTCATACTACTAACCTACCTTAAGGTAACCTACCTTATGGGGCTTGTTGTGAGGATAAAATGGAGGATGAGAAGAGAATGATGCAGGCTGCTTTTGGGTCCCCATTGTAGAAAGGTGAGAGAATAAATATATCGGAAGGGTGTGGAGCAGATAAAAGGTAAGATGATTGGTTGGTGGGAATAGAAAAGTGAAGGCCCAGAAAGAATCGGGGGGGGGGGGAATTGAGGCCTTTTGTTTTCATTTTTTCCAACACACGTACATATACAGCTCTTAAATCCAAGATGTATTTCTGTGCCTAGAAGGATACCTAATCTTCATGAAGGGCTCTTGTTGCTTTTTAACAGTTGCTCACCTCCTTTTGACATGACTCGTGGTTGACCTTTTCATCTTTCCCTCTTAAGAGAACATAAGAGAAGCCAATGGCCCATCCAGTCCAACACTGTCACACAGTGGCCAAAAATACCAGGTGCCTCAAAATATTGTGGCACTCATAGACTGGGTATAAAGTAGCTATTGTCCTAACTTGCAAGAGGTGGGGGGTGGGGTGGAATCAGGAGGAGGTGGGGCCTCACAGGAAAATTCTGCAGTTTCATTGAGAACTGCAAGATGATGCACCCTATGCCATCTTAGCACATTTACCTTAATTTTTGCTCTCTGGTTAGAGAGAGCTCAGTTCTCAAGTACTTGGGTGTATTTGCACTTTTGCTTATAGAAACCTAAGGCATTTATAACTTTTTAATTCCATAAATGTCCAATATTGCCATTTTATATGCTAAGTATGTTATAAATGATGCATTTTATGTTAAAGCATTAAATTAGCTTAGGATAAGACAATAAGTATTGCATATATTTCCATTTTCCCCAACATCATTTTGTTTCTCAGAAAAAAAATCCTCCCAATCGCTTCATAATTTCCAGAAATTTTACATCACTAGGTAGGAAGGAGAGAAGGAAACAGGAAAAGCGATGAGGCTATGGGACTTTCAGGGAAGAAAAAAAGGAAACTGGGGAGAGGACAATGAGATGCCCTTGCAGGTCCCTCTGCTTGTTCTCTGTAATTTAACTCATTAAAATCTAAGTATAATGAGGGTCTCAAAACTCGGGGGGGGGGGAGTATCCAGCAGCACCACAGCTTCCTCTGGCCTGGCTCAAGAGAGAGCAGCAGCTCAAACTCCTCCTTCCCCAGTAGCAGGAGGTAGAGGGAGGAATCCACAGAAGGGGGAGGGAACCCTTATCCCCCCCCCCAATGCCTGTGTGCCCCTAATGCTCCGCTTGCTTATTCTTTACTTTCCTGTTGCTCTCCTTGACACTCCAGCTGCCCTCCAGTCACCCTCCCTGCCCAACTCCCACCTCACCTCTGCGGGGAGCTCCTGCTCCTCTGCATGACTCTGGATACCAGTCAGGCTGAGGCAGCAGTGGCTCCCTTTCCATCTCCCACACATGCCTCTGTTTGGGGAGATTTCATCTGATCCCCCTCCATGTCTCTAACTTTTTCTAACTATTTTTTCCGCAAGCCTGGGGGATCTGCAAGTTTGTAGACATGTCTCTTCTCTCTCTGCAGCCCTGATCCACAGATGAGGGCCTCAATGAGAACTGGATATACTGACAGTAAGAAAAGCAGAAGTCTACCAGCACAACATGTTACATGTTTTCCTATTAAACCCCTCCCCTGTGGACACTTAACTATGATCAAAACCTTGATAATGTTAGAAGTGCTTTCATTGTGGAGACAGAATGGAAATAGTTTGAAAATTACATGACAGGAAAGGGATGATTCTCCCAGTCAACTTTAATACTATGCTATTAACACGTCATTTGCTTTAAGAAAAATCTAGGTTGCATCATAGATGTGTCAGGCATACAGGCAATTCCATAATCACATACCAGTAAATAGTTCACTCACAGAGTGGCCGCTTTTAGTTCTTAAACTGGATCAACTTGACCAGCAGCTAATAAACTTTATGTTGGTGATGCATGTACAACCATGGACAGTAGCGTTAACAAGAGTGGGGGAGGGCAGGAGCTTCTTTATACACATGCAGAACTTGGGAGTTTGTAAAATAGTGGCTCACACCACTAATGTATGAATCTTGCATTGCCTGGCAAGGTGGCCTTTGAAAATATATAGTGGCAAACTGAATCTTACCCCATATTCACTGAGCTTGGAGTTCAATATTTCATGTGTGTGTATATATGTATACACACACACGTATATATATATATACTACTTCACAAACTTCAGGTAATAAAATAGAATTTATTTTTTATTCTTAAAATCATGACCATAAGTTATACATTCAGTACTACTAATACAAGGTTTGTATTAACACACACAGACCCACACTAAAAAGGACAGACTAGTTAGCATTCTAGAACAAATGATTGGATAGAAGGTTTTAAAATAAATAAGTGATGTGAAGTTTTAATCTTTGTAGGCTCAAGTGTCAGTTATTTGTTTGATAAATCCAGGTCACAACACTCAACACTTTTAAAGAGACAATATGCTTCACAATCTTGTACTTGTCATGAGGTATTTTTTTCCAAACAAAAGTGGTCCCAAAGGATAACCTGAAAACCTTGCCTTTGCGCCATCCAGCTAAATGAATATTTCTGTGTGCCTTGTTTTAACCTGCAGTTTTCAAGCTGACCTAGTGCAGAAGGCTTTGTTTCCAAAACTAGATCTTATCAGTAATATACTGACAGTTCATCAGAACACAGAGGACTGCAGCAATTGACACAACCTACCAGCTCACTGGCCTTTTGATGAGTTCATTACATCTCAGTTTCTGTATAAGGGGTTGGATCCTCTGCCAAGGTAAATCACTTCTGCTACCAGAATGGATCCAGCACACATATTAAACAATTTAAAAGTGCAGTAGTGGATAAGAGTTCTTCTGAAAGGCACAACTGGTTTCATTGCACATTTATTCAGCCATGTGCTGTTGACAGACCTTGCCAACTGAAGGGGGCATTCTCAGCAGAAGAAAGCTTAGCCTGACTTGACTGCCCAGCCATAAATCTTCTAAGGGTTTCTGATGTCCCAGGTCTCAGCCATGGCTCAGTTGCCACTGTGTCAACTGAGTTAGGTCTTCTGCCATCTTTAGATGGCAACTGCTCCAGGATGTCATCAGCATTTCCCAGAGAAGTATCTTCACCTTGAAGAAGAAAAACCAAGTTTAATACCAAAGACACATTACGGGCCTATATAGGGACACCAACGACGTATTTTCCAACTTTACAAGATTCTTCTACAGCCATGAATGCTCAGAACAAGAATGGAATAATCCATGTATCAAGACTGAACTACTGGACAGCTAGCAGCTACTAGACCAAAGAAATGGGTTGGGCTTGATTCAAACACATTATCACAGTTACTGCCAGAAAATCCCTGAAAAGGTTATTGTGGAAGAATTGGTCTACTCTTTTATAATGTATTAGTGTAGCTGGTATTTGTATTCCACACTATAGTAGAAGTTCTCCCTTAATCATGTTTCTGTTACATTAGAGGGATCTGAAGGATATAAGGGTAAGAAAATAAAAGATTTTCAGTGGAACTTAAAAAATGACATGCCACTTAATGAAGTTAAACCCAAAGATTAGGCATACTTATCCAAAATTTGGTGAGCAAAAAAAAAAGGCATCAGGAAATTTCCCACAATACACCTTGACTTTTATAATTTCTATTTCCACACACAATCTATTTAGAACATTTTATAATGGGCAAGTAAATTTGCATCAAGGGACCCACTGTAAGGAATTCACCAATCACTATATCTAATAGCCAAGTTGCCCCCTCCGTGCGGATCGCTATATCTGCACTTGGGGGGCAGGGGGAGGTTTGTGCACATGTGGGGCAGTGCCCACATGTGCACAAAAATAAAAAAAGTTAAAAAAATTTTCGGGGGGATGTTTAAATCCCCCCGAAAGTGCAAGAGCGTCTCCTGCGCGTGCGCAGGAGACGCTCTGCGACCTACCGGGCTTGCGTGGCGGCGGCGGCGGCAGGCAGGGAGGCAGGCAGGCAGGGAGGGGAAGGACCGGCCTCGCCGCCGCCTTCTGGGAGCCAGCGGGTGGCCGGGCGGCCGAAGACCGGCCTCGCCGCCGCCTCCTCCTCCTCCTCTTCTTTGGGCGAAGGGGGAGGGCGGGGAAGGACCGCCCCCGCCGCCGCCTTTTGAGAGCCGACAGGCAGGCAGGCCGGCGGGGGCGCGGGC
>NW_015160209.1:1349628-1350364 GCF_001447785.1 Gekko japonicus
GGTGGAGGGAGTGGGAAACAGCGAGGGGCGAGCGGGGAGCCGCTCGCCCCTGGCTTTAGTGCCGGGTCGGGAGGGGGGAGGGAAACAGTGAGGGGCGAGCGGGGAGCCGCTCGCCCCTGGCTTCAGTGCCAGGTTGGGGGGGAGGGGAGGAAGGGAAACAGCGAGGAGCCAGCGGCTCTCCGCTCGCCCCTGGCTTCAGTGCCGGGTTGGGGCGGAAAGAGGAGCTGGGGGGAAGAGGCAATGGGGGGAGATGGAGGGGGGGTGGAGGACAGGGGGGAACCAGCAGGATGGGGGGGTACTTACCTCCTCCTGCTGCTTCCTCCTCTGCCTCCCTCCACCACCACCACCACCCCCCGCGAGTATCGCGGGTCCCCCCTTGTATATACAGAAGAGGCATCTTGAAAATAACAGAAGAATTTAGCCTTTATAGCATTATTTAACTGTCTCTCAAAGCAACTATGTATGTTAAGTTGGAAATTCATGGAAAATAAGAGATGCACCATAACTGGAGACAGCAACATTATTAGAATATACAAGTGGAGACCTGCAAGAACTTGCGGGATGGTTATCCCATTCCTTACACCTTTGCTTCCTCCCCTCTCCCTCAACCTCTCTCACAGTCTTTCTCCCTTCTGCCTTCTCTTTCTTTCTTTCTTTCTTTCTTTCTTTCTTTCTTTCTTTCTTTCTTTCTTTCTTTCTTTCTTTCTTTCTTTCTTTCTTTCTTTCTCTCTTTCTC
>NW_015160209.1:1351176-1376397 GCF_001447785.1 Gekko japonicus
AGTTCTCAAGGAGAAAATGGCTGGTTTGGAAGGTGGAGTCTATAGCATTATACTGGTCTGTAGTTCCGCCACTCCTCAAATCCCACCCTCCCCAGGCTCCACCCCTCAAATGTCCAGGAATTTCCCAACCTGAAGTTGGCAATGCAATTTCCTTCCCACCTAACAGCCAGCCTACCTTTATCTGCCTCTCTGTCTTCAGCTTTCCGTCTCCACCCCCCTCCCCCACAGCCTCTACCTACGAAAATTACAGCCTTTCTCCACAGTGGGGATCAAAGCAGCTTACATTATTCTCTCCTCCTTTTTATCTGCACAAAAACGCAGTGAGGTTGGTTAGGCTGAAAGTATGTGACTGATTCAAAATCACCCAAGTCAGCTTCCACCGCAAGATGGGGATCTGAACCTGGGTCTCACAGACCCTAATCTGAAGCTCTGTTACATCACACTGGTTTTCATAGGGTGGCTGCTGATCAACTGTGGCAAGCAGCCGGGCCTACTGGAGTCATGCAAATCAGGTGGTATCAAGTTACCCAGAGGGTGCTGCTTATGGATGCCAGCTTCCAGGTGGGATCTGGGGATCCCCTGGAATTACTGCTCATCTCCAGACTACAGAGATAACTTCCCATGGATAAAACTGATGCTTTGGGGGGTGGAGTCTATGGCATAGTACCTCACTGAGGTCCCTGTCCTCCCCAGGGTCCTCCCCCAAATCTCCAAGAGTTTCCCAGCCTGGACCTGGTAACATTACCCCTCCCATCCCCTGCCAGTGGCCAGTGGGGACCTTGCAACCCTAGACTGCTGCCGGGCCTAGAGTTACCAACCTCCAAGTGGGACCTGGAGATCCCCCAGAATTACAACTGAACTCTAGACAGCAGAAATTTGTCTCCCTGGAGAAAATGGCTGCTTTGGAGGGTGGACTCTGTGGCATTATACCCAGATGAGGCCTCTCCCTTCCTCAAACCCAGCCCTCCTTAGAGTCCACCACAAAATCTCTAGGAATTCCCCAGCCTGGCACTGGCAACCCTTGTCAGGCCTGGCCCCAAGGCTCCCTCCCTGAAAGACCAAAATAAGCCTGGAAATGGCTCTTCCCCCTCCCCCTGCCTTTTACTGAGAGAGCCATTTGGAAACACACACCCCAAAACGTTCTAACCTCTCACCACTGATGTCTGGAGTAGATCCCTGCAGAGGCCATTTCAAAAAGTACTGGGGGGAATTCAACCATCCCTGAGGGTTTCCCCCCCACTTTTTGGATTTTTCCTGCAGACCAAAGAGTCTCTTGAGTCTGTAGAAAAACCTGTTGGGGGAGAGTGAGCCCTCTGTTGGTAGAAATAAGTATCCACACAGAAAACTGAGTTTGGCTTTAGATATATAGATTGTCTTGTAATATATTAATGTTCTGACACACTTAATATTTCCTTTTCTTACAATTTCATAATGTTTGGGAACTCTTCAGATGGCAACCCTGGTAGTTTACAGAGCAATATGACCAGAACTCCATTCACTGAACACAGCTTTCCTAACTTTCCCCTCCCACTGGATCCACAAGTGGCCCATAAAACACTGTCCCATCTCCAAGAACAGCACTGGGCACAATGCAAGAGTCTGCAGTAGAACAAGAGAATCAGAAAAATACCGTTTCTCACAAATTCAACACTGTGTCCTTTTGCCTGTGGAAAATTGATTATAATCATACATTATTTTTCTAGCTGTGTTTTATTTACTTTGAAACTTAGTCCAGTTTCAAAGTGAAGAATAAGCTATTTGATACCTGACCAGGGACAGCCTGGCCATTTGAATACTAGCCACACTTCAGCAAGGACCCTGCATTTGTACCTACAATTTTGGTGTGATTTCCTAACACAAACTAATATCCTCATTCATTTCAGAAAGGGAACTTTTTTAAAAAGGACTCAAAAACAGGGTTGTAGTATACACACAATGTATTTCCTAACATTTCATTTAAAGTGGGAGCCTGTGCTCATATGGAAATCCATATATACACACATATGTGCCTTTTGAAGTTTGGGATTACAGAACTAACTCTACGCAAGTGAAACACCTACATTTTATGGTGTTTTTGCTTTGAACGTGAACATAATTTTAAAACACAGTTGTTATACACAGTTGTTATAAAAAGATTCAGGAAGCAACAATTATTTTCAGTCTCTCTATACACCAACCCAGAGAATCATAGAAGGCTGTAAGTAAACTGCCCTGTTCACAGATAAAACTGAGAGCATACAGGATTCCTTCCCCTGGCCACGAACAAGATACCGAGTTGCTGGATGCTACCTTTGCCTCCCCCAAACACAAACAAGCTTCTGTGCACACCTAGGAAAACTCATCTGTGAACAGAAGCATATTTCTATAGAGACTGTATCTGCTGCACTGGGATACAGGTCTCCAAAAAGCATTTTCAAGTATCTATCTAAAACATAAAAGGCCAATTCGGCCAGTTACTCACCCTGACCATCATTTCCTTTCTACAAAGAAAATGTCAAAAATGAGTCCGAATTTTGGCGACACAAAATGCTAACCTATCAAGAAAGAATACACAATGTGGGGAAATTATTTAAACATCTTTGTTAGCTTCTATGCAGTATGGCAGCAATACCAGCAAGAACTTTAAACAAAATAGTTATTCCCAGTTGAATCCTAGAGTAACCAGCCTGCAGTATGTGTGCCACAGTAAGAAGTGCGTGGCACAGCTACAGCAACTGGGGGGGGGGGGAGTTCTACAGACCCCTAAGTAGAGGGGGCACCAGCAGTGAAGCAGGAGGCACAGAGGAAAGGGCACCAGCCTTTTCAGTCATGAAAGGGAGCCTTCACAGAGCTGGTGCTGCCTCCTCAGCACCCCCTCCCCTTTGTTCTTCCTTCCTCCTTTGAACCCTGGGGCTGCTGAGTGCGAAGAGAAAAGAAAATCTGCATCTAGCCTTTGTTCTTCCCCAGTGCCTCACAGTGCATCAGAAGTGGCAAGCAGTAAGCGTAGGTTGGGACAGGGTGCTTCAAAATTCTCTCCAGTGTTAGGAGGATAAGCTTTAACAGTCCCAATACATAGCAAGATGGCAATGTCTATTTAAAGCTGGAAATCTAGACAAAACAGGGAAGGGGCTTCTAGCTGTTAGAAGCAGTTTTTTCCCACTCTTCACTTCTCCCTATCTGAATTCCCTTGGCCTCTCTGGCTTCTCATCATTTTTGTTATGCCAACACAGAGCCTAAAGTAGGAGCCCACCTACTCCTACTATCATGTTTGGTGGACTTGTACTGAAGTGAAACAGTACTGGAAGGAGGTTCAAGAGATGTTAATTCAAATAACGGATATGCAAATTCTGCTAGCTCCAGAGATATTTCTTTTGAACATATTCCCTGATAAATGGAAAAAAGATGAAATGTATGTAGTATTACATCTAGTACCAGCAGCGAGAATAGTGCTTGCAAAATTTTGGAAAAATGAACAGGTACCGAGCAGATGGGACTTTATCAGTAAAGTTATTGAAGTGGTAGAAATGGATAACTTAACGAAAAAAATGCACGGCAATATGAATTCAACGTTTCAAAAAGTCTGGTCACAAGTATATAAATGGCTGGATTATAAGGTAAACTCATAATTTGGGTCGGGAAGTGGTAATTCCAGAAATAGAAGGGAAGTTAAAATATCTGTTTTTGTGTTATATGTTAGGTGTTGTTGGTTGTGTGAATAGAATGAATGTATGTGTATCTGTTTGATAACAATAATAATAAAAATTCTGTGATTAAAAAAAAAAAAAGCACAGAGCCTAAAGTATGGCTTCATGACTCCACCTGAGAACAACTTGGTCCACACATCAACAGCTCTGGATTACTTCGATATGCAGTTATGAAAAGGCAGCAGAGCGTTATTTTTTGCTGGCCACCAAATCCCAACTATGAATCTTCAGACCTTCCTAATCATTAGTTGTGCCACCTAGACTTCTTTTCTCATTTTATATTTACAGATTAGATTCTTCTACCTTATCTGGAATTTCATATACTGTGAATGTGCACAGGAAGTTTGGGTTCTGTCAATATTGCTTTTAAATAGTAAAAGGAAGGAAACCATACCTATGTGAATAGCTTTCTTCTGTAGTTCATTCAGTCTTTGCAAGCGCTCTTCATTTCTGGCTTTCAATTGATCTATATTGAGACTAGAGCCTGAGTACAGAGAGATGGTGTCAGGCTGGAGTGGTGGAGTCAGCCTAAGAGGTACATCACCCTGTCAATGTATGGAAAGATGAGAAATAAGTGCATTAGAAGGTTGTCTGTATTATCTATGGGCATCTTCACCCAAACAAAACACACATACTTCAACTGAAAAGAAAGTGAAGTTCAGTCCAGACAAGACTGAAATGATGTCGGTCAGTGACACAACTGCTCAAGAACGGAGGAGCCAGCCTGCCCCAGAAGGGAACTGCACTGCCCCAGAAGGAACAGGTTGGGGGGGGGGGGGGGGGGGGGGGGTTGCCGCTGAATCCTGGCCTGCAGTTGGAGGCCCAAGTTTCCTCTGTTGCATATAGTGCCTTTTATCAGCTTCAGATGATATTCCACCTACAGCCATTATTCAAAAACATGACCTGGCCTTTGTGATACAGGCTCTAAATAATCCTGGTTAGATTACTGTAATGCACTCTATGTGGTGCTCCCTTTGAAAATGGTTTGGAAACTCCAACTGTTCCAAAAGTGACAGCCAGGCGACTACCAGAGGCAGGATACAGGGATCACATAACTCTCATGATCAAAGATATGCACTGGTTGCCCATTGATTCCTGGGCACAATTCAAAACACTGTTTCTGACGTCGAAGGCCCTCTAGGGCAGGGGTGTCAAACTCATTTGTTATGAGGGCCGGAACTGACATAAATGAGACCTTGTTGGGTCGGGCCATGTGTGTCATAAAATGTAATGCCAGGTAGCGGAGATATAAGCTTTATAAAGGACACAAAGGGGTTTTTTTTTTACTTGAAATAAAAACATGCTTAAAACATTAGTACTCTTGCAATATTTTGTTTATTTAACAGTGTCTGGTAACTGACACCTCTTGCTCTGAATTATTACATCAAAATGTCTGTGCCATTGCAATCTTGAGTATGCTGTTCAGGTGTGTATCTGTAAGTTGTAAACCTACAATGACACAGCAGCAGCAGAACTGGAAGAAGCAGCAGAAGACAGCAAGTTTCACTGCAGGCCTGATAGAAGCCCTCTGGGGGCCTGATCCAGCCCCCTGCTCT
This sequence comes from Gekko japonicus, assembly GCF_001447785.1. Taxonomy (NCBI): domain Eukaryota; kingdom Metazoa; phylum Chordata; class Lepidosauria; order Squamata; family Gekkonidae; genus Gekko; species Gekko japonicus. Next base: position 1,356,416 of record NW_015160209.1, read on the forward strand.
AGGGCTTGAAACTAGAATACCTAAAAGGCTACCACATCCTCCTGTTTTTCCTAGCCCACCAGCTAAAATATATCCCAGAAACCCTAGTCTCTATGCCCCCACCTGGAGGTAAGGCATTTGGGGACCAGAAACAGGGTTTTTGCAGCAGTAGCACCTCACCTGTGGAAAAAGGTACACATAGCACCTACATGACTGTCTCTCAGGTGACAGGCCAAAAACATTTCTCATTACCCAGGCTTTTATTTAAAGGAGCAATCTTTTAGCAACACTTTTATAACTTGGTTTTTAGCCTGAAAACTCTTTAGAACTCATTTTGAGCTACTCAGTGTTTTATTGTTTATGCTCTGGCTGGGTTGTAATGTGTTTTATTATGTTTTATTTTATACGCTGCTTTGGGCAAGTTCCCTGTAGAGGAAGGACAGAAATATTACTGAATGAATAAACACACTAGAGTGAAGGAAATAGAGTTGGAATACTTGTCATATGTACTTGTCACCTGTTCCCATGCTGCTCTACCAAACTTCTGTGGTATTAAGCGGCTGTAATATTTATTTATATATCCCACATTTCTTCTAACATGAAACATAAGGCAGGCTACAGAGCAACATAGATTTTTAATGAGCTTCCGTCCGGGTTCCAGTAACATGCTCTAAAAGGCAGCAAGAGGCCAACAGCATTATTTTGTCATTAGAATTTACATTTAAACATCCACATCTGTCCATTATTTGTCTAGATATAGAGCTAGATAAAGAGTTTGTATTCTGATTCTATATGACTGTCCCTTTGCTGCAGCACATTGACCTTTTCAGAACTGAGGATCACTCAAAACCTGGCATCCACAGATAATCCAGTATATATACCAACCAATGACAAACCGAAATTTAAAAAGGCATGTTACCCTAACCCAACTGAAGTTAGTTGTGCTTATATCCCACCAAAAACTAATGACATGTTCACTGCAATTAACTAAAACCCCACAGGTATCAATAAGATTTATGTAGGACTTGCTTCAACCTGCTGGAGGGCCCTGACATTTCTATTACCTTTTTCTTCTCTCGCCTCCTTTCCCTTGCAGACAGAGGTGGTGGTGGAGTGAAAGTCACAGAAAAGTGAGGTACATCTAAAGTAGGAAAAGCCTCTCCATCAGTAGCTAGAAAAGGAAAATCCCAGAATTTAGCACATACTTGGATTTTTTAAAAAATACCCTCAAGACAGTGTATACCAAGAGGTATCTACTCTTCTAATTTGAATATGCAGGGCTAAGTGAAGCTGCACTCAGGATCTTGCCTGTAAGCTTCCCACAAGCAACTGGCCAGCCATTGCAGGCAACAGATTGCTGGACTAGATGGATATTGTCTAATTCTGAAAATATTCTTGCTTTATTCCCCAAATGTCACCACCACATCTTGTTAACAAGATTCAATACATTGTCAACATCCTGTGCAAAGCAAATTTTCATACTCATACCATCATTCTTGTTATTTATATTACCTCTAAAGTCTCAGTATAAAATGAAGACATGGGTTATAAACCAATGTTGTGTAATGGACAGAGTTAGAGACTTGAAATAGGGTGATCCAGGTTCAAATTCTCTTTCCACCATGTGTTCACTGGTTGAGATGGGCCACTCATGCTCACAACTGTGTGAGGAGCAGGCAAGGCTCGGAGACTAAGGGGTGGGGGCGATCACATATACAATGATTATTCATCTACCACCAAACTGTCCCTTGTGGCTGGCCCTGGCCCTTATACTCACATTCTGTCTTTGTCATGGAATACTCTATATCTCTGTTTACGCAACAAATAAAATGTTAATCTCTCTATAAACTCAAGCATACCAATTAATGCAGACCATAAACAGGAAATACAAATATTTCAAGGGTCTCAAGATCTAACATTTCTCTGACACATAGTCCATCAGACCTGGAACCTGAGAAACATTCGTTACATTTTCATCTCAAATAGTTCTTTTATACTATGAAAAGACTTGGTATGGAGATTGTCAATAAATCACAGATATGGGGGAGTGCGAAGCATACTAAACATACATTTCATTTTCTTTAGCAATTCTAGTTCACATTCTATAGTATGTTCCTTTAGGCACTCACTAGTATTTTAAATCCTCCTTTTCCTACCCTCTTTCTACTTTGGTCTAATATTTATTGTCATCCAATTGCTGCATAATTTTTGAGCCATAGACAACAGGTCAACACATTTGCTAAAACTCAAGAATGTTAACTAGCTATGATAAACTACTCACAAACAGAAATACCAGGCTCCTTGAAAAATCTGTAATGAACAGTACCACTGAAACATGTATATCTACACTCACCAATAAAAGCACTCTCAGACTCCAAAAGTGAGTTTTTCATAAATTCGTTGGAGTCATCTCTGATCTACCAAAGAAAAGTAAAATTAAAAAATTTAGTTCACATGAATATGGGTCACAGCAAAGAGAAGACTGATACCTTCAACAGCTCCTGTTCATTTAACTAGATGGCCAGTTATTAAACTATTTCTTACTTAACAAGTTTCTCCAATTTTACTAGCTTTTCTGATGGGAGTGATACTAGTACTGTGTAATGTAGATGCTGAAGCCTTTCAAAATGCAGACTGTTAGTCTGAAGGACGGCATTTTATAGGGTGAGTGACAGTTTAGTAAGTTAGACTTTTATTTATTTTGCCAGTGAGTCACAGCTGACTTACAACCTCTTAGGGTTTTCAATGCAAGAGATGTTCAGAGGTGGTTTGCCACTGCCTGCCTCCATGGCATGACACTAGTATTACTTGGAGGCCACCCATCCAAATACTAGCCAGCTAGTTCTGCTTAGATTCCCAGATCAGATGAGATCAGGTTAGCCTGGGTTACCCGGGTCAAGGTATTTTATAACCAGACTTATTTCCCAATACACATATTTATGTATAATAAAAATTATACATTTTTCATGTATGCCCTCCACCCTATATTAGAGATATGAACTATTAAATACAGCTTGTACTTTGCAAGTATAGATATTCCCCTAGTTGCCAGTGGAACTACATCCTGCCTCCTAGTGCAAGTTCCTCGTCCACCTTCAAAGGCTGTTTCAGGAGCCACCAGAGCCCCAAGCTGCAAATTGTAGCTTAGGTGTGGCTTGGGGCTAACTCTTTGCTGAAATGTGGGTCCCAAATACTTTGAAATATATTCCATATCCTCCATTTGAAAGAAAATATGCCCCATCTTCTGACATTCTGAACTACATGTACACTACATTTCTACTCTCTTACTGTGGACCATTTTGGAGTATACAGTGGTTCGTTTTAAAAAAAGTGATGCTCATGTGCCTCTCATGTTAACACTTTTCTAAAAGAGTAAATAAGTTCTCTTGGGTTATAAGAATACCAGATTTCCGCTTACTCTATCATAAGAAAACACCCTAACTATTCTGATACCTAGTCAGTGACGAGGCAAGCCCCAATGACAGCCAGCGTCGTGCAGCGGTTAAGAGTGTTGGACTAGGATCAAGGAGACCCAGGTTCAACTCCCCATCTTGCTGTGGAAGCTCACTGGGTGATTTTGGGCCAGCCACACTCTCTCAGCCTAAACTACCCCACAGGGTTGTTGTGAGGATAAAATGGAGGACAGAATAATGATGTTAGGCAGCTTTGAGTCCCCACAGGAGAGAAAGTGGCGTATAAATGAAGTAAGTAAATAAATAAATTTAAATGTGATGCTGACTGCAAGGAAATCACTCGTGCCATCTTATTTCAATGTTCTTATCACAGAGGCTGACTCACATGTGTCCAGTTAGCGCACCAATGGCTCATCTGCCAAGTCACAGACACATTCAAATTGCATATATATGGGCCACTGCACATTTAAACAATGTAACTTGGAAGGATTTCTTACAGCAGCAAAGTGCTTTCTCCATGGCTAACACCACATTTAAACGGGCATTATGTAAGTCAAATCATCACAAAACATTTATTTAGTGCCAAATCATATTGCAACTACAATGGAGAAACTTTTGAAATCACTACATCAATGATTATCAAAGACAGAGTGGAGGAAGTTTCACTGGGAGCAGCCAGCACAAAAAAAGGTGGCCACAATCATCTAGGTCACGGGTGTCCAAACTGCGGCTCGGGAGCCACATGCAGCTCTTTCACACATGTCGTGCAGCTCCCGTCAGAGTGGCTGGGGAAGGGGAGGGGAGTCATGCCTCCCCAACTGGTCTTCCCTTTCCTAGCCAGTGTTCCCCTCCCTGGATAGGCTGGAATTGGGGGGGGGGGAGCAGAGAAAGAATCCCCCCAGAATGAAAACCAAGCAGTAAAATCTGATTGTTCCTTACCAGTCCCCTCTCTCTCAATTTAGTGCCAGGCACATCAAAATCTATGACTATCCCTGGATAGGCTGGAATTGGGGGGGGGGAGCAGAGAAAGAATCCCCCCAGAATGAAAACCAAGCAGTAAAATCTGATTGTTCCTTACCAGTCCCCTCTCTCTCAATTTAGTGCCAGGCACATCAAAATCTATGACTATTAAAAGAAAAAGGGGAAAGGAAACAAAGGTGGAGGGAGAGAAGAGAAAATCTTAAGAATGATGACTGTACAATAGCATAATACAATTTGATTTAGAAACATCAATACCTCTTATCCATATTAAAGAAATGCATTGAAGATCAACAGCTACTTGACTGACAGTTACATGTTAATAAAAATTGTTGAGAGGGTAAGGGAAACAGAATTGAACATTTTTTTCTTCTGAACACTGAACATAACAAAGTGCTGGCCCCTTAAAAACAAACCGAGATATTATGGTATAAACTTTCATAACCACACACACAATGGCTGGGATCCAGCAATGTTCAAGCAGAAACATAAGTGGACTTAGTGCAGCTCCACTCATACAAGAGCTTGTGCAACACCTAGTGCTTTCCTCCGTGTTTGGCTGCACAATGTCTTTCAGAAACAGAAACAAAAAATTATTTACTATTTGTTTTAGGTTATTTATAATCTGCCTTTCTCACTCGGACTCAAAGTAGATAACACAGAGTGAGTCCATACAATCAACAGGATGGGACAAGCGATGGACAATGCAATAGGAATTAGGGCTGTAGAACCAACCAGGAATCTGAAAACAGGGCTGAAGCAAAGTCTATATGACTCCTGAAAAAGGAGTAGAAGGCTGGTGAGACTCTCAGGTAAGAAAAAACATCTCACAGAAGAAAGCACAAAGGTGCAAAAGCATATAAATTGAGCCTATCTAAAGTGACTTTTGCTTTGTAAAATAAAACGTTTCTTTCCAACAACTTCTGGGAAAAAAGGGAGAAACAGATTTTTATCTGAAAGTTTTAATGTGCTACTGTTATAATTGTGAGAGCAATGTCTACTCAGAATTTTATTCAGGTATATTCAGTGGGCTTTACTCCCAAGAAGGCACATTAGTATAACAAAAAAGAAAGCAAGACATATTTATTCCCTCAGTCAAACAGTACTGCCCTTTCCATACACAAAAAAGAGACTCTTGCAACAATTTATGAGAACTGGTTCACAATGGAAACATCTGACTCAGTTCCACTAGAAATAAAAAGGTGAATCTAGATGGAAAAAAAAAATAGTATGCAGAGTGACACTGGGGTCCTTACCTTCTGTATTTTTCCTCATTTTTTTAAGTTTCTTTTTCTGTTCTCTTAGCAATGCCTGCTGTTGAATGTCCAGAGCATCATCATTAGTAGGTGGATCTGGGTACATATATCTTGTCTCTACTCGTGTTTCTGAATCTAACATACAAAAGTAAGAGGTTTAAAATACATTTCATTTCTTTAAAATGTTGTGTATCATGAGAATTTTTTACATATTATATTCTGGCTGTATGGAAACATTTTTGAAAGACCATTAAAAAAACCAAAAAACCTTGAGATGTCCTGAGACTTAGTTTTTGTTACTACTACACAGGATCACAACATTTTATATATGATGTCATACACAGTAATGAAAAAGTATAACAACCTTCATTTGGTTAAATTCTTTTACTTTAAAGCTGAGGCAATGACTGGGGGTGTCATTTTGTATCCCCTTTATTAGACAGACAACTAACCTTTATATTTAAGTTCATTAAAGTCACGGATGTTTTGAAGACTGATAGGATCAGCAACATCCTTTGATGAAGGTCGCCTGACTGGAGCTTGCATACGAAGTCTGGCCATCTCAAATACATCCATACTATGTTTCCTCCTGCTGAAAATGATGAAAACCATGTAAAAGTAATAATCTAGAATAAATATCGTAGGGCAGGGTAAGCACAGGCTATTCTACAGTACTACTTTGTACAGAGACCGACAGGTTTTCATTCAATAAAACCAAATGTTGTCAGCTAAAACAATTGGCATGGACATATGCCAATATGCTGGTGGCCAAACTTTGAAGGAAAAGATCAGTACAGTAACTTATTACATTTATAAAATAGCTCATTACATTTGTAAAACACATCACAATAAGCTGGTTTCATTTTCATTAGACAACATGTAAACATTCTGCAGACCAAAAGAGCAACTGGCCATGCTGCTTCAGTGCAGGGTCTAGAAGCCCATACACAAAGATCGCACAAAGAGCGTTTTTAGGCACTGTCAGCTTCTTCTACAACTCAGCTCAAAGCCAATGAAACAAGACCATGGCCTTTTAACCTCAGCTCAGTCCTAAGTCTTGCATCAGGAAAAGCAGTATAAAAGCAGTATGTCAAGGTAGCTGTTGCACTGCTATCTTTCTTCCTTGTGATACAACAAGCTACAACAGATAGCACAAAAATGGCCAGGTGTCACCTACAGATGTCATATAAATTTAAGACCACACAGTGCAACAAATCAAAACTTTCTTATCACACCATATTAGCCTTTTAATTACCATTTCATTTTTTGAAACATTTATTTCAACTGAAGTCTTGTTGAATTACACATTTTTTTGCCCCAGAGAAAATGCATGCATTTCAACACAAGCCTTACTACACAAACAGTAAAATCCTCACCCTTTTGTGGGCAGGTCATCATCATCACCATGTACTTTTAACAACTGCTCCTGCAGTCTCCGCTCTTCACTGCGCAGCTGTTTCCTCATCTCTGACAGCTCGTTTATTACATTCTTCTTTTCTTCTTCAGCATGGGCAGAAAGAAAAATGGAAACAGAATGTGATAGACCAGTATCTGCATTCCTTTGAGAACTATCAAGGAAGGGTCAGCCAGGAACACCACCCAAAAGTGCTAAAATGTGGCACACCCTCACCATCGGCACGTAGCTGGTTTCTTCTAGCTGGTACCGGAGGAGACGGAACTCTGGACTGTGGATCATCCTAGTAAACATTATTTTTAAAAGGTAAACACTTTTTAAAAAACCAAATCAATAAAAGGGGAGACAAAATGGCAACACAGTGATTCTTTTGTTCAGGTATCCTAAGAAGCATTAAACTAGTGCCATGAAACTGTGACTGCTTTAGGCTGGAGTTTCTCACACATGGTAAACTCCAGGGTGATTCAAAAACACTCCGTTTTTTTCTTTTTCAGTGTAAAGTTCACTGTTTTTAAAGTTATAATATACACCACTTACTATCAAAGAACCTGTCCCTCCCATAAACCAACCCTCTTCCATAGTCCTCAACAGAGGAGGAGAGGGGAAAAGGAGGAATAAAGGAGAGAGAGAGAGAGAGAGAGAGAGAGAGAGAAATAAAGAAATACAGCAAAAAGGGGGTTTATGTGAATCTTATCCATCAGGACCACTAATTTCACTGGGGAAAATACATGCATGACTAAACATCTCACAGTGAATGAACCAATGCTCTACACTTATTTCTAAATCAGTATGAGACAGGAAAAGTAACAATATTTTGCTACAGAACTGAATAAACTGACTCCAAGAAGGGTTTTTACCCAGAACACAATGAACTGTAGGATTACTTTACAGTAGAAATTGTTTCCTAGCACTGGTTAAGGCTCTCTCCTCTAATTTCTTATACTTACTGATGCATCCTTCCATATTTTTCCATCTCTCAGGTCATTTAGGTTACTACTGAGACTATTTACAGAAAATCTATACCTCTATATGGCACTGGCTAATAACTGACAACATTTGTTCTTCCTCAGACTCAACAGCCAGCTATGCACAAAACAGAAATCTCTCTACTTCAAAATGTTTATGCATTCAAAATGTCTTTTAAACAGTGATTCATCTTTGGCACCAAGAAGCCTAGATGCTTTTTTACATACTTTATTCCAGAAATTATTCCCAGTATGATGAAATCATGATTAATTATTTCCAATATGATGAAATTCAAACAAGGGTAGGGTTTTTTTTGGAGGATGTACTATATCCACTAGCTCCCATGACCCAGGTATCAGTTTAGTATTAAAACTCAGTAAAAAAATCTTTTTAGTTGTAAGCCACTTCAAGCAGGACTCTGAAGAGGCATTATAAATAAACAACAACACAGAACTGTGTTCTCTTCGGCACTCAGTATCAGTTTGTTTGCAGCCATATCCCTGAAGAATGCACGAAAAGTTGAAAAAGCAGCAAGGTCTACAACCACTGCAAATCATTTATATCACACCACGAGTATGGTAACTACAAAGTCCAATGCATACAGAATACATTCATTCAATCTAGTGTCAGTGTTAGGAGCTAAAACTATATTAACTGGTGGAGTCTCTGTACTAGTTTTGTTGTTATGGATACCGTAGGATAAAGAGTTGTAATATTTTTATGATTTTCAGGAAAGCTCTAAAGCATGAATAGATGGGAATCTTCACACTAAGCATATGGGTAATAATCAAAGCATGGTAAAACAGAGGACAACAATATTATTAGGATATTATCAACAATTTAGATGCCAAGCCATACACTGTTATTTTTATTTTTAGATCTGCTTTTGATATTCTATCAGAAAGAGCAAATGCTAGAATCTATGTGCTGATTATACTTGAATAACAAAATGCGTACCTGCGTATAGTAAGACATACGGCTTTCCACCAAAAATGCCTTTTCTTCTTTTACCAAACCCCTATTTGGAATGAGTGGAGAAAATTGTCTGTCCAAAATCTGAAAAGAAGAGATACACAAAAAATTGAATTCCTGTATTAGTAGTTCAAGAGCTTATCATAAAAATAATGGGACACCAAAGAACGCTGTTAAAAACAGGTTTCACTTAACATCTGTTCCCAATACAGGTATGCTGCTTGGTCCACCCCAAAGTTAAAACCAGCCTAACCTTTTAAGGCCCTTGCTGTGCACTGTATGAAGAAGTTTACCAGACAGAGGAGGAGGTAATACTCAAAGTGTTTGACTAATAACAGATGATATGTGAATGAGATTAGCACAGTATGTAAAAAGTAAGAGAGAAGTGCGTGATTGCATGAAGGCCATACAAAAAAGCCACATCTGTGCATTTATACAGGTCACCACTTCTAAATTTTATATTCAGCTGTTTTAATTAACATTCTGTTTAAACACTAATGAATGTATTTTTAACGAAACTATAACGAATTGACACATCCACAACTTTTTGTTCATCATTTTCTTAAGCAAAGATGTATCCTACAAGTGCCTTTAGGCCAAATATTCAATATGAGGATATAAACACTGGGAAATGCAACTGTAGCAGCAAACCCCACCCCCTTCCAAGTATCCATATATTGCTAAAAAGTGAAGTATAGTGGTTCCTAGGCAGGGACCTCAACTGCATGATTGTTATGTCCCATTTTTCAATGTACATAAGAAGGGCCCTGCTGGATCAGACCAATGGTCCATCTAGTCCGGAATTCTGTCTCACACGGTGGCCACCCAGTTCCTCTGGAGAGCCAACAACAGGGCACAGAGGCTGAGACCTTCCCCTGATGTAGCCTCCTGGCACTGGGATTCAGAGGTTGACTGTACAATTCACATACGCCACTATATGCCTGTATTCTGACCAATATGTGATTACTAGGTATGCAGAGAGGACAGGAGCTGCCACCATTAATTAAAATACAGACATTTCTACATGGGCCTTTTGAATACCATTCCTCTGAAAAGGTGAAATTAAGCAAGTCAGGAGAACAGAGTCAAAGATGGAACATTATCTCATATGACTAGATAAACAGGTCTTGGGATCATTACTCAAGAAGACTGCTAAAATTAAGGAAGATTATGATCTTAGAAGAAATTTCTGTTTCCTTTATTGTCATTTATAGAGACAAACCTGTCCATCCAGATTGGTACACTGAATGCCTTGGCCAGATGGATTGTAGAACCATCTGGAAAGCTGCGTCTGTTGAGGAAAGTTCCTGCCCCTCCCCCTCCACTCCTCACTGTTCCAGTAACTAATAGAAGCAGCACTGGAAGAATACACGATTCAAAGACTTCACACTTTCTTCAGTGACTGTTTGGGATTAATTCTAAAGGTAATATACTTCCTTTTGGAACAGCTTGACATTAGTTCAACTGGTTTCTAATTCTCAGGTTGCTTCCACATGGAAACTGCTACCTGTTTTGTTCTCAATACTACTGAGAATGCAAAGGCATCTGAAGTGGCTACAGAACCTCCACACCAGGGTTATTTTCCATGATTTCCCCTTATGCCAGCCATTTCTTACCCCTGGCTGCTGGTGGGTTTGTTCTTCTTTTATTGATAGTGAGTATATCACTATAGCAGCATTATGCTATACACGCTAAAAAATAAAAAAAACTTACCAGTGGTGGTAAAAGGCAATGGCAGGCATGACAGGGAAAGGGGGAAGAAATGGCAGGAGATGTAGGCAGGGAGTTGCAGAGATCTGCACCTTCCCAACCAAACAATGGCCGGACATGCTTTTAGCATACCCTTTCAGGAAAGATCGGACCAAAGCAGGTTTGGGAAACTGCACAGCAGAGCTGGGGGAAACCTAATAATATTGTGTGGAAGCCCCCCACTCCAATCCACTCCTCTTTGGGGGATGTGGGCTATGAAGCAAACCCTGCATGTGGAAACAATCTATATTTCCACCCCTGGCAAGTATACCACTTCATTTATCACAACAAAGACAAAGTTGTCCCTGACATAAATGCAAACATTTCAGTGTGCCAGGGAAGATTTCTCATTAAATACAACTCCACAGCTCCTTGTCTTCCTCTTCCCAAAAGGATAATTGCTTTGATCTTCTAAGAAAGTAGCTTTTCTGTGCACAGAGCCTCAAAGTAGCTGTAACTAACAACATTTCTATGTCTGTTGTACTTTTGAAAACAGATCTGTATTTCCAGATTATATGCAGTAGCAGGCATCAAGAACACAATGACTGCAAGAAACACTGCCCTGTATCTGGCTGGTTAGTCATGTTGGTCTGAAGCAGTAGAACAAATTTAGAGTCCAGTGGCACCTTTAAGCACATAAGAACACAAGAGAAGCCAATGTTGGATCAGGCCAATGGCCCATCCAGTCCAACACTCTGTCACACAGTGGCCAAAAATACCAGGTGCAATCAGGAGGTCCAGCAGTGGGGCCAGGACACTAGAAGCCCTCCCACTGTTGCCCCCCCAATCACCAAGAATACAGAGCATCACTTGCCTCAGACTGAGAGTTCCTATCTATACCTTGTGGCTAATAGATACTGATGGACCTCTGCTCCATATGTTTATCTAATTCCCTTTTGAAGCCGTCCATGCTTGTAGCTGCCACCACCTCCTGTGGCAGTGAGTTCCATGTGTTAATCACTCTTTGGGTAAAGAAGTACTTCCTTTTATCCATTCTAACCTGACTACTCAGCAATTTCATTGAGTGCACACAAGTTCTTGTATTGTGAGAAAGGGAGAAAAGTACTTCTTTCTCTACCATCTCTATCCCATGCATAATCGTGTAAACCTCGATCATGTCACCCCTCAGTTGTCATTTCTCCAAGCTAAAGAGCCTCAAGCGCTTTAACCTTTCTTCATAGGGACCAACAAAGGTTTATTCAAGGTATGAGCTTTTGTGTGCATGCACACTTTTTCAAATACATTGGAATGGAAGATAGAGTTCAAACTTACAGACAGAAGCTGAACAGCAAATTAACATGTAACGTGATGAAGATGTTTTAAAATATGCAAAGACAAAACTAAATAACAAGCTAAAATTAGTAATATTAGTCCGGTTTCAGCGACAACGGCGGCACCGAGCATTTCTCCGTGCCTCCGACTGTACTCTTGCTTGGATTATAGAGAGGAAACGAAGTTCGTTCCTCTCCAAGCTCTCCCGGAGGGAGGCTTGTGCAAGGTGGGCTCTTCAGGAGAGAGACGGCTGCGGCGGCGGTCGTTTACGACCCTGAACTTCCACCGAGGCGACCAGGCAAGATAAGTGGGTGCAAGTACGCTTGGAGCCCCTAGCTGGTTCCGGAGACACCGAGGAGGGGCATCGGCAGAGCACTTACCCTGATCTCGGCATGAAACTCCGTTTTTCATTTTTGCTAGTTTGAAATCCCCAGAGGCGGCTGGAGTCGAGGGAAAGGTGATCGGAGGTTGCGGAGAACGGCTAACGCCCTTAGACCAAGGCAGCGGATTGCCGATGGTCGGGATTGAAGAGAACTGAGCGGCTGGGTGTTGACAGTCCACGGCGTCGGCGGTGAAGGGACAGTGAAGCGGAGGATCGCTGTGTCGCTCCGTTACAACTAGTTTGTGTGGCTACAGTGTGGCTACGGTGCGGCGTGTGAATAGGCCTAAGTAAGGCGATAAATTGTGGCGTTCCTTTTTTTTTTTGGTCTGTTTGTTTGTTTGAGACTGGGCATGGCTCGGAGAACACTCTGTTAATCGATTTTTCGACTATCTACTGATAGAGCCTGCCAGTGTACAACACAGACAATACCGACAGAAAGAAGCGAAGGAGAAGAGAACTGACAAGGGGACAATAAGGCTAAAACTACAATTTTAGGATTGAAAGAAGAAGAAGAAGAAGAGGGGGGGGTAAAGGAACTGTGTTTGCTCACACGGGGAAGCCTCGAACAAATGATATGATTGGCATGATTGGCATGACTGGCATGAATGGTTTGAATGGTACGAATGGAATTAGTGAGAAGGGTGTCTGCTAGAAATTGAGTTAAAAGGGGAAGCGAAAGCGGACTGTTTGTGTGCACGTGTTAGTTAGGGTATAATACAGAAGGTATAAAGAAGGCTATTGAACAACTGTGTAGATGTCCTGGTGAACCCCTATAAAGTTGGTTATGTTGCGGGGCATTGATAAAAGAATAATTTAGGAGGAGATTAGGTGTTTTGTTTAAACGGAAATTGTGTTGCAAAATACTGGTTTTGGGCAATGTTGGGACCTCTTAGAATTGCCTGTAAGTCTTTATTGTGATTGGACTATACTTTCTATATCTTGTACATGGTAAGGTTACCTTTTCTAGAGTAAAGTAAAGGCCTATCTGTTTAGGGAAAATCAACGGGTAATATAGTAAAATGGCAAGTGGGGGGGGGGATACCAGGGCCATCTCCTGGTCAGGTTAAAGCTGTGACTTCGAACCTAGCACAAACAAAGGATATAAACACGCAAATAAATGATAGCATAACTCAGGCGATGCAGAATATTTTACCAGGGCTCATCACGAAAGCAATAGAACCGTTACAAACAAAATTAGATTTATTTACTCAACAGATCACTACACAAATGGATGAATTTAAAAGTCAGATAATGGAGAACAGACAAGAAATAGTTAAACTAAGTCAATCAGGGAATGTGCTAGAGGAAAAGGTCGAGTTAGCGGATCAACAGGTACAGGATCTTCAAAGTAAATATGATTCTTTAGAGGAATCCCTAATGGCCTTGGAATATGAGAAAGCAGCATATATAGTTAGACTACAAAATATCCCCGAAAACAAATCTGAAGATATTAAATAAGTTACTGTCAAAGCTCTAGCTGAGGCATTAGAGATTCCCGAAAGTGAACTGTACCAAGAAACTGAGTTGGTATACAGGAGGAATTCTGCTTTTGCCAAAAGAAACAGGGTACCTAGAGAGGTACATGTGAGATTCTATAAAAGAACAACGCGGGATAAGGTTCTAGAATTATCTCGGACTACACCAATGAGAATACAAGGCAACGAAGTTAGGGTCTTGAGGGAGATTCCGTGGCGGATAAGACAGAAGAGACATGACTAGGGGCTCTGGGGCAAGTGATGCTCTGTCTTCTTGGTGCTTGGGGGGGGGTCAACAGTGGGAGGGCTTCTAATGTCCTGGCCCCACTGCTGGACCTCCTGATGGCACTGGTATTTCTGGCCACTGTGTGACACAGAGTGTTGGACTGGATGGGCCTTTGGCCTGATCCAACATTGGCGTCTCTTATGTTCTTATGTTCTTATGACTATCAAATTCTAGCTGAACTTCTGAGAAGAAACGATATAACCTACAGATGGCTGATGCCAGAGGTCCTATCCTTTATGTATAAAGGGAAAAACCATAGACTGAGTTCCACAATGAAACAAGAGGATTTTTAAAGAAAGTATGGTCAAGACTTAGGAATGCAGGAAGAAGAAGAATCAAGCCAATCAGAAGGCGAAACACAAGAGGAAGCAGCAGGAGGAACGAGTAAAAAGCCCAAAAGACCAAATAGAGGAAGAGGCGGAAGATTTGGTACCCTAAGGGTAACGACAAGGCTACAGCTTAGGAAAGAAGAAGAACTAAAATACAAAGGAAATGATGGAAAAGAAAATTAAAATAATATCTGTAAATGTGAATGGCTTAAACTCCCCTCAAAAGAGGAGGAAGATTTTACATCAAGCCCTTAAGCTTAATACAGATGTGTTTTGTATGCAAGAAACTCACATTTAGAAAGAAGACGAAAGATTATTGGAATGCAGAAAATTAGGGAAGAAGTATGTAGCGGCCGACACGTGCAAAAAGAGAGGGGTGGTCACCTATGTCAAACATTATCTGCAACCCGAGCTAATGTTCAAATCTGATGATGGAAGAATTTTAATAATTAAAATCAGAAGGCAAAATAGAATAGCCTTAATAACAAATATATACGCCCCCAATCAAGAGCAGGGGAAATTCTTCCAAACTCTACGGAAGGTATTAATGGGGCTTTCGGCAGATGAAACGTATATAATTGGTGATTTTAATGCGGTTTTTGATTTACAGGAGGACAGGAAGAATCAAGGTCGAAAGATGACTGAGTCAAATAAACTACCTCATGCTTTTCTTTTGTTAGCTGAAGAACTAAGACTGGTGGACGTGTGGCGAGTTAGAAATGGCAGTAAGTCCGATTATACTTATTTCTCGTCCCGACACCAATCTTGGTCCAGGATCGATATGGTCTGGGCCTCTAGTACAACTCTGGCTGATATAATAGAAACGGAAATTTTACCATCAACGTTTGCTGACCATAACCCCGTTACTGGAAATCCAAGACCATCCCAAAGCAACAAGATGGACAATGAAAACATGGATGCTGAACAACGGAACTTTCGTAAACGACTGTAAAGAGGAATTTAAGTCTTTCTTCAAACTTAACTTGATACCAGAAACAAATGTGGATACTGTATGGGATGCCTTTAAGGCGTTTGCCAGGGGAAGAATGATTAGACAAGAAATTTGGTTAAAAAAACAAAGACGAGAAAAATATAAACAAATAGTAGGACAAATTCAAAAACAGGAAAAAAATTTAAAGAAGACCCCAAGCGCCAAACAATTAAGGTTAAACATAATAGGATTGCAACACCAACTGAATTGTTTGCTACTGCAAGAAATATCCACAAAAATGAATTATGCGAGACTCCACCACTTTGAAAAAGCAAACAAACCCACTAGGTGGCTGTCATATCGGTTGAGGAAAGAAAAGGAGGAAAGAACAATAAAAACTTTGAAAAATGAACAGTGAACAGACAAGACAGGTCTATCTACAACCTTGGAAAACACTCCAGATTTGCAGAAAACCTGAAATTTAAAATTATTATTATTATTATTATTAGGGTTAAAAACCCCAACATGATAAAAGTAGTGTCTGTAGCATTAAGAAACTGATCTTCTGAGTGAACATTGCTTGGCAACCACAGCATTCTAGGCTTGGTTTCTAGGAGGGGAGGGGAGGGTTCCTTTCTAGGGCTGTTTTTAGCCTTTGAGGGAGGACTCACTGGGAGCCACATCTAGCAGGAACCACTGGGTGGCTTGATACCATGCAACTTGCATGACGCACCTAGGCTACTTGCTGGTGTTCAACGGCAGTCACCCTATGAAAGCTACTATGGCACAGCAGTTAGAACTTCAGAGTAGGGTCTGGGAGAGCCAAGTTCAAATCCCCCCATCTTGCTGTGGAAGCTTACAAAGTGGTTTGGAGCCAGTCACATGTTTTCATCCTAACTTAGCTCATAGTGTTGTTGTGAGGATAAAAGGGAGGAGAGGAGAATGATGTATAAATGAAGTAAATAATTTATGGGAGGCAAATAAAAGGTAGATTGGTGAATGGTTGAGAAGGAGAGAGTGAGGCAAAGAAAGCAGAGAGGGTGTGAGGGTCGCCAGGAGGAGGAAAAGAGGAAATAGTGAGGGGAGGGGGATACAGGGAAAAGTGAGATGCCCCTCACAAGTCCTTAAGGGTTTCTTACCAGGCAAGTAGGCCTGGCCTAGTGGCCAGCACAACAAAACTGGGCCATAGTTTTCCTAGGTAGAGGCTGCTAGGGAGGGAAGAGGGAAAGCTGAAGACAGATGGGCATATAAAGGTAGGTTGGCTGTTGGGTGGGGAAAGAAGGAAGTAGGAAAAGGGGAGAGGCTATGGGGTCTTTCAGGGAAGAAAAAGAGGAAATAGTGGGAGAGTAGTAAATGAGATGACTCCAAGTCCTTGACACCCACCATTTAGATGCTACTTGTCTTAAAACTCTAAAGTACACTATTATACAATTTTTTAAATAAGAAGCACAAGCCTACCTTTTTCTGCTGATGTGTCCATATTCTACTTGATGATTACAGGATTTCGTATTAAATTATCTCATATATACTGATGCTGTTTTGTGCTACATTATTATTTTATGATATAAACTATATGACACATTGTATATGGAAAGGCAATGTACATAAGCATATCAGAAATGTGCACCTATAGCCAACAGTCGTAAAATTCCTAGGTTCTCTCTGTTCTTAGGAGTTCACACTATTTGTGGCAAGCACTGATCACATTTCTACTTGAAACTGCACATCGGTCTTCCACTGCATAAAAATTGTGTTTATAGCCAAACAACAAAAAAGTACAGTCCTTTATGTGGCTGTAACTGAAGCCCGATGAAAACAGCATTTCACTGATGCCTGCATCAAAAGTCAGCTTTTATTAACAGTTGATCAGGGCTATTTTTGGGCAGGAACACACAGGAACGGAGTTCCGGCTGGCTCCCAAGTTGGCCACGCCCAGCAGGAACTCATTAGCATAACAGGCCACACCCAACAGCAGAAACTCATTAGGATTTGGTACATTAGGGGTGTATGGCCCAACATGCAAAGGAGTTCCTGCTACAAAAAAAGCGTTTTGACAACAACCAAGGTAAACAGAATAAGAAGCAAAAGGTCAGTGTGGCTGAATGGCCACACTTCTGGTAGCATGGGGGTGCGGCCTAATAGGCTAATGAGCTGTGCTGTCGGGGTGTGGCCTAATATGCTAATGAGTTTCTGCTGTTGGGTGTGGCCTATTATGCTAAAGAGTTCCTGCTGGTCTTTTTCTACAAAAAAAGCCCTGCAGTTGATGATTCTGAGTGTCCAATACAAAGGCAGACTCCACTGCTCCACTGAGACCCCAAACCTAATGAAGTGCACTTCAGGAATGGGGAGGAGCCTGCAGATGAAGGGGGGAACACATGACACCCCATTCTTTCGATCAAAGTGAAGAATGGAACTGAAGAAATGTTCTGAATTAACACATTACCTTTTCTCCTTCCATCCTTGTATGCTTTTCTCTTTCACTAAACTGCTTAAGCTGTTTATCCAGTCTTTCTTCTTCTTCTTGCTTCTTTTTTTCTGCCTCTTTTTTCCTTTCTTCAGCTAATCGATACAGTTCTTCATTTTTTAATCTTTGCTAGAAATGTGATGCAAACACAAAAGAATGTGTGTTGGGCAAACTTCAAACTTAATTTAGTTTTCACACAGATACAATTCTTGACAGCCAGCGTTGCGTAGTGGTTAGTGTCAGATCAGGATCTGGGAGGCCAAATCCCCAGTCTGCTACGGAAGCTAGCTATGGAGCTTTGGGCCAGCTACATACTCTAAGCTTAACATACTTCACAGGAATGAAGGAGATGAAAATAAAAAAGACAACAATGTAATCTGCTTGGGTCCCTATTGGGCAAAAATGCAGGGTACAGATGAAGTACATAATAAAATTATCATGCAGGGTCAGTTTTGTGCCTGCAAGAAAGGTGTATGTGCAAAGATTTCCCTAACACTGCAGTAACTGGAGAAATCTGTACATGGAACAGGGGCTCCATGTACACACAACAGCACCCCCAAACGAAAGGAACCTAGGGACCAAGGCTATATTCTGAGAAATATGCCACACAATATGGCTTACTTCCAAGTAAATGTACTTGAGAATAGACTATAAACTTTGTGGGATTAAAGTCAAATCACAGTGAGCAACCAAAAAAATACAATCCTGTTAAGTCACCAGTTAGATAGTGGGTCAGATACAGTGGTCCATGAGCAGAAAGAACATACTTAGCACAGTTCCACTTGCGCACACAGTAGCACAACAGCTGCAGCAATATACACAGCATTAATACAACTTTTAAGTAAATAATGATATGTTTATGGAAAAATGGAATTTACAAAAAGATGTTATACATCATTTCACACAACTGGTCTCCACCTTCGCTCTCCCAGACTTACCCAAGAAGGGCTGGGCCATGCCTTGACCTGGGTGGTGGAGTGATAAGGATCCATCCCATATTAGGAACTACTCAAGGGAGTGTGGACTTGTGTGATGAGCACAGAGTCAGCAGAGATGCCTACCTCCACCTTCATCCCCAAGAGGCTGATCCCACCCAGCTGGTGAGGGGAGGGAAAAGGGAGACATGATCACCTCTGACAAGGCCAGCTAGGTCTCATTGCCCTGAGGGAGTTTCTCAGATGATGGTGTGTGCTGCTATGAGTCTGGGGCAGGCTCTGGGCCTACTCCATTACAGGGTGGAAGTCTTAAAATGGAGCTTAGAGAGCCAAGGGGGATGGGGTTAGCTGGATAGTCTCTGATAGCTAATAGATGCCAGCCAAGAGGAGAGCGAAAAAGAAGGTAAAATGGGAATGACTCTTTCCTCAAGCTTGCTCTGCCTGCACTGAGGCTGCCTCTCCCAGGGGAGTGGAATATTGGACAGCACCGCAGCACCAAAGGGGCTCCTCAGCTTCTCACATCCACACATCAAGTAATTTTGGTTTGAAATTGTATCAGAAGAAATACCTTTAGCAAAAATACAGTGACTTTCATTTAGTGCAAACAGACAGCAAAGAGTAATTTTATTTGTTTAGTAAATGTGTACGCCACCTCTCCAGACCTGCTCAAGGTAGTTCACAATAACACAAAACCAAGCAAACAAGACAATATGAACAAATTATGCCAAATTCAATAAAATGAAAAAACAAGGGCAATAAAAGTAGCCAATAAAAGTATGCCAGGACATAAAACAACATAAAGCAAGAAGAGCAGTCTAAAATGTTATTGATAAAACAGCTTAAAAAGATAGAACCCCTTAATTAAAAGCCTAAATAAAGAGCTAGGAGCTAGAGGAAAGTAAAAGAGGAGACAAGCAAGCCTCAAGGGGGAGGTTTCTTTAAATTTTAAAGATGTGTTTTATTGAAAGCTGTCAAGTAATTAATTAATTCTTTTCAGTAATGAAGTGAAATTAATGTGTGTCTTTCCAGAATCTCAATATGGATCCCTTTTTTAGGTTATTAGAGGAAAGTCCAGGGCTCTTTTTGTAGAAAAAGCCCAGCAGGAACTCATTAGCATAATAGGCCACACCCAACAGCAGAAACTCATTAGCATATTAGGCCACACCCCTGACAGCACAGCT
>NW_015160209.1:1376609-1454043 GCF_001447785.1 Gekko japonicus
GAAACTATAGATATCTTGCAATTTAATAAACAAAACTGTATTATTGGATACACAGCTTTTTCAAGAAAAGACACCTTTTTTCTGGTCACTAGTTTCTGTTCACTGGCCTCAAGAAATAAGTGTTCCCTGAAATTTGAGCACACCTGTGGGTTGCAATTATACCCAATGTTGGTATAATTCTGCCAACTGTGGCCCCCTCCTCTGATACAAGAGGCTCTTCTCTTGGTGGAAAGCTCCTTGCCCCAGAGAAAAGGGTAACTGTCAGCAGAACAGATAGGCAGGAATCTAAACCTGTCGATTTAATCGACTAATCCTTCAGGAGATTTATGTGTGAATTAAACAAATTAAAGATTGCAGCCCTGCTTGTTTGGAAACAAACACCGGGTGCAGACTTTGGGATTACAGTAACTTGACAGCATACTAATACTGGTGTCATTGAAGGCAGACAACTTTTAACAATTCCCACCTTGAAATCTTTTACAAGCAATTTGCCTGTATTATGCTGGGTCTTCAAGGTATATTCTTGCTAGAAATTAAGTGTTTATTTCCCTTCCACCAGCACTCTCCACTCCCTTTCTCTGAGACAGGAAAGGAAAAGGAAAGCTAGGAAATTATCAAAGCCTTAGCAAAACATCACACCTCCTCCTCTCTTCGTCTCTTCTTCTCCTGCTCCTCTTCATATTCTCTTTGCATTGTAGCCCTTTGTTCAGCAAGTATTTTTTCTTCCCTTTCTTCTTCGAGCCTTCGTTTTTCACGCTCTGCCTCTTCTCTCTTCCTTTTTTCCTCAATCTAGAAAGTAGGGGAAAATACTATTTGTTTGCAGAACAATCAGAATATTTAAAGGAAACAACCAAATATAAAAAGTTATATAGATAAATAAAAGATTATATACTGAACTATTCTCCCCACACACACACACACAGCTGCTCATTCCACAGAAGACTGTTCAAATTAGCCTTACAACTAACAGCCCTGATTTCTTCTCACGGGTTAACAAGCTAGCTAATTAAGACTACAGTGGGCTAAATGGCTAAAACAGGATCACTGCCAAATATGTATACAAACAAACTCACTATGAAAATATAAGAGCTTTTCCCCCTCTCAAAAACTTAGCATCTCAAAAAATAGGAAAGGGGAACCTACGGAGAAGGAAAGAGGAGCTGTACAGCTAACAGCCCTGACTCCTTCTACAAAAAAAAGAAAGAAGAAGGAAAACAAAATAAGGACTGACAGAGAGAGGTGAAAAACAAGGATAAAATAGGTATAAAATAGCTAACCGAATGCCAAGCTAAAAAAAAAAAAAAAGGCTTACAAGAGTGCTCCTTATCTCCTTATCTAAACCAGATGCTTTTTTTGTTAGATACTGTGGATGAATAGCTAATACCGGTTAAATCGAGGGAAAGGAAGGAGAGATGGATGGTCCTCTCTGATCAAACAGACGTACCCTATCTCCAGTCCCCAGGCACCCAGCAGGAACTTCTATTTTGGTAACCAAACTGTAAGATTGAATCACTGCACACAAATGAGCAAGGAAGAGCCTAACAGGTAAAGGAAGCCCATCAGGACCAGAGCCAGAAAAATTTCGGTGGAGGGGCACCAGGGGGTGTGACATCACGTCCAACATCACAAAAATAATAAAATTAAAATAAAATAAATAAAATAAAAGGCGAACAAGAACAGCCAGAGAAAGGGCCCCTTCTCCCCACCAGAAACCTACAGTCTCGTCTGTGCTCAGAGCAGACAGCAAGAGTCGTGGTGGCAGTGCTTCCAGGGAAAAGCAGCCACGGGGGGCACAGTGCCCCTCCTCCGTGCCATATAGAGCTCATCTGGTGAGCTGAGTGGGGGAAAGGAAGCTGAAGCGATCCAGCTGTGACGCAGCCAGGAGAAAATGGCCCACCCCGGCCCCTCACTGCGCCTGTGCAGCCAGGAGAGAATGGCCCGCCTGCACAGCCAGCCTCCTGCCCCCACCCTGCTCTGCTTTGGAGAGCTGGACAAACACCAGCAAAGCCCAGCTGGGCTGCGAAAAAGAGATGCAGCATCTCATGTGGGCTTGGGAGTGATGAGGAGGGGGGGACTGGGAGATATGGGCAGTGAGGGGCAGGGCTAATTTGGCAGGAGGCATCACCCCAAATACCCCCTATGTCTATGGGCCTAAAGCCCATACCTCGAATCAGCACTTCCAAGCATCCTCCAGTACGGAATTCACTGCCATCCAGTATGGAATTCACTGCCACAGGAAGTGGTGGGTGCTACAAGCATGGACGGCTTCAAAAGGGAATTAGATAAGCATATGGAGCAGAGGTCCATCAGTGGCTATTAGCCACAAGGTATAGCTAGGGGCTCTGGGGCAAGTGATGCTCTGTCTTCTTGGTGCTTGGGGGGGGGGGGTCAACAGTGGGAGGGCTTCTAATGTCCTGGCCCCACTGCTGGACCTCCTGATGGCACTGGTATTTCTGGCCACTGTGTGACACAGAGTGTTGGACTGGATGGGCCTTTGGCCTGATCCAACATTGGCGTCTCTCTTAGTACCCTCCTGCCTAAGCACGCCAGATATCTATGGCTGCTGGGGGTCCATTGCTCCCCCTGCAACATAAGGAAAGCTGCCTAAAAAGAATACTCCCTGGGTGTGTTCAAACGGGGCGTTTCAGCCGGCATAAACTGTACCGGTTAGAACCGGTGCAGTTTATGCCAGCTGAAACGCGATCACACTTACCTCCTGTCTGCGGAGCCCATCGCTGTATGCCCGTTCACATGCAGTGGGCGTCGGCGGTTTTTTTTTTTTTTTTAAACACAACTCAGTTTGAGCATGCACATAGGCAGCCATCCACAGAATGGCGATCTTTGTGCATGCGCAAAAAACCCCGTCTTACATTTAAACTTTAAAGGTAAGGACTTACCTTTAAAGTTTAAAGACCAAACTGGCCTCCCTGAAGTCCCGGACTCCTCCGAAACGTTAAACTAAGGACCTTTTCTTTTCTTTTTTTAAACAAACGCCAGGGCGAAGCTTTGCCCAAGTGCATATCGTCAACCTTTTAAAAAAAAGGTGGGCGAAAATCGGAAGCCTCAGGCTTCTGAACGGAAGTGGCTCTGCAACGGTGGAGAGCAATCAGACGGGGGGGGTAAAGCGATTACAACCATTGTACTCAGGATACCACCACTTGGGGACCTAGTGGCAGAATACAAGGGTGTAAAGCTCTTTGCAACGGTTAGGGACAGAAGGCAGATGTTCGCCGTGTGAACGCCGGTAAGTACACCGATTCCAACCGGCACCTATTCCGTTGCAAATGCCCCGTCTGAACGCACCCGTTTCACACATAGTGACTCCCACACAAAGGATACAGATGAGCATACAGTTTGAATAAAGGGATCATGCCGCCAAGCTCCTAGTGCAAGAAAGTTTCCTCCTGGGGAAGGTAAAGAGGAATACAGCCGCTCATTTCTTAAACACCAAGTATTGAACTCCATCCATTCAGGGGCAGGGTCACAGCAAATGGCAGCAGAACCAACAGTAACTACAGACAGGGTTCCAGTGCAGCTACAGTGGACAAGAAATACCGACCCAATAATGACATTATCTCCCCTAAGAAGGGAATCCACATATGTAGCAGACGTTAGTACAAATACAGGACAATGCATACACCATGAGAGATGGAAGCTGGGCTGGAGCACATGGAATGGAAAAGCATCTTACATTCGACAGAACAGTGGACCTGTTAAATACTGGGTTCCATGGATGACCAGACCCCACTACTAGTGATCAGTTCTACTTTATTAGTGATTTCAGCAAGTACAAGACTAAACTCCAGGGCCACAGCCCTGTTTAAATAGCATGCAATTGCCACACCCAAACACACCCCACTCCCAATGATAGGCTATTTACATAACATTACTTCTTGATTCGTTACTTCCAGAGTCCTGGTGGGCTATTGTTCTTGGGCTCCAAGCTTAGCCAGTCTCTGGTAGAACAGTCCTGGGATGTTTCAGTCCCAATACATAACAGGACCAAAGACATACCATGTCTTCAAAAAAAGGAACACAGCAGCCCCATTTCTCTGTGATGTGGCAAAAACCTGCTCTATCATCAGTAGTGCTCAATAAGAGCTATATATTTTGAGCGAGTAAAAAAGCAGTCTTAAAAAATGTCACCTATTCCAACAGATAAATTTTTTCCAGTAGAAAAAAATCCTTCAAAATAACAAGGAAACCTTTTTCCAGATCTTTTTTCCCTGGGCCTTCACATTTGGTTAGATAGTTGTTTTTGTTCTGTAGAACAGAGGGCCTGGATCCCACAACCTCTCTTCCCACCCCAAGTTATTGTTGCTATCCGCATATCTACAAAATAGCCTTTGCCTTGTAGAGGTCACCTCTTAGGGACCTGAAGCAACCCACATTGATTTCCCATGGCACTGCTCTTGTCCACTAAGCTACCAACAAGTTGACACTACCACCTCTTACTGCAGTGTCTGTTCTTCCTTGTCTATATGGCTTATGTTCCTCTGCCTAAGAAACGACTTATTCCCTAACAACAATGAAAACTAGTTGCATGAAGTGTGATATACACTCTCCCTTTCCCTGGGAAACCTACAGATCCTACTTGTAATCCTAGCCACTGGGCCTTTTCAGCAGGGCAAGTCATGCAGGCCCTTTTTGAAAGACTACTTATGCACTGCTGATGCTGTATTTAAATATAAAAATTGTTGATATTTTAAAGTGCTATGTTATGTTTTTATAAGCTGCCTCAAACTACAGAAAGGTAGAATAAAAACACATTAGAACAAATTATGGGTGGAAGAGGCAATGGGAAGGTTTCCATGGTAACACCTTGATGATATTTCTGCCATTGTCATGTGCTAATTTAATGCCTTCTATTCATTGCTAACCTTGGGTCACTCTCAGTGATCTGTGTGCAGCAACACAGCAGCTGTCATTATTGATATACTGTGATATATATGCTATTGGTCCTAGTTTTAACTTTGTGACAGGGGCAGAACAGAATCTTGACAATGTTATATTAGCACAAGTCCCAGCATAATAATAGCTATTCTCCTCTGATCATAGAATCAAACTGTTAACCATCTCCCCTAAGCAAATAATAGTAGCAAGGAAGAACCCATTCTTCCTTAGTAACAACCCTCTGAAAACAAATGGGCAAACAGAAGATCAGTCCTACAAATAAGGCACAAGGTGTAATGAACTCCTTCCTGCAACAGAGCCAACTCAGCAGTTCAAGAACCTCCCAGCAGCTTATTTTGGTTGTATATGCCCAGATTTTACCTGAATTCTCCTCCTGGAAACAGATTTTCCCTCTCCAAACCTAGGCCTGGCTTTCTTGGTTTTGTAACTACACACTAAGTGGATGTGATTCAGAAAGCTAAGTAAATTAGAAACACACAAAGAGGGGGGGGGAGTTGTCCTGTAATGCAAAGGTTATTACTACTAGATTCACTCACTTCATGCCCAGCAAATTAAGGATGCAGTATCCAATGAAAAACAGTAAATGTTTGTTCAAACTGTACTGCTAATATAGATGTCATGAGCCCCATTACTTGGCAAAAACCTTAAAAACTTATTTTAAAAGTATTTTGTTTCATTTATACAGAAATATACACTCACCTGAAAACGAAGGAAGTTCTTGTATGATTCTTGCCGCCTAAGCTGCTCTGGTGTTGGTTGCTCACCAAAAACATTACCACGAGCATATGGGGATGTTTGTGAATAGGTAAAGCCTAGTTAAGACACACACAAAAAGGAGTCAAGCATAGGCAAGCCTGTCTTTGCACAAAAGCATTCAAATGGACATCTGGTACCTTGCACCGACAAAATGGTTATCTTATCCAACCCATGCAATCTTCACCTGGCATGATGTAAACATTCCATTCCTATGTAAAGCACCAACCAACATTCTTCACCAACTGGTATTGGCACCAAAGCTAAAAAATCTGAATTCTTCTTGCTTATGAAGGGCCATGATCCAGGTCACTAGATGCCCAGCACCTGCATGCTGAACTCCTATAGGCTCTAAAGAGCCCTGTTTTTGGTATCCCACTGCTACATGTGCACAAAGGCATGAACACAGGCAAAGCAACAGGCCACTGGGGGTTACTGGGGGGGGTATAGTGGGTCAGATCACATCTCCCCCTCGCAGCATGAGTAACTTGCACCAAGTAGCAGGAAAGCTGGATAAATATAGATAAAATGTACTGAGAACTTCCCATTCCTCTTAAAAGCATCATACAGTATATACATATAGGCAGGGAAGCAAGAAACATGGGACTTAATTAGCTATACAGGAACTCTTCAGTGACTGATGCTATAACTGCGATGCATTGAACTGTGCCTTGTGCATTATGAGGTTCCATAAGGATGCCCATCATTTGTAAACAATTATCTGCTATTAAATCTTTAATTTACTGTTGAAAATATTATTGAAAGAAAAAATGCATGGCGACTCCATCTATAAGGGTATTTTCAGTGCCTGATTTCTATGCCTAAATTCCCACTTATTTGAATTTTTAAAATATAAATTAAGAAAATAATTTCCTAAAAAAACTGAAAGTGCCAATACCTCACAGAAAGAAGTCTTTGTCCAGCATTTCCAAGTGTTTAGTTCTCATGTTCTTAATAACGGATATTTGTTTATACATTAAAGAACCCGAACAATTGGCTGGAGAATATACTTGTGGTTTTATTAAAATCCCAAAAATGCATTTTACATTAGAGATACACACCTCCTCAAATCTCTGTTTATTAATGTCAAATTATTATGCTGTGCTTGAAAAATACTGGAAATAACTAATCAGTCATGGCAAAAGCTGAACATAGTGACCACAGTTTAGCATTCTGCACACATTACATGGAGATACTTGCCCACAATTTTGCACTAGTTATCTGGATTATGCCTATAAGGAATATTGTGCTTGAGTTGTAATCAGTATATAGATTGCCAAAATGCAATCAAGTTCTTAACATCCGATTTTCAGCTCATACTATTTGTACTCATAACAAGAGCCAGTGTGGGGTAGTGGGACCTGACAGACCCAGGTTTGAATTACCACCTCTGCCATGGAAGCTTGCTGGGTGACTTTGGGCCAGTCATACACTCTCAGCTTCATCTACCTCACAGGCTTGTTGGGCCCTCACTGAGGAGAAAGGTGGGGTATAAATGAAGTAAATAAAAACAATGTGTAAGGTCCACTTTTTACTTTTCTTCCCTGACAGAATCTGTGCACAGAGAGTTGTACACTGCTCCAGTTTGAAACCTACATAATGTTTTAGACATGATCCAGTAGTTCTAATGCATGGTGGGGGTTTCCTCTTCTCTTCTTTTGATGGAAGAGATACAGTACAAGCATGCCCATGTGCAAAAAGTTTTCAGAGGAGAATGAGCAGCTACCAGGAATCCAAAAATTAGTCACGTTTTAGTTTCCAGTATCACAGACAAAATTTATAGGGACTGTCTTCAGTGAAAATTACTGCGCAGGAATAACATACAATAAACATGACCAGCGACACAACACACACTTACAAATGAAAATACAGTATTATTTTAAACCTGCTATTTTATTTGGAGATTCATCTGTATTCTCAAATCTTGGGGAGGCCAAACTTAGATCAACAGATACTATGGCCCTTTTATCTTCATATACCCGTGCCTCTGGGTTATGATATGCATCTTCATTTTGCTTGTGCATCACGTTCAAGTCAGCTGAAGGAAAGGGGGGGAAATAGCCATTTATATTACTTTATTTGGACAAGAGGCATTTTATGACAGCTTCAAGACAAGAAATGTTTCTGCACATGTACATTTAGGAAGGTGCAGAAACCAAGCAGAATTAAGTGTGCTTTATATGGCTTAACCTCAAAAGTAACAAAGCAGTTATGATCCCTTTTTACTTTAAAGAGCAAGGTATTTACTACGAAGTGTTAGCAATGGATAGTAGCTATGAATGCCAGGGCTTCTGAAGTCTCAGAATTAGATGTACAGACTGCATATTATCTGAACTGCTACATGCCTAATAGTTGATGCAACATAGTTTTCTCCAGATTTATCATATATTTACTTTTTAATTTTATTCTCTATTTATTCTTTTAAAATATTATATGGAACCTCCCCAATTAACATCTTCATTTCAAGAAAACGTCACTATGCCCTAAATATGCATGGGAAGGGAAGTACTGCCATTAGAGCTGGCAGTTTCTTGGATTTCTCCTTTATAGCTACTCTGACTGCAAGAGAATAAATTTGCTTTTTAAATGTAATAATAGCTTGCATCTTTGATGGCAAACGGCTGCTTCAATGAAATTCAATGAAATCTCTCCACACATAGCTCTACCAACCACATTTACATGACTTCTTTCAACAGAAGTAATTTCGGATACTTTCTGCAGATATCTTGTATTTTTAAAACAAATCTCCAACACAGCTTTTCGTATTCCAACAGGAGATACTTCAAGCTGCTTCCTTGATGGGTACACCATATTCCTCCCACAACCTACACTTGATATACACCTTCCCACATTTTTATTGCCAACCTCTTGCTGCACTTTGCCAGTCTGCCAGAAGATTTTTTTTTACGTCAGAGATATCTGAGATAGTATTATACTAGTTTCCATTGAGGCAAGTGGGATATAAGCCTGAACAACAGAACAGATTTCGTTTATGCTGAAATTCACTGTTTCAAATCCATTTTGTTTTTTTATGTAATGCAAATTAATTCTAAATATAAGCAACTCTATAAAGATACAAAAAGTTCCCCTAAATTTCAGACATACTTATGAGGTTTCCTTTTTTGTCTCTGATAGGAGCACCACCACCTTCTTTTCCCCACGGATTGTAATGTCTCATTTCAGCTTCTAATTTGGCTTCATACCGTTCCTTTTCCTCCTTCTCTTGCCTACGACGTTCTTCTCTTTCCTTTATCTGTTAAGGGGGGGGCTAATATTCAGTTGCATGTCTTATGAATAAAAATACATTTTAAATTAATACTGAATTCAAACACTGAGTCACCGTTGCTTCTTCATGTAATATAGGTATATCATCTGTTTAAATAAATTACACAAATGGAGGAATCTTTGTCCAGTAATGCCTATACTTAATTGAGCAAAGCGCACACAGATGTGTGTGTGTATGCACACAGCTGTTTATTATAATGCATAAAAATCTTGAGAAATATATTTTTAGAATATTAAAAATTTCTACCACAAGCATTTTAATATTGTATGAAACTGGGATTAAAGATACTATATCTTGTTATTTAGAAGCAGAAACATATTTAAACCACTGGAAAAGTAATGTTAGTACAAATTCAATCCTCAAAAGCAGCATTAAAGTAGAAATAAGCGGGAGGAGATCCCACATGATTCACCATAACTCAGCAAACAACATATGCTTGTACAGCAAATATCCAAACATCACAACAGAGGTTAATGCCAAGTCAAAATGACCAACTCAAAAACTGTTCTGTATTTTTTTTTTAATAATTTAATATAGATAAAACAGAGAACTAAACACACATTGCTAACACATGATCCACAATATGTTTCTCAGAAGAGGCTGATACTGTGCAGGGGGGGAAGTTAAAGTGTTGATAAAGGAATTCTTTAAATATTTTACACATTCGGCGGAGGGCTGTTTTTAACAGTTGCAAAGGAAAACAGCAACAATAGTGTTATCAGTCTAGTTTGCCTATGAACAACCCATATCCAGAGGGATGGATATGAGACAATCCTGTTTTTACAGACAGGAATTCAAGATACACAGGTTTTTCAAGTTAAATTAATACTGGATGTTATACAAAGGCAAATTTTTAACAAACTGAGAATGAGTGGACAAGGCATGGTTATTTCTTAGTAGAAAGGCACAACTGGGCTAGAAATCTTTGTTAATGATATGAAAATATGAAGCGAAAAATCAGTTCCAAGTTTAATGAAAAACAACAATTCCGGTTAAATTATGAAAGCTATTTCTGGAAATATTACAGAACCCACTATACCTGCTTTTGCAATTCTTGTTGATAAGTTAAAACAGCATCTCTTGAGGGCTTTGGTTTTTCTTCAGGAAATATTCCCAGTGCTCTTTGTTTATCATTTGTGGGTTTTGCTCCACTTCTACTTCTGCATTCAAGAAGATTTTTTTTTAAATTAAAATGGAGTCATATAATTGGAATACAAAGCTTAAAATAATTTCTTAGTAAGATGTGTTAAAACAAATAGTTTACTCCTCTGCCTGAAAATTTCAAAACCAAAATTTGATTTTAAATCATGCTACCTTCAGAAACCTAAGTTTTTTACCATTACAGCAACAACGAAATGTGGCCCAAGTCCTCAAGAGAGAAAGCCAGCAACACCGAACTAATCTTAGTAATACTTACACAGACCCATCAACAGGCTTTTGACTAGTATCAATAACAGGTGCAGGTATAGATGAAGGCTGGATCCCCATCATGCTTGTGCCATCTAAAACAATAAAGATGTATGAATTTTCAGTTTTTATAAGAAGAATGTATTACAGACAGCAAGAAAATAAAACACTAAAAATTTAAAGTTAAATTCCATTAAAAGAAATGGCATACATACACAAGACAGTGGATACTTGTAAAGTAACTGCAAATTAAGTGCCAATGCACATAACAGAGCCCTAATATCCTTTTTACTATATTAAGCCTCTATTCAATCAATCATCCCCCTATATTCTGGAAACCCTGGCTCTTTTGCTCCTTGATAAGGATCTTAAGATCACTCTAGCAATCACAAAATATGTCTCAGTCCTTTTAGCCCTTGCATCTAAAAATAAGAACTAAGTTTTTTCTGCTGCTCAGTATTCATGAATCAATGAGCTTCTAAGGATGCAAAAGGAAAGGAAAGGAAAAATGCAGTTCAGGAGGATCAGAGAAGCTGGGGGGGGCCTCTATTCCCCATGCATAATTTTCCTGCTCCAAGTTGTCCCCAAACAGTGTTTTCCCTAATGAGATTCCAAAATACTTGAACCCATTCTTAGAGCAGAAGGCAGAAAAGGGTTAAGCACAAGGGTACACACTCATGCTTCTTGACTCTAAGTGCTCATTTCTCAAAATTACATTTATTTAAGAAGAAGAAAATTGCTAATACAAAGTTAGAGAATATTAATTTCTAAACTTAAAAGCTGCTTCACAAATCAGATAAAATATGGTTCTACAGTGTTTCAATCACTATTTTTCTTGTAGAAAAAGTGGTTTATCTGGCTACCAAAACATCCTCTAGAAAGTTTATTTCTTCTATGTGGTAAAATATGCATATCAACCAACAAGCTTACAGTATGCAAGACTGGGATCCAAAGGATTCCTGGCACCATAAAAATAGTATGCATCATCATATGGAGTTCTATAATTAGCTGTCAGCGTTGGTGGTGGTGGCGGTGGTGGCAGAGGTGCAATTCTATATGAAAAGAAGACAAAGCTTTAAAAGAGGGGATCTTTGGGTAGCTCACAGGGTGTCCGCTGTGGGGAGGGGAAGGGAAAGGATTTTGTAAGCCGCTCTGAGACACCTTTGGGTAGTGAAGGGCAGGGTATAAATCCAAACTCTTCTCTTCTTCTTCTCTTCTTCTAGCTTGCACACACACAAAAAACACCACTGGGCATAATTTCCATGTAAAAACGCTACCACAACAGTTAATGCTTCTCTTCTGAAATATCTGATATATACTATATTAATTTCTCTTTAATGTCTGCTAAAGAACTGCACAGATTCAGAAGACAGGTATATCAGAAGACAAAACATACTTACTTTTGGTTAAATACTTTAAGAAATCTCTGTAGCAAAATCACTTAGGCCTTTCCAGAAAATCACTTTGTTACACACAAATGAAGAACTACTTCCTGACAGGGATGCCACCTCAAGTGACACCCCTGCGGAGCCTTTGCGATAGGCTCCAGGCCAGAGGGCTTTTGAGGGGTAGCCTCTTCGATGGCGTAATGCCGGAGAATCGAGGCTCCCCTCCGCCCTGACGGTCCAGTCACTGTGTGGCCTTCGGGCACAAGCTGGTTTGACCGGGACAAGCGCCGGAGATCGAGCGGAATATCGTTAAAAGGCAGCGTGGTCAGAGAATCTGACCGACAATGAACGTGAGTTCTGAATAAAACGGACTATTAAAAAAATGTATTCCCCCCCCCCCGGTGTGGGAAGAAATGGTTATGCACACTAACCGATAAACGACGCAAAGGGGGAGAGGGGAGGAAAGCAGCGTGTGTGTTGTGAGAGACTTACTTGATTTTTGACATCGTGGGGTGAGTTTCTCGAGTTGGGAAGAAACAGTAGGAAGTGTAAACAAATCGTAAAAATGGCAGCCCAGCGTGCAAAATTGAAAATGAAACCGCCAGGCAGTCAGAGTCCCAAATCACACCACAAATAAGAAGTTGAAGAAAAGATTGGGAGAAGTGGAAATAAAGCAGAATCTTCAAGAAAATTGTGTACTACCAATTACAGATGGAAAAAGCCAACATGATTTTCAGGTTCCAGGGAGTTCCTGAAGCAGCGAAAGAGGACCTGAGGAAGTTGCTTAGTGAGATCATCGCTCCAGTGATAGGCTTCACAGCAGATGAATTGGTAAAAGACATGGAGGTGGCCTATAGGGCATACTCCGATTATATTTTAAAAAATAGCCTACCTGGAGAAATTGTGGTCAAATTCTCAAGAAGACAGACCAGGACTGCCTACTCCCATAATGAACCTACCCGACCATTACAGTCATCTTTGTGGGCCCTGCTACAGATGCCTCATCATCTGAGGCAAGATGGGTGGCAACCTGAGAAAGGGACCCCTCTGGTCATGGCACCAAAACTTTGGAACTCCCTCCCCATGGAGACTAGTCTGTCTCACTCTATCACTGTCTTCTACCAGAAGGTAAAGACTTCTTTGTCATTGAGCACTCCCTTACTGACCCTCATTCTCATTTGTTTGCATGTATATATATTATTTTTAAGTGTCTTTTTTAACTAAGTGCCACCTTGAGGGCCCTACTTCGGTGGAAAGGCAAGATGCAGATGTTTTAAATCAATAAAATAAAATAATATTTCTATCTAAAACACTAAAAATATGTTATCTTGGACTTTTAAATTATTTTTACAAGCAACAAAGTTCTAGAAGTAAAACACACTGAAATCCACTAGTTAACTATGCAATGAGAGGAACAAAATATCTAGCATGGCTTGATTTCATGGACATTGCATTACAAAGGAAACTACGATCTTATATACCTAAAGTCTAGCTAGGCTCCAAATCCGCTGCAAACAGAATACTACAGGACAGTTACCTGGGAGCCAATATTTCTCCAAGAGCACTGGATAATCCTCTGTGAAAATCTTCATTCACTGGTAAGATAGGAGGGGCAGATATGGAGGCAGGTCCAGGTATAGGAGTTTGGAAGGCTGGTCTGGGTTTCTCTGGTGGTGACCTCTCCTCAGAAATTTGTGGTGCTAATCCCAAATCTCTCAGTCTATTAGGCTATGGGAGAGAAAACTAGTTTACTTATAATTTAACATGCTGCTGTGGTTACTCAAGCTATCTCAGCTGCATGGATTGCCACTGATAGAACAGTGGTTTCACACAGTGGTACCAACTTTTCAAAATATTACAACAATACATTGAAATCTAGGACTAGCAATAATTTTCTATGAGATAACTGCCATGCACTTAAACAAATCTGCTAGTAAAAGAGAGGGGGGGAGAGAGAGAGAGAGAGTTAACACTATCATTAGCACACTAGTTAATTTTAGAAAGGTTATTTCAAAGGAAGAGCAACATTCTAGAGAGCTGAATCCAATACCCAATAAACATTTCTAAAGCATTACCAATTAAGGGGGGGGAAACCCAATATATGTCTCAGTTATATTAATGTCTTATTGGTTAACTGTTTTTGCTTTCCAGTTTAAAAGCATACCATAAGATGCACTATGTACCTACTAATTAAAAATGTTTATTGACAGGTTTTAAAGGCTACAGAAGGAAAGAAGGAGGTGCCATGCGACTTAGTCCAAAAAGCATGCAGGTTCCAAACTATTCCACCATATTCTGAATAGATTCCCTTGCAGCTGAAGTATACCTAATAGTTATTGTATTTTTTAAAAACATAACATGAACACTGATACAATGCAAAAAGTAGATGGTTACAAAGATGAATTTCCTTTTGAATTTCTTTATCACAGTATTACTGTGCTATGAATAATGTTGTTGACCAGAAAATGCTGATAGCTCTGGAACCCTACACGCCTGACTGGCTATCAACTTGGAAGAATAGTTGTTGACAAAATTGGCAATATGGTAAAATGTTTACCTTTTCTTCACTTAGCTGCAAGACAGTACATATAATAAAGTTAGTATTTACAGCTACAGAACTGCATAATTCAGGTACAAAAGCTGTACACATGTGAATCATACTTAATTTCTAACAGAGTCTTAAGATTTACCACTGACTAATGAGCTCTGATTACTGTAACACACTTCAACTGGAAGCCAAAATAATTCCTGAACCACAGCACTTTTCCCTCTTCAGTAATTAACTGCACAAGCAATTAAGTATGAGAGCATTTCAAACTGCTTTTTGGACTACAGGGAATTAAAAGAACAACTTGGGAACTGGGAGGAAAGGGGAAAGGTGGTATCTGTAAACGTAGGCTGTTGCGGGGAACAGTGCATGCATGGTACATGCTCACAGACACTTTTGAATCCCTGCTGTGATACTTTAAAAGTAGAAAATATTGAATCCTTGCCATGATATTTTAAAAGTAGAAAATATTATATCTCAAAACTGGACCTCCTGTATGCGCAGCTTGTGGTATTCCACTGAGATATGACTCCACATACAACATTCCAATGGTCCTCAACCTTTCCAGACTTGAGGGACACCTTTAAAGTAGTGGTATAGGACTCACTGAACTGTAAGCATATGACAGGAAATCACAGTCACAAAAGTGAAGGATGAAGAGCCAGATTTAAGACCTCACTGGTATTAAGGACCACAGGCTACAGGTAGGAAACACAAGCCACACACCACTAAGTCTACTGTACTGAGGTACAAACCAAGGATCAGATATCATACCACTGAGGGCCCTCTCATTCCTATCCTGATACTTCTCTCCACATGTGAGCAAAGAAAGGCAAAAAGCATGGTGCCACTGATGTCTATGCACACATACTGACAGTAAGCCATTAAAGAAGCAACATCAGCTCTATAGGAGCTTGCAACCCAGCAGGTGGTATTCTGCAACCCACTTGGAAGACCCTGACCCATGTATTCAGGACCACTATATTCACAGTTGCATTAACTTTCAGCATCTTAATCAGTGGCACACTTAAATGCATTAATTATCACTCAATGATAATGTTCCAGTTTAAACCAGGACCATATTATTGCACCAGAAGAAAAGCTAAAGAAATACTTCATTTAATACTTCACTTAAGCCACTATCAACTTCTGAAAACAGATATGCCATCTGATTTACTGTTCATGTTTAGGCCTAAACCAAGTATCTTCACTTACCAAGCTATTAATTGTATTTACATCCATTAGCCCTTTTTTATAACTTATTTTGACTGGTGCTCCAGTCCATTCAGTGTTCCATCTTGGCAAAATCCACATAACAACAGTCTATCTTGAAGTGCTAGTATAGCTGGGGCTTCTTTTGCTCATCCAAGAAGCATGAGTGACAATACAGAGTACTTCCAGAAGCTCAGCTTTGCCCCAGAAAGGTATCATATCCTTCTTTTAGGCGTTTTCTAACACTAGCCATGTGGCCCAATATCCACTGTCCTAACATTTTGGGAAGTGAAGTTTTGTTTTTGTTTTTTAAAAGCAGGAGATGAGCATTCCAGTGCTGGTGACAGCAAGCACACAGCCACTGTGAAATAGAAGCAAGGGAGACCAGAGGAAGGATTAGTGGTACACATAATTGACATTATCCAATAAATGCTCATGACACTACTATGGCCACTTTCTCTAAGAAACCAGCATATGCTCGTGGGTCATAAAAACAGCAGTCTCCCAGCAACTGATTGCTGGGCAACCTCAATATAACAGAAACAAGAGCATTTTGAGCTAGACTGATGAGTTCCACCAGCTCCAAGCTATTTGGGAACACATTATCCAGCCTATGTTAATCATAAAAGGATCACCAAGAAGAGAAATTGGGGGGGGGGGGGTTGTCACAAAAACTGTAGTGATTACATTCATTTTTGAGAATTATTGAATATTGTTGAAGAAAATTCACTACAATTGGTACTTCTCTACTAGACAGGCTTATCTATGATTATTGCTTGTAGCTGAGCGGAGACCAGCCAAAAGGAGAGGGAAAGGTGGACAACACAGACACAGTGGACTGAGAAAAACCAAGCCATAATTTTATTGACTACAGATCCCTCGGAGCTTGGCGAAGCAAAGGTTGGTGACAAAATGGGAACCTGACAGCCCAATTGCTGCCCAAGAGCTCCAAATGTCAGCCTGCCCACAGACACCCCCCTGTAAACATCCTGCACATACCAAATTGGAGCCACCAACGTCCAGGTTCTCCAGCCCTACTCCCACCACAAAAGGGATGGAAGGAAAGGGTGTGAAAATAACCTGGTCAAGAGAATGCTGGACATAATTGCCAAGAGTCCTCCTGCTCCCTCCCCTACTACCATCTGGGCATAACAGGTAGTCCAACCTAAGGAGCAGAACTCCTTATTAAAGACAATTTTATTTAATTGAAAACATGATCGTGTATAACAGTGTTCAGGCCAATACATCAAATGGAGGCACACCAGCTTTTCAACATATGCAGTAAGCAGCCTTCCAAGGCTCTGCACAAACAGCTGATACAGAGCAAAAGAAACAACTTCTCAATGACTGCTATGATCGTTCTATCCATTGATGGATTATGGGAGCTACAGCTTGACCAAATGGATCTTTTCAAAGACCAAAGCAAGTGAAACACATACAGTTGCCAACCTCCATGCGGGGTCTGGGGATCTCCCAGAATTACAACTGATCTCCAGAGATCAGTTCTACTAGAGTAAATGGCAGTTTTGGAGGGTGAACACTATGGAATAAAATCCCTGCTAAACTCCCTCCCCTTACCAAAACTGTACCCTATGTAAGCTCCATTCCCAAATCTCCAGGAGTTTCCCAACCTGGAGTTGGAAGCCCTACGAACACATGAGTTTCAAAGGCAAGAAGGGACCTAAAATACTGCCCTCACTTCTCTGAAAAAATATGCTACTACATAAATTAAACCAGTCAATACAGTTTTCTAAAAATGCTATACCTGTATATTTTTCTTAATACTGAACTACAGAAATTCATTCCTACCTTGAGTTTCATCTCCATTTCCAGCTAGCACAATTCGGATAGCCCAAGAGCAAAGTACCACCTTATATTGCCCATAAAATGTAATGCCCAAAAATGTGACCAGAAAAGACAAAGTAGCAAGTATTGACAATAGCACTGCAGTGCCCATAAGAACCTAATAGCAGAAGATGTTACAAGGTAGTAGTCATTACTCCCAATTAATAATGCTTTTAAATTATTTTACATCAGCTGTTCAGAGCCAAGAAGAGCTGAACATTAAAAGTTTCTCACCTTCTTCTCAGGGTCTAGTGCGCCACTTGCTGCTACTGGTAGCTGAAACTCCTTTTCACTATTGAAAACACACACAAGCACAATTAAATTAAAATACAGATATTAATATAATGTATATTATACATTATTTTTTTAAGGACCTTTGGGTGGCATACAGGAAATTCTCATTTATCCTCTGAGAAGGTTCATCTAAGAGATAGAGACTTATCCAGGGCCACTTAACGACCTTCATGGCACAGCAGTGATTTGAACCTAAGTCCATCACAGTATCCACTATACCACATCTATCCACAACTCTTTCACAAAAGAACAGTTAAAAATTACTGCTGTATGCTTAAATGTAAGAACATATTCCTAATGTCTTTAAAATGACAGGTTTTAAAGAATGTAATAGGAATGTATCTTGCATGACATTTGGCCTTGTGTAGATGTAATGTTATCAAACTCATATTTAGGAGACTAGGAAACTGCCTTTGGCATTCCCTTCCTCTTTCCCATTAAACTTTCCTCTTCCTTTAAGCATGATGTAGTGCTATATCTCAAGCAGTGTTAACCAGGGCTGCCCTTATGACAAGAGTTTGAAAAACACTGCAAACCTGGTTTCATATCCTGATTATGAACAATCCTGGTTACCATTAACCACAGTCAATGTCAGTGAAAATGTAATGCTACAAAAAGCAAGAGATGGGTGCAGGGGATCTGCACAAGAGAGGGACAAGAGGGTCGGGGAAGGACTGTACAAGTCAAATGTAGACTCCTGAATAGGAAGGGGCATGAACCAGCTCACAAACTGAAGTTTCTGATTAATTTGGCCAGTTCATGGCTCGTGAAGTTCATGGCAAGTCAGCTGGCATGAACTTTCCATAAACTTTCAAGCTGTTTGTGGAGGTTCACGCTGGTTAGTGAACACATACACTGTCTCCACTCAATCTAAATCTATATATCTAATAGCGAAGGCGCCCCCTGCGTGCGGATATCTAAATTTGCACATCAGGGGCACCTTGGGGGGGGAGATCCCCAGATGTGCAGAAAAATCTAAAAACTGTAAAAAAAACTATAGGGGGGATAATGAAATCCCCCAAAAAGTAAAAGAGTGTCCCCTGCGCATGCGCAGGGGACGCTCTTGGAACGGCGGGGGTGGTGGGGGAGAAGGCTTGGCCAACTGGCGAGGCCTCACCGCCGCTGCCAGCGGGGGGGGGGGGGGAGAAAGTTTGGCGGGCGGGCGGGGCCTTACCACCGGGGAGGCCTCCCCACCGGGGGGGGAGGGGGGGAGGAGAAATTTCAGCAGGCCTGCGAGGCCTTGCCACCGCTGCTGCTGAGGGGGGAAGGGGGAAAATTCGGCGGGCCAGCAAGGCGCCGCCGCTACTAGGGGAGGGGGAAGCTTGGGCGAGGTCAGGCCTCGCCGTGGGTGCCGGGGACGGGGGAGAAGGCTCACCTGCGGCTGCTTCCTTCTCCTCCCGTGGAGCGTCTCCCCCCCCCCGTGAGTATCGCGGGTCCCCCTTCTTGTGTTTACTAAACTGCAAAGCAACAGGAGGGTTGGTTTCAAACTAGCCATCAATTTCAAGAGGACCCCCCCCCTTACTGGAATTTCTTTGTGTTCCCTTCCCATTTTCTTCCACAGGGCTTACAAAATCCCCCCCTCCCCCAGATTTGTTGTGACTCTGTGCTTTGAGATCCGTGCTTTTAAGCTTGCAATGCCAGTGGCACTGGGTTCTGCTGGTCATTCTGCACATTGTAACTGGCTGGGGGGGGGGGCATTCTATCACGCCATGAACCTCACTGGTTTGTTTAGTGCTTAAAAGTTTGTGACAGTTCATGGTTTGTGAATCGGGCATACTATGAACCACAAAGTGAACCACATTTTCCTGGTTCGTGCCCATCCTTACTCCTGGGTACCTGATTATGCTGAGCAGACTGGAACCATTAAATCTGCATCATTAAAAACAAAGCCTCAAAGACATGCAAAGTATCATTTTTAGACAAAACGATGACTACAGCATCCAATTCAGAGCCTTTATTAATTCAGTTTCATTACATTACTGCTTAATCCTTTGCAATTTCTGTCTATTACCAAACTGCATACTAAAATTCAAAGATGTAAAACAATTCTTTGCTATGTACTGCCTGCCTCAAAAGTAAAGGGTCCTCATTCAGAAATACAGAAAGAACATAATCACTTAGTTTGGGTTTTTTTTCCTATTTGCCT
The DNA here is from genome assembly GCF_001447785.1 of Gekko japonicus. Taxonomy (NCBI): domain Eukaryota; kingdom Metazoa; phylum Chordata; class Lepidosauria; order Squamata; family Gekkonidae; genus Gekko; species Gekko japonicus. Next base: position 1,396,403 of record NW_015160209.1, read on the forward strand.
GCATTTCTAAGCCTATGCTTAGGAAACTCAACTGCAAAACAAAAAGGTAACAAAACAGGCAGTATAGACATCCACCAGTTACTAAAAAGTGACCAAAACCTCCTTATTCAGAGTGCTACTCCAATCATGCTAAAGGATTTATGCAAGCCCTACAGAACATTGGACGTTTTATCCTTTGAGCAGTAGACCGCCTGAAGTTTCAAAATGAAAATGAAAATTGCCATAACTGGAGTTGCTGCTTAAGATACAAATCTAAGAAACAAATCCAAGGCTCAAATAAGCAGAACTAATTATCAAATTCACTGAATTGTGGCCTTTTAACTATGTAAAGGAGATGTGAAGAGTTTATAATCTTAAAGCTAACAGAATCCTTAAAAAACCTAAGTAGAAATGAAGGGAAATTCCTACATGGAGGCATCCATTGTAAAGGGGGGAAAGCCTAAACTCACTTTGTATACTGAGGAACTGGTCATGGGATATCAGCCCAAGAAACCTGCTACATCACCCTCACCACTATTACTATAGTGATCAGATACTACTCTGAAATGAACAATTTGTGGATTCAAGTCCATTTTGGGAAGAAAAAAAACTTTTAAAAATGTGAATGAAATCCATAATTACATGTCATTGGTTATAAAATAGAATTCCCATTTCTCTAAAGATTGTATTACTAGTCATTCATTAATTCAAATTATTATTTGTCCAACACTTTTCTGTTACCGTTTCTTATTTCTCTGTTGTTCAGCTATTTGTTCCATTAATTCTTGTCTATACTGTTCTTTTCTTCTTTGAAGATGTTCTCTGTCTTGACCTCCTGAAGAAAGGGGATACTCAACATAAATATGTGCAACTTTGCCTCCTGTCATCTTACAATTAATTTCACTCAAATCATGCCATAAAGATACAGTACAGTACTCTCACCCACTACATACGTGCACCATGGCACATCCACCATGCCAAGGAACATCATTACTTCCAAAATAATGCTGAAAAATGCATGATTTCTCTGACTTTTCCCAGACTGATAACCTTTTTCAAATGTTATGTCTGTATGTACAGTAAGCATGCTCCTCACAATATGTGCAGTTGCCATGTTGTCTGAACATGGGCAGAGCACATATTTTGCATTTGTGTACTGCTTCACTGTTTATGCATATTGAATCTGTATCTGCATACAACATATTGCTTGGTGCCCCTGTTCCGATAGCAATCATACATATTGGGAGGACTACACTCCTGACAGATGCAGTTACAGGCTTCCCAGTACATGCAGTCCTGAAATGGACTAATTAAACCAAAGAATGGCATTTCATCCTTACTAGGCAATTTAGGTGGAATCCATATTAAAGGTAGGTATGTGTAAATCCACTGAAATCAATGACACACAATAACCAATAGGTGTCCATGATAAACTAATGGTCTGACACAGTATAAGGCAGCTTTGGGTGTGTACTTTGTGCATTAACCTTGCAACCCAACACTTTCTTCACTAATGACAGGGTCATGTCTGTTGTTGGACAGTTGCCAGAGGGAAGCAACTTCAGAGTAAGACAATCAGCACTGTTGTTTAGTGGATAGCACCACTACAGAATGCAATTAAGAATACTAGGCAGTTTTTGCCAAATCACCCATTTCACAATTACCAATTGGCTAATGTGCTACAACAGTATATAAAGGTGAAAGAAATGTCATTATGTTGATAGATGAAGAAGGAAGCAGAAACTTTAGCGTTTTTATAAACTCAACCTTTTATTAATTATACAGAAAGGCACATAAAAGGTATTAAATTTTACAGACACTACTGGAACATAATCTTGTCAGAAGAAGGGTTTTTTTATACATACCAATGGTCAGGCCTGTTGCAAATGGAACATCCCTAGTAGTAGACTGTGTCCTCTCATTAGCAGAACTGGCTTGATTTCTATTTGAACAAAATGAAGATTGAGCTAATGAAAACAAAACTCATACTCAATTTGCTTTACAACTCCTTAATGATAGGAAATTCTCAGGAAACTTTATGTCAGGGTTAAGAAATTCCCTTCCCTTTTAAAAAAGAATGCCAGCTTTAATTTTACAACTATATTAAACAAGCAAGAGATTGGCATGAACTTGGAAGTATCTCAATTCTTCTCTTTTCCTTTCCTGAAAGCTCCCATAGGCTCTCCCCTTTTCCTGCTTTCTTCTGATCTTCCCACCCACCCACCTACCTACCTTTACCTGCCCCACCCCCATCTTCGGCTTTTCTACCTTCCCTCCCCCTGGCAAAATACTGTGTAGTCCTGATAATCAGGTTAGGCCCAGGTGCACAATGGAGATTCCACAAAGATAAAATCAGCATATAAGTGATAAACATATCCTTGAAAATGTTGCAAACATCTAGAGTACACAGGAATTATCACCAAATGCTGTAGATTGTCTGGCATTAGAATTTTCCTGTTATGTATGTTAAATACATAAACCTTATCTTACAAAGCATGTCACTCATTCCAAAAGAGGATATATTTCATAGGAGAGCTCCCCCAAGTGCCTCCCAAAATTTCTAATTTTCCCGACTGGAAAAATTGGGGTGAAATCTTCAGAAAAATAAGCAGGGGGAAAAATTGAATTCTCCTTGTTCTCCAGGCCTTCATATCACTAATACTGTTACACATGATATATTTTGTGTTATTAAAGCAACAAAATAAGTTTAGGTTTGATTGAAATATTTTCAAAAACACATGGGGTTTTTCTTATTACTTCAAAATGTCCAGAAATTTTAGATTTCTACCCGAAGGTAATCAGCTCTTCCCTGTGTTCTAGATGTCATATGCTATGGACAAAGACTGGACTACAGGTATCAGGCTGCACTTCTCTAAAGAGCAGCTGATCCTTGCCAAACAATTTAAGGCTACACAATGTTCTGGACACCTGCAGCCCCTGTACAAAATTCATAGGCAAGTCACATTGGAGAGAAGCAATTTTATTTGCAAAGTGCTAAACAAATAGGGTATCATGGCTACCAAAGGCTCAAGCCAGCCTGTAGGCATTTTTGGAATTCTGACAAAGGGTGGTAGGCACAGCCACAAAAATGGCTGCTGTGGGAGGTTAAGCCAGCCACAAATGTCTGCCACAGCTTACCTTCAGTCCTACAGTGAAGATCCTTGTGCTGTGATGGTAGCTGCCGCCAAAGAAACATTTTAAAAAATCTGCACAGCCAATCAGAAGTCTTTCTGGGCAAAAGCCCCACCTGTTCCTCTCCACTTTCTAAAAACACTTGGTGGGTGCCAGAAAAGTTATCGCCGGGCGCCACATTGGGGGACCCTGGTTCAAGCTGTTGATTCTGGATTTCTACCTGAGAGAATCATCATGCAGAAAAACTCCACTAGATGTCACTGTTGGTGCTGAAATTCTTCATTGCTAATGGGCTCTGCCCTGTGTGGTAGGACACAGTCCAAATATTTTACCCACACTTGTCTAGTACCATCCATTTACTAAGCATCTGACATTCTGGAAGTGAGAGGTTTCCTGAGTCTCCCAACCACCCTAAAGACGTCACTTAAAATTTAGGAATCCATATCCATGGAAAATTCCTGCATTCTCACATGAGCATTTTTGTACTCAACTGAAAATGCAGAAAACAACTGTGGATTACATAAAAACACAATAACTTTTTGGCATGCTTATAGTGAGGCTCCTACCATTCTCATTTCACAGCTTGCAGACGTCCAACAGATGTCACAGCCTGCAGTGTAATGGGGCAAAAATGTAAGGTACTGGGGTGGAATGAAGCCACTATATATGTGTCTGTGGACTCTGGGAGCTGATGTACATCCAAATGGACGTCTTTCCCTTACCCCATTTTAAAACATGTCCAGGGAGGAAAGTATGGAATTAGTACGGTGGAACATTCTGAATACAGAAGCATGTGAGACAGATGAACTGGTATGATGCAGTAGTGTTGCTACAGTATATCCCAGGCTGCTTCCAGACAGAGATGATCCTCTGTGTGTCGGAATCATCTCTAGGAACGCAGGGGAATTCACAGTGGCAATGAAGCATTCACACTGCAGTTTTCCCCACACTTTCCTTGTCTCAGCCTCCCACAGCCTCCATTACCATCCCCCCTCCACCACAGGGTTTAAAAAAACAAAACAAAACAGAAATTGCCATATCACTGTAGCATTATATCAGTCTATTAGTTGCTGGCTTTCATTTGCTTCAAAAGCAGTCAGTCCCTAGTACTTTTTGGCAGGAAAGGCAATTTCTATTTAGGTAATGGGGTTTGAATGTAATTGCCTGTGAAATGTGTAGGCAGCTTTCTTTCTCCTCCCCCTTCATACTGCATTGTTTACTGCATGTATTATACCATCTGTGCTTCAGCATTCTCTCACTGTGAAATTCAGTTTATTGGATCATTGTTCTCAGACTCTGAAATTCAATTTATGCAACACAGTATACTGTTTCTGGTTCAGTGTTCTTTAATTTGTATAATCCACTTTTATTGTATTGTTGTTGTATGCAGAATATAGTTATTTGCATTGTCTTTTATAACGCTATAGCCTATCTTGAGAAAGGAAGACATAAATGAAGTAAAATGAATAAATCCATGCAGCCTGCACCTTTCATCTCATAACTCCAGAATGAAAAGAGCTAGAGACCTGCTTTACAACATTTTAAAAAAGCTTAGAACTAGAATATTGTGGCAATAGATCAATATAACACTTTAGTGATATAGCAATTCCCATTTTTTTTAAGCCTGACAAATCTCTCTGTTATGTGTGAAGAGGGAAGGTAGCCAAGGGGGAAGAGAACAGAGCACTGATATGGGCTGAACCTGCGAAAATGCACACCTTCTCATCCAGATGGTGCCCAAAGGTGCTTAGACTGTAATCTTTCCAAAACCATAGTGCCAAACCAAGATCAAGATGGGTAGCGGTGTTAGTCTGTCTGTAACAGTAGAAAAGAGCAGGAGTCCACTAGCACCTTAAAGACTAACAAAATATGTGGCAGGGGATGAGCTTTCATGAGTATCTGAAGAAGTGAGCAGTGACTCATGAAAGCTCATAACATGCCACATATTTTGTTAGTCTTTAAGGTGCTACTGGACTCTTGCTCTTTTTTAAAGTGAGCAGAAACACAGAAGCAAGATGAATAAAGGTCACATGGATGCTCCTGGAAATAGTGCTGCCTTAAGGAAGCCAAGGTGATCCAAAGTATCCATGCAAAAACACCCCGTCATCCTGAAGGGATAAGCCAAAATTACATAGCCTGAAAATTACATATTATTCAATACCAAAAAAAAGATATGAAAAAATAAATGCTGCCCTTCTGTAGTTTGCTAGCCACTCAACATTCTTCATAAGGGAACTGGACCTGGCACATCACAAAACATGAGGGACGGAGCACGCATAGATAGCTTAGGACAGCCGAAATGGTATAAATAGTATACAAGAGGCAACCATCCTTACCAAACGGTTTTAAAGTTACCTTTGAGCACAGAACATCCGTAATGGCTTTTTGTCATAGTCACTTTCATATCGAAACCTAGGATCCATTTCATCATCTACTTCAGAATCATGATCCCCATCGAACTTGTGATACCTTCTAATAGAAATACCAGGTCTACTGACCAGTCTTTGGTGTTTTCTATTGGAACTGTTCAGTTCTTCATCAATTTTTTTGCGCAATATGCTGTCCCCATGTCCACATTCATTATCTGGTTTGTGATGCTGGTCTAATGATTGTCTATTTGGCAGACCTTCATAGGCCTCTGTGGAAGTACAAGCATCTTTCCTGAAGGAATCTTCATCTCTTCTTGGAGACAATATTGGGGTATGTAGTTCTGGCTGGCTTCTTGAAACAGCAATACCTTTTTTGTGTGTGTCTGTCTCATGCTGCTGAAACAAATATTTTTAGAAGTATAATAGAAATGTTTTACCTTAGTTATTTCAGTTTCCATTAGCCCTTTTAACTGTCAATGCAAAAAAAGCAGACGTACATAATGGGGGCTTTAAACGCTGCTGTATATTTATAGATTTTATTAAGTAGCTATGTGGAACTGGGTACTGTCTCGAATAGCAAAACAAACATGAGCAAAATACATGGGATTAGAATGAAAGAAGGGGAAAGGGAATGGCATGATGGGAAGCACCCACCATTCTCAGGTAGCCTGAATAAGAACACTAGTTGTAGATTTTCCAGGCTGTATGGCCATGGTCTTGGCATTATAGGACCTGACTTTTCGCCAGCAGCTGTTATACCTCAGAGGTATAACACAGAAAGATGGAGTACTCTCTGTGTCAAGGGGAATAAGAACAGTTTGCCAGCTGACAAGTGGGGAAAACAGAAGAATCATTTACCAATCTTTTCCTCTTAAGTGAGAAAAATAGACACCCTATACTTCTTCAAAGTCTTCAGTCCTTCAAAATCAGATCTAAGTTCCCATGAAATGAAAGGGGTATTTCCTGCCTTTCTTTTCCCCAAGCCACCCCGCCTCCTCCTCCTGAAAAGCACTGCTGAGGATTGGGGGACCTCCCTCCCCCAAAAAAACCCCAATATGACATGTAACATTTGAGGGCTAGATGCAGCAAGGAAGGAAAAATTAGACAATTTGCCTGCCCGTCTATGAGTAAAGACTGAACTTTGAGTATGCTCTTTTCACACAAGGGGGAAGGGGCAATTTCATCCTATTTCTTCTTTCTTGCTTCATCATATGCTGTTTTGGAGGGCTCTCCCTCCCAACTCTTGGCAGTAGTTTTACAGATGGCACAGGGTGGCTGCTGGAGAAAGGCAAGGAAGATCTGTTTCCCTGAACTGTTCCAACTTATAGTGGGCCTATGCTATGCACAGAAGAACTCTGAAGGTACAGTCTAAATAATGAATTGTAACATGTAAATATCAAGAACAAAGTTTGAGTCCACTGGCACCTTTAACATGGATGAACTTTTATTCAAGGTATAAGCTTTCATGTGCAAGAAGTAAATAGCAAGTTGAAGATCACATTCTCTGTATAATATCATATATAACAAGGCACTCATTTATTTAGCTTAATCATTAATACTCTCCTGTTTTTTAAAACAACTAGTTGAATAAAACCTGTTCTTACCTTTGTATACTTCTTCCCCACTCTTCTTAACCTTTCATTCCATTCTTCCTGTTCCCTGAGATACTGATTGTATTCCTTATTTCTTTCAAGTCTTAACCTGTCCTAAAACAGATATCAGCACATAAACTCTATCATGTAAAACCACAGACTGGATAAGAGTACACAAATAATATTTGTTTATAGTGTATCTGAAGAGCTAGGAGATGCACAGGTTACGAATGATCATATAAATGGAATGCTAGCTTACAAACAAAACTACAAAGGTTTTGGGTTTCAATAAGTGTTTACTTATCCATTTTTATTCCTAAAAATGATAAATTTAGGTATAAAAACATAATCTGCTGGATCAGACCCAGCATCCTGTCTCACACAGTGGCCAGCCAGTTCCTCTGGAGGACCGACAACAGGGAACAGAGGCCAAGGCCTTCCCCAGATATTGCCTCCTGACACTGGTATTCAGAGGTGTACTGCCTCTAAATGTGGGGGTTTCTTTTAGTCACCCTGGCTAGTAGCTACTGCTGCTAGGATAAAATACTGCGGAGACTTTAAGGCTACAAATCTTCACACAACAGAAATGCTTCAATTTTTCCTGAAGTCTTCAAAGAAAGACCAATAAAGCTGTCAATACACAGCTCAATTAGAATATCTCTAGTCAGCAACAGACAGTAAAACAGTTAAAGACGAACCAGATTTAGTAATGTTGCTCCCTAAAAAGTTGTTGTTTGCTTGTTTCCACAAGAGCAGAGCAATTCGCTATGATGACTTATTTTCACAGTGAATTCTATTACATGAGAAGACTTACTTCTTTATACCTAAGTCCTACCTTCCTCTTCCTTCTTTTCCTCTCTGAATATACACACTGACCAAACCTGTCTTCATTTGGTATCAACTACAAATTGACAGAACTACAGATCTTGGTGTCTCCAGAAAAATAAACCCTGGCTATTATAGCATGATGGGAATGCTGACAAATCAGCCAAGCTCCCCCTCACAAATGACCATTCCAAGGGTTCCCTCAGGTGAGGGAACAATTTAAACCAGTTCAAATCTACAGTGCAAAATACACCCTCCCTCCCAAATATTCAAACCTATTTCTCTCAAAATATTAAATAAAAAGAAAACGATAGCAACACCAACTTGCAGGTTATGACTGATGAGCTCTAAATAAGCTGGGATGAAGTATCATATAGACCTGCATCAAATATGTGGCTGATGAGAGACATGATTCCACCTTGTGCTGAAGTATAGTTAGTGGTACCTTGCCCAGTACAGAAGCTTCTACCACAGATCTTGGTGTCTCCAGAAACCTTGCCCAGTACAGAAGTTTCTACCTGCTTCCTCCTCCTCTTTATTATAGAAATGTGGTTGATGCTTTATGAGGGAATTGTGAAAGTCTCAGTTAATTAATATAATTTAGTTAATTAAATTAGCCACTGTGCCTCCTCTTTGCCTAGCTACGGGGCTGTTGATGAAGATTGAGAAAAATGCGATGTATAGTTCACTGCCTCGCTCTAAAGGACAAACACACTGTTCTCTTAATTCCTCACAGTTTATTAGTGTGAAGGACTGGCAAAGTCTCATTAGTTTGCCAAGCATAAAAATGCCAAAGATACCAAGAAGTATGAGACAACAGATTAGATAAAATGACCATAAGGCAATTCAGAAAGTTAAACAAGTATAAAATATTCTTTAGAATAAATACTCCCTCCTCCCTACTTTACATAAAGTCCTAAACCTCAGGGAACTAAAAACAACATTAATTCCTGGACTGAGACCACGTAGCATACTAACTATTTTAAATAGTTCCACAGTGACTAGACCTTTAAAAACAGAAAGGTGAGATGGTGGAAGCAGGGGGGGGTTACCTCATTACCTAAGTCACATTCACATCCATGGAATGACTACGTTAAAGGGCTATATATATTTTTTTACACTAGCATCTAATCAAATGTTTTTAGAAATAGCATAGTAAATTACTTCATACTGAAGTTTTAATTTTCACAGTGCTAGTTCTATTTATTGAATTGCAAACCCTGTGCAATATTGACAGCAGTTCTGTGTACCTACCTTGGCAGACTGCCTGTCACCAATAGGAAGAGACACTCCCTGAGTATATGGGTCAACTTCACCAGATGTAAGATATTTTTTCTGTACAGAAGAAAATCAATGACTCATTGCGTCCTGAACTAGGTAATGCTACTGGATTTAGTCATTTTTTCCCCAAGATAACTCTGCCTGAATTATTTGTATCGCTTCTTAAATTATTTCTATCACAGATCTGATTCACACAGCCCTTTTGTTGCAGCAGACCTTGGCTTATCATGCATATGGTGACAGCGGAATCTATGCTGAAGCATAGAACAGTGAGTCATCTGAAGCATCACCTATGAATCAGCACTGTTGTGGAACTGACAAAAATGACTTAAGTAATAGGTACTGACCCAAGATTTGTACATAATATTGAAGCAATCAAGCATCCACTTCATCATGCATTCAATGCTTACCATAAGAAACAATCCAATTCCCACAACAACGGAAGAGTTGTGCATATTCAGCCATTTTCGAGTAGTTTTATGAATGTCAACAGCACAGAGAGATAACCCAACACAATTAAAAAAACAGACTGCCAGAGGAATAAGTACTACGTAGATAAAGAACTCACCTTACCAACAAACCAAGCAAAAAAAAAAAAGGCATACAACATCATGAATTTTCCCCAAACCTTTACCATGTGACACCTGCTAAGATTGATTACCATTGTTTGAATTTAGAGGGGCACTGAGGATGCATAAAGCCAATTATAGTATGGTATAATGGCTGGAGTATCAGACTAGTACTTAGGAAGCCTAGGTTCAAATCTGCCCTGTGCCATTAAGCTCACTGAATAACCAGCTGAAGCAATAAAATGAAGGAAAAGATATCTGTATACAACCCTGAGGACCTTAGATGAAGGCAGGATAACAGCTGATGTAGAAGTACCCTCACTGAACATATTGAGCTATCCGTGCCACATGTCCTTCATCCACCCATGCCAATCTGTTAATTAATGACTTGCTCAGGAGTCATTCAAAATACTCACATATGCATTTCACTCATCATCCAAAGAGCTCAATATGGCACATTTGGTAATGTATAGCAATTTCTAATGCTCTAGCATGATGCTGATGATAAATATAAAGCAAATCAGAAATATTTAATTATTTCACAATTTAAATATAAATGTAATTTATACTTATTTTTTTAAAAAAAAGGGGTACCATCAAAGTGAGTGTCTGAGTTCTGTTTAACAACATGCCAAGCACAATCAATTATGTTTCCAAGCTACTAAAAATAGATATAAACACAGCTGATTAAATTAAAGAGTGACATACAGTATGATTTACTGATGAGGAGCTTTTTTTGAAAACATTCTAAAATTAATCATTTAAGTCAACTCAGACTGATGGCACACCAGTAAAATAATGTCAGTATTTGCATTCCCTGAAGCAAACGACCATATGAAAACTTACACAGAAGAGCGATAAATTCACCAGTGATATCAAACATAAAGCCAATGCAATAAGAGAACACGAATGAAAAATAATTATACATACATTATATTGTGACAAGCAAGCTCACAAACGACAGCTACAGCACACACCAACACAGAAAATGTTGATTTTCAAACCTTTTCATTAGCAAATTTAATTAGAACCAAGCAAGACATTAAGTTAATTTGAAGAGTATCGTGATGCAAGCCTACCTTCTTCTTTGCCTGTGAAATACCCTAAAAATTAGGAAAATAGACTGTTCATAAGAATATTTCTATTAAATTATATGTTTATCCCAAAACTGAAACTTAATCCCTGCAAAAGAGAAGCGCTATTGGTGAGTGGAAGGTCTAACCCTGGGTTTAAAGTATCTTCCACTGTAGATGAGGTTGCACTCCCCTTGAAGGAATAGGTCCATATTTCAGGGGCACACTTGGACCCAGGCCTACTACTGGATAAGCAGGTGGCAAATTTGGCCAAGAGTTCCTTTTATCAGCTTTGATCAGTTAACCAGCTGTGCCCTTCCCTGTGCAGAGAAGGGCATACTATGTCCTGGTTACATCTAGATTACTGCAATGCACTCTACGTGGGACTGCCCTTGAAAAGTGTTTGGAAACTTCAATTGGTACAGAATGCTGCAGCCAGTGTGTTGTCTGGAGAGGATTGTAGGGACCATATCACTCTAACTTTGGTCCACCTACACTGGCTCCCAATGTTTCCAGGCACAGTTCAAGTATTGTGTTGAACTTTAAAGCCTTGCAGCTTGGAATCAACCTTCCTGAAGGACTGTCTAATCTCTACAAATCTATTCAACCAATGCTTTGATCTCCCAAGGCCCAGCTTCAGGTGCACCTGCCTTCTGACATTAGGTGAATGATAACTCAGGAATGGAAATTCTGGGTTGGGGCACCATAATTCTGGAACTCTCTCCCCAAGAAGACTTCTCTATCCCCTTCTATTACCATCTTCAGTCAGTGGGTAAGGACCTTTTCGTTTCGTTTGGTGTTCTCTCAGTAATCTCTCCTTCCTGCCTTATGTTTTGTTTTTATGCTTTTGTATGTGTATTTTAGCTTTGGTTTTAACAAAACACATAATCAAAACAACTAAAACCAAGTTAAAATACATATACAATACAATAAAATATACATAAAAATGACATAAAAATGAAATAAAAACACAGGCCAGGAAGGAGAGATCACTGAGGGAACACCCAATGAACCAGAAGAGTTTAAATGTACTTCTACTTTGTAAGCAAGCACTGGAAATTCAATCAGACACAAGACTTGTAATCAGGACTTTTTTTACCTGAGAAAGGTAACGTCTGTAGTCTTGTCGAAGTTCCTCCTTCAGTTTGTGCTTTTTACGCTCATATTCTTCCCCAAGAGGCAAGCTTAGGCCGTATTCTGTAACATGTAATTTAGCTCTCAGGTTGGAGATTATATTACACACACACACACAAAATACTGATGAACATCTGTGTGAACGGATATTCAGTCTTATTCAAAAGAACAAACTTGATTTTCACATACTGATTTCTATAGAAGCTGAACCATAAATTGTCTTGTTTTAAATAAAATACTTTTTACTAAGCTCTGTAACTCTCAAGCTATTTGAGCCTGACCCAATAAAAGTAAATAAGGAAGGAATTGGAAAATTACTAACACAAATTTACTGCAGAATTGTATCACTCCCATTCACTGCTCATGGGGAAATACACTGCCCATTAATTTAAACTAGTTTTGCCCAGTATAGAAGGCATTTATAACAGTGCTCTTCCCAAATGGCTTCAGTGCCTATGAATTCTGACATATGAAAAAGATTGAGTCATCTGTTCTGAATAACCAATAGAGCATTGTCTTACTCCCTCCCTTTTCAGCATCCAAGCTAGCTACATGCAAAACAAGAAACAGAAGGGAAAAATTTATTCTGGTCTAAGTTGTAAAACCTGACTGGAATGTCCCTCTAAACTTAAAGGAACACCTAAATGGGACAACAGGGTAATGGAATGGGCATTCTTGAACGTATTCCAATATTATTGTTAAGCAGTGGCCAAATATCACTTGTTAAATACAATATATGTGTCTACTGTCTACATTACATGCCAACAAAGGTTGTCTGTCTGTCTGTCTGTCTACTGTCTACATAGTGAAGAGGAACCTGAGAGAACTCTCAAAACACATCAGAATAAATAGTCTGACTGATGAAATACATGCAATGCATAACTTACAGGACAGCTGTATACTTGGTAAGGTATCTTCAAAATGCAAAGCCACTCTTAGAGCTGTTTCACATATAGTTTTAAATCACTTGAAGATTACAGTAATAGAGACCAAATAGCACACATTCAAAAGCTCCATCATCTCATATTACTGCTACCATGGTCTTTTCCAGTGGGACCAGATTCATTCAGCAGAAGTCATTAACTTTTGAATAATAAAGTGGCAAAAAAAGTTGTGCATGTATGAACCAGCCCTCAGCCCTTAGTCAGCATCAAGCATAACAGCTGTCTTTCATTCTTCTACTGTATCAGCAGCCATCAGTAGTACATAGGTACGACATAACTGGCAAGAATTTTTTCTAGTAATTGGCAAGGATAAATTCAGTATCAAGCAATTCAGCTTCCCTTAACCTAAGCAGTTCAAATGGTTGACAATCAGAAAGACAGACTATAACATCCAGACACCATCTTTTAACTTTCATTTGGGGAACTGGGGTTACGGTATCAAAACAGAAAAGCATTTCAGAATGGAACCCATTTTCTCTAGCTACTTCTCTTTTGCCAAGCACTTAGAAAAGCAGTTATGGCTAACGCATAGCTCCATAATCACTTAAAGTCATTTACAAAAAAAAAGGCTGTGAAGAGACAGAAGTTGACCATAAAACAAGCGAAAGGTGAGTGGCTAAATATGATCTATGTACTCTTAACTGAAAGTAAGATCTACTAAACTACATCAGATTGTGTAAATGTGCATAGGTTTTGCCTGTACTGCTTTTGGTAATTAGGCTGTATGAGTTTGATTTTTTCCCCTCAGAAGTGCAACAAAATCTATATTTATATGGTATAGAAAGGTACAGGGATGCTGTCTCCAGAGGAGGATAGAAAATAAATCAAGAGATGGTTTATTGGACCAATACAGTCCAGCATAAAATTGAGTTTGTCAAAAATAACATCTTATGGTAACGCTCCAAACAACCAAAAGAAAACCACACTGAATGGCACATTTGCAAGCTGAGCTAAATTGCAGAAGTAATTTCAAATAAATAAATGTATAGGCTCCTTCAGAAACAAGCTCAGATCTTTACTAAATTACTAACTCAGACATGAACAGTAGCAAGGATAGAGGATGCAGAGCACTTCCAAAGACAGGCCACTTTTTTTAGATACATATGTCGCCTGACATCTAATACAGATCCATGATAAAGTAAATCTATTTTATTGAAATTATACCATTCAGAGCATGACGACTCATTTTGAGGCAAACATCTCATTTGTACTGCCCCTTAAAATGCAGATTTCAATGTGATAATATAAACAGCATGGCTAACACACAAGTCATTTGTTTGTGACATCATATTGCAAAGGTGGCCAGCCACTGTAGTGGACTGAAAGACAGCTCACTGTATCTGCCCAGTACAATGGGAGTCCAATGGTGGTTAGAGGCAATATACCTGTAGCTACTAAAGGCTGAGGGGCTGACAACAAAGGACAGAGACAGCAACTTCATACCCTGCTTGCAAGCTTCACTGAGGTATCTAGCTGACCACCATCAGAAATGCTGAGGTAGAAGGACTTTGGCTTTAACCAGCAAAGCAATTGTTATGTTCTAAAATATAATAGAACTTATGGATCAAAAGTTAAATACAGCATACTTTTTTGGTGTTGTCATGAGGTTTCCTCAGTGGCCTCTGAGGGCAAGTAGCAATTGTTATTTTAGGTCATTTCTAGTGATGTCATTTTACCTACTGTCACACTACTATGTAACTCTAAATCTGAACAGTTTCATCAAAGGTGTGACACAAGACCATGGGCTATTTGAAAAGTTTGCAACCAAGCTTTTTTATGGGAAAATAAATAAAATATCTTATTATTTTTCAGAAGGGCGGGGGGGTAGGAGAAGACATCTGCATAAAATGAAATTAACCTCAGTCTTTGAAATGTTCATATTTTCATAGCTAGAAAATAGCAAGAGAAGTGTTATGTTTTTAATAAAATAGCCAACTCTTATTTGGTACTTCTGTTATCACAATTTACAGCCCTGATCAGGCAGTAATTTTAACCACTGAGCCTCTTGAACCTTTTTCAAAGATCGTGAAGTCTTCATGTAAGGCATGTAGTTGGGTGTAACTTTAACTCAACTTTTAAAAATTAAAAATAGTCACAGGAGGCTGAAAACAAGACATGTGACGTTGGGTCTGTGTAACTCTTTCCACTTGAGCTATTTTCCCATTCAAGATTCTACCCCACTCCACCTGCTTTTTTCCCTGTAGGGGGAAAAAAAGACTTATCATTTTTCCCTGTCAAAATTGCCCCTTTTCTAATGTTATAATTTCCTCCAAGTATAACTTCAAAAACAGGGCAATTTTCGCAGGGAAAGCAACATGAAGAAATAGGTTAAGCAGCCCAGTATTCTACACAAAAGTCTGACACCTATGGCTGCTTTTTGTTGAAAAAAGGTAATCAACATTACATGCAGTCTATAGTTTGCCCTTAGACATTGTGATAAATGGAGTCTCCTTTCCTGACAGTTTCCCCCCAAAATACTTAATTTCACACTGATCATCCAAGGATCACAAACTGTTGGGAGTTAAACTAAAGAACTACTGGTTTTCCTAAACCAGTGTTCAGTCGTGGCTCAGCACACATGGGGAGAAGGAAGAGAGCATGAACCCACACAATAAACCGGAGCTGGGTTTTGACATCTGAATAGAGTCCTACAGTGCAATCCTAAGCAGTGTTACATTATACATTTTATATATATCCTGGTAGTCATTTTTCAGTATTTATGTGTGGAGACAATTTAATTCTAGACTCATGAAGCTGGACAACATAATACTACTATCATTTATATAGGACTTTTAATTTCCAAACTGCCTTATGGTCTGCATTGTGTTTGGCCCTATGGTGCTACAGAGCAGGTTAGTACTGTGTTTGTTTTTGTATACTGCAACAGAAACAGAATACACAACTTTCCAAAAAACACAAAGTCCAGAAGTGAACTCTTAAGTCTAAGTGGACAATTTCATCACTAAGTAACTTCATTACTAAGCAGAGCTTAGAAGTACCATCCAAGGGAGAGTTATACCCTTCAAAGTTTGTTGACTTCAATAGACTTAGAAGGGTATAACTCTGTTTAATTTGCCCTGTTTGTCTCCCTTTTGATGTACGGCACTTTTAATGTAGCACTTGTTATGACTTGCAGCAAGGAACATTTTCTTTCAAGCTAGCAAGCTGGGAACTCTGTATCTGAAATCGCCACTGCTCCAAAACAGCAACAGTACAGCTCTTAGTTTTCTTTTTGACACTCTCTCCAGGGATCCAACTAAGAATTAAGCCCAATTATAAGAAGAATATTTTCTTATGTAATGTTATAGCATGAAATATGAATGTGTAATCAATATAGCACAAATTCTGATAAACATTCTAGCAACATGCTCAAATGTCATTCTTGGACTGAAAAGAATCTTGATCACAGATGGAAACCACAAAAAATAGCATCAGAACAGAAGATAAGAATAAATTTAATGTAAACAGTAGAGAAGCAACTACATTCTGAAAGAAACTAAGATGTTGCTAAGCAACAACCAATGGTGGGAGAACCCTCTGTAGGAGGTGGCTATCACAGAAGCCCAATACAATACAGAAACTGGGGCATACAAGTGGATGGAAATTCAAGGATAACCATCTCAGGAGTTAGAAACACCTAGAGATATAGAGGAAATGTATGTGTGCGCAAATACCAGTGAAAAGTGCATTTTTACACTTTAAAGAATAGCAACTGTGAAGGAGACAGTTGTTTCATAGCTTCATACAGACATGAAAAGGAATGTATCTTCCATGTAATACCACCATACTACTAAAAGTTAAGGTAAGAGTCAGGCTTGGCATTTTCCTGAGAATGTAAGAAACCCTCAATACTGCATGTTGTCAAAGGACAGGTAGTCAGTGCATACAAGAAGCTGAATTATGACAAGTGGGACGGCAGTTACCAGGTACAGGCAATTCTCTTTTGTGGCACAGCAGCCAGTCCATATTGCACAAGACCCTGGAAGAGATTTAAAATACAACTACAGAGTCCCTCATGCTTTAGATCTCATCATATACACCAAATTCCATCTTTATATCACAAAACACCTCAGCTCCTGGACACAGGAGAGACAATGATCAGGTAATCTCATAAGTCTGACTGTACATAGGGGGAAATACCATAAGGAAAATATTTACTGTATTTATTGTCAATTTATTTAAAGACAATAAAAGCTTAAGTAATATTTTTTAAAAGACACTACCAAGTACATCGGTCTCTTGATTGTTTGGTGGAATGTTTTCTTTAGCCATGGATATTAACATTCTGCTGGTTTCTGTAAGCTTCTCTGCACTTTTGTTCTGCAAATGAAAAAAGCATGGATAAGGCAAAATGTGGAAGCATAGATGATCAATGGGATAACATGCTCTTGCTTCTAGAGGATAAGAGCTTTTACAAGTATCTTTGAGTAAACCACAGGGTTTTAATGTACATGATCCAAACTACATGGCTTGACAGTTTATGAAAATGTCATGATCACACAAGACAGCAAACACAACCAGGACATTTCCCTTTAGCAGACATATCTAGAGATGTCCTTCTAGTAACTGAAAACTTAGGGCTGATTGTTTTATTGGTTATGTAGACATGGTCTCACTTTTATTATTTGTTAATTATTTGGCTATTATATGGGTGAGCCAATATAAATAATAAAATTTCAAAACGTAAAAGGAAACTAATTCTCATCTATAAATATTTTCCAGATATTACACTTGCTTTTTCACCTGTAACATTCTGACTAACTGAAAGAGTTGTATATCTTTTCCACTAAAATCTGGCCCAATATGAAGGAGTTACACTAGTGCTGCACCATTCTTAAATTATACTATTGTATGTTTTATAACTTTTCAGTGTCCTCAATCTACAGATTCTCATACTGTGCTAATGACCTCTGTGTATGAACCCCCCTGAACAGATGTTCAGGGCTGACAACCTGACAGAAGTTCAGATTCCCATTTTGTTCCTGCCAGGCAATAAGAGCTATCAAAGCTTGGCAATTCCACCCAACTGGTAAGGGATACATTCAAGGTTAAGATCCAGTAAGGCACACTACCAGAGGAGTCCCAAACGCTGGATGTTTGTTTGTTTTAAATTCATATAGCACTGTTCGGCATGAACAGATTGCGGATGCCTACTTGTCTTCACTGGACAAGACCAAATACTTTTAACATTCAATGATTTACAAATGTCACCATGGAATAGGTTGTTCAGATATTTTATTTATTTATTATTTGTATTTATACCCCACCTTGCCTGACAAGCAGGCTCAAGGCGGCTAACAGGATTAAATAGCATGACAAAAAATTAAAACAATTAATACATATCATATCAGTTAAAACAAGTAAACAATAACAATTACAAAACCAACTATGGCGGCAATCCAATCAAATCCCGAGATGGGGTAGTAACCAGCAGAGACTCTGGCCAGAAGATGGTCTAAGTTCGGCCAGAAGATGTTCCAGGGCACACCCCTCAGTGGCGATCCCTAATCGAACGCCTGGCAGAAGAGCTCCATTTTACAGGCCCTGCGGAACTGTGAGAGGTCCCGCAGGGCCCTGATGTTCTCTGGGAGCTCATTCCACCAGTACGGGGCCGCCACCGAGAAAGCCCTGGTTCTCGTAGTATTCAGCCTGGCTTCTTTCAGACCAGGGAGAGTCAACCGATGTTGCGACTCTGACCTCAGTGCTCTCTGGGGTTCATATGGGGAGAGACGGTCCCTCAGGTAGGCAAGCCCGTGACCATATAGGGCTTTAAAGGTTAAAACCAGCACCTTGAACCAAACTCGGTACGCTATAGGCAGCCAGTGCAGTGTCCTCAGCAAAGGCCAGATGTGGTCCCGTATGGAGAGGCCCATCAACAGCCTGGCTGCGGCATTCTGCACTAGCTGCAACCTCCGGATCTGGGACAAAGGCAGCCCCATGTAGAGAGCGTTACAGTAGTCTAATCTCGAGGTGACCATCGTGTGGATCACTATTGCAAGGTCATTGCGTTCGAGGAAGGGAACCAACTGCCTGATCAGCCATAGATGGTAAAAGGCCGCCTTGGCAGTGGCTGCTAACTGGGCCTCCATTGTTAAAGAGGCATCCAGGACCATTCCCAAACTCCTGACCCACAGCGCTAGCACCAGAGGCGCCCCACCGAAGGTCGGTAGTGGGATCCCTACCCCCAATCAGCTCCGACTCAAGCACAGGACCTCCGTCTTCGTTGGATTCAATTTCAGTCGACTCAGTCTAAGCCAGCCCGCCACATCCTGAAGCGCCCGCTCCAGGTCATCAGGGCTGGAGTTGGACTGGCCACCCAGCAACAGATACAGCTGAGTGTCATCAGCGTACTGGTGACACCCCAAGCCATGCCTCCAGGCAATCTGGGCGAGGGGCGCATGTAGATGTTGAACAACATTGGGGACAGTACCGCCCCTTGCAGCACCCCACACACCAGTGGGTGCCTCTGGGACGTCTGCTCCCCTAGCGCCACCCTCTGTCCCCAACCCTGGAGGAAAGAGGCAAGCCATTGCAAGGCAAGCCCTTGGATTCCAGTGTCGCCGAGGCAGTGAATCAGTAACTGGTGGTCGACGGTGTCAAACGCTGCCGACAGATCCAACAACACCAGTACCACCATACCGCCTCGATCCAGATGCCTCCGGAGGTCATCTGTGAGAGCAACCAGTGCCGTCTCCATCCCGCAACCCGGCCAGAAGCCAGACTGGAACGGGTCCAGCAAGGAAATGTCATCCATAAAGCCCTGCAGCTGAATCGCCACCGCTCTCTCCAGTACTTTGCCCATATAGGGCAAATTGGAAACCGACCAATACTTGGCCAATTCAGCTGAATTTCGTGATTTTTTTTCAGGAGCGGGCAGACCATCACTTCCTTGAGTGCCCCTGGGAATAGCCCCTCCATGAAGGACTTGTTGATAATGTCCCTAAGGGCACCTTGTAGCCCCTCATGACCTGCTTTTATAAGCCATGAAGGGCACGGATCAAGGCTGCATGTGGTTGGGCATACAACTGAGGGCAATCTGTCGGCTTCCTCAAGACTGAGTGGACTGAAATAATCCAGAATGGAACTAGAAGACATACAAGGAGCCTCGAGTTCACTCACTGTCGGCAGAGCAGCAGGAGTTTATCTGCAAAATAGCTCGCAAAAGCCTCACAGCCAATGTCCAATTCCCTGTCGTCTGGCCTGCTCTGCGGCAGCTCTGTTAAAGACCGAATCGTTCTAAATAATTGTGCCGGGCGTGAGCTAGCAGACGCAACCGCATAGAATTGTCTCTTTGCGGCTTTGATTGCCATCTCATAGGATATCATAAACATCCTATAGGATGCTCTTGATGCTTTGTCGCGGGCATACCGTCATCGTCTCTCTAGTCATCTGAGCCCACGCTACATTTGCCGCACCTCCTCGGTAAACCAAGGGGCCCGCTTAGAGCGAGGGCGCAGAGGACATCGGGGGGCGATCTTGTCGATGGCTGCCGAGAGCTGGCCATGCCAGTCCTCAACAAGCTTATCTAACGAGCCGCCAGGGGGCATGGGATCCTGCAGAGTCAGCCTGGTGCGTGGGAGCCATTACATATTGGGTGAGTTCTAGTGCCACCATGGACGACACCAGGTCTATCGCCGGCACAGAGGCCGCATCATCGGCATGGACACTGAAGTCACCCAAGACTATCAGCCTAGAGAACTCCAATGCCCAGCCCGCCACAGCCTCGGCCAGAGATGGCAGGCTGTTGGCTGGTGCATTATGCGGTCGGTATACCAGCCATAAAACAGTTTTAACCCATTTATGTATTGGCATGCGCCCCATTTGTGAGCCGCCCTGAGCCCGCTTGCTGGGAGGGCGGGCTATAAATTAAAATAATAAATAAATAAAATAAAAATATAGCCAAACGCTCCCCAGCATCCCACACCAGACCTGAGCACTCCATGCCTGCAAGCTTCAAGAAATAATTGATGTTTTCTTCCCTCCAAAATTTCAGCCCACAAATCTTCAATTAATTTTACAGTTAAGGCTGTTTTGCAATAGCAGCATTACATGCTATATTGCCAACAGTGCCTCGATGCAGTGATCACACCAAATCATGGTTAAGGAAGCAGTGCCATGGCTTAGTGAGATGGTTTGTAAATCACAGTACGCAATCAGCTGTCAAATGAGTATCAGAAAACATGGTATGTGGGCTGCAAACCATTTTTAATAAGTATTCTTGCCTTTGATGTCTAGTGTGATAAACCATAGTTACAGTCACCACTTCATCTCCAGTCACTGAATGATGGAGATGGGAATGAACTAATGAAATCTAGTGCTGAGAGGGCAGAAGATACAGCTATAAACAATGGTTTGCCTGATGTTGTCTTTAGGACTTGCTGTTGTTGTTTTGCCATCAAGTCACAGCTGTCTTACGGCAACACTGTAGGGTTTTCAAGGCAAGAGATGCTCAGAGGTGGTTTGCCATTGCCTACCTCTGCATCACAACCCTGGTATTCCTTGGAGGTCTCCCATCCAAATACTAGCCAGGGTTGACCCTGCTTAGCTTCCAAGATCTGACAAGACTGGACTAGCCTTGGCTATCCAGGTCAGGATGTCTTTAGGACTAGGAACAGATATATTGAATAAAACAGATTTTGAACAAGCTTTAAAGTGAATCATACTAGTAATGTTCTTCACTGCAACTTTTCAAAAGATATAAAAATCTTACTCGCATTTCCATGTAAGGAGGATCATTTTTAAGTTTTGATTTTTCTTGTGCCAGTTTAGCCTTTTGATCTTCAATGAACTGGTCTATGTCGTCAGCCATCTTTTCTAGATTCTGTGAATAATAAAAATTATATATAGCTTTCCAATTCTAGAATTGTTATCTTTCTCCTGTATTATTTAGAACCATTCACTACAAGGTGTTAAATATGAATTTACTGTCTAAAGGAAAAAAGCAACCTCTCATTTTTATAGATAAGACACCTACAATTCACTGAATCCTAAAAGGCATTAAAAGAATCTCAGAAGAATCCTAGAATTCAGCATAATCAAACTTAAAGAAGCAACATGTAAACTAAGTAATAATCCCATAACATTGCAGTGTTACAGGCTTCTCTACCTTAAAAGGTAGCAACCTTTATGTCATTAGAGTAAACGCAGGCCCCTCAATGTGTATAAACAGATAAATAAGCTAAGGCATGAACAGAGCAAACACAAGTTTGACTAGATTACTCCTCCCAATGAAAAGAGATCCTGTTCTTGAAAAGTCATTGCACAATCAAATCAAGGTGCTTTGTGTATGGAAACAGGAGCTTGCATGTGGATCACCCTCTAGCTTGGGCCCTGCATGTACAAAAGGGTGCTATATGGGTAATAAACTCCACAACTAATGTTTAGGGCTACATATACACTGTACCCTTTGCTGGTCTAGGGACAAGAGTGTTTGTAGAGGGAGAAATACACTCAATTCCTTTCATCCTTGACAGTCTCTTCCAGAACTGATGACCTCTACAATTAAAGCTGATAACCACCTACTGTCAGTGAGCAGATCCTCACACACAGCTGTGTGTGACAATCTCTGTGTTGATGCCAAAGAGCAGATCTTGGACAGAGCTGCTAACAGCCTGCCAACAGCTCAGCTATCCCCGAATAATCAACAGGACATGAAGATGAGAAAGCTGACTAACAGCCTGCTTCAGTCTACATTCACTGTGACAGGCACGGGACCCTAACAGCATTCAACACAATCACTCATGTGATCACATTCCCTTGTCTGCACTGCCCCAGAGGCAGCATATGCACAGAGTTATCTATCACTGCACCTCTTGGTACACAGAAGTAACAAATATAAACTAACCCCATCATCCATTTGCTATCATGTTGGAGCAGGAGAGTGACACAGTCCTGCAAGTGCACACTTCTTAAAGAAAATGGGAGTATACATTTAGGTAAAATCATCACCACTGAGCATGTAAAGGAGAGTCAACATGGAAGCCCTTCAGTTTTATATACTGATACTGAAACCCTACAGTTAAAAAAGTACGCCATTTTTATCTTTCACAGGTTCACAACTGTTGACAGGTACAAATACAACAATAAAACTGATTCATTTTCCAAGATCACAAAGAATCTTTGTTAAAATACAGGTAAAATAAACTTTGCAGAAAGAGCACATAAATGAATGTACTGTGTAAGAGAATTTTAAATTTGTGCAAAGTGCCTAAATAAATACTAATTTGGCTAAAAGTAAGCTGGTTTTTTTACATACTGACTCAATGACTCAAGCAACAGCTTGCATGCCCAAAACAGACAGTACAAAATATACACCAGGACAGGACCTGGTTGTTCAGTCAATACTTATTGTCATCTGAATTCAATACAATACAATTTTTGGGGGGTAAAACTGAGATTGTAGAAACAACCTAGGATAACTAATTTATAAGCCTTGCTTCTGAGCATCGAAAATAAATTCTCTTTCCAGTTCCTCTAAATTCTTCATAATTAAGAATTTTGCATATTGATGAAGTGATTATCCTTAGGAGGCAGGCATATATTTTCACTGATTTTAGTAATCCATCAGTATGAAATCCTAATCAACTAAAACAATTGCTGCAGTAAGATAAAAAAGGATAAAACAGGATAAAACAGTCTCACTGTGCAGAGGAAAAAACGGCAGTCCACCCCGTCCTCCTTCCAGCTTCCAAATTCGAGGAAGAACAAAACAGTAAGTAAAAACAGTAGATAAAACGCGGAGCTCGATATCAAGCGTCTGCCTCAGCCGCCATCTTGGAAGTCCAACTCAACTCTTAGTAATCCATCTGAATTACAGATTCTTCAAGATTACTTGGAATGGAAAGGAAGGGGCAAATTCTCATACTAAAGCATTGGTATTACTCTATACCTATTTACCATATTTACTCAAAAGAACGATGACCCTGAATGTATATGCAAAAAAAATAAAAAATACTGGACATAACAGTAACCTGACATGAATAAAAGATAACACCCCACCTTTTTCTTGATGGCATACCTGTGAAAAACCCTGGTCTTGCATTTGAGTAAATACTATAGTTTGATATTTTCACAATGTGCTCGTCGGCAAGATAATTAAGTTTTCCAGAAGTAATTTTACTCCAGCAGCTACCTTTGCTGATGTTTTTAACTTCACTCAGTCTGGCAAAATAGCTTTAAGAGCCAGCATTTCCAGATAGGAGCAAAATGGCATGGCGATACTATACCTAGCAAAAATATTTAACTATTAGTTAATAGAAGATATTTTGGCTAGCATTCTTTTTTGTCCTAGTAAAGATAAACTATACTAACATATTCCTGTTTGTCAAGGTTCTAAATTTTTTTAAACCCTGTTCAGATTCATTTTTATTCTATAAATGTCTAATATAGAAATATTTTTTTCTATAATATATATGGTAGACAAATATAGGCTGCGGTCACACGTAACAGAAGCCACACAAGTGAAATGGAAAACAGCCGGAGTTTCCGGGCGCGATCTCACCAGCACATCTGGGAAGCATAGCACTCCCGTGGCTCAACCGAGGCTTCCAGCCGAAACTGCGTGGCAAAAAACTAGTACCTTGGAGGTACTAGTTTCTGGAAACTGCGGGGCAAGGGCGGGCGTCTGATCGCGTTTCCAGAGGCATCCGGCACCCGCCCATGTCCCCTTGCAAATAAGGTGGGGTTTTTTTATCCAAGTCTCTGTGGATACGCATGCGCACCCAACGGAGCATGCGCATTGTCATGTACACAAAAATAAAAAACAGTTTGCCGTGGCGCGCGCTTCTTTGTTGCGCGCCGGCTTGTCCTGTGATCAGCACCTCTCCCTTGCCATGGAACCTCCACGGTACCTCCACGGTACCTCCACAGGAGGTCTGATCGCGTAACTGCGCAGTAGTTTGCCCCAGGGCAAACAGCCACGCTTCTCCTCTGCAGTTTCCTGCCCGTGTGACCGGGGCCAATACTGGGCAAAGAAGGCAGAGCTGATGCAGGGTGACCAGACCCTTTTACCAAGGGAAATAGATTCCTCAAACAGTACTTTGCAGAGGTTACAGCAGCAGTGAAGATCCTCAGTACCACTAACACTGCTGCTTGCTTTAAACAGTGCAACATAATTGCTCCTCTTACTTCATCTGTCACTGTTCTCCTATAAATCAGACCTGATGACAGAATGGGAAAAGATGCAAGGGAGTGATCATATTGATGGCAACTTGCTAATCACCAGTCAGACCACTGAAAAAGCAACTATTAGGATCAACGACATCCCTTAAGAAATGTCTATAATTGGTTCCAGGAGCCCCTGCAGGAAGGAAAAGGCCTACCTCACTTATTCATCACTTTAGCAAATATTCAGAAACCAAAACTGTGTCTATGACAATATTAATCGGATACACTCAACAGCAGCGGTACCCGTTTCCAGACTAATGTAGAATGTCAAATCCAAAATGCATGCTTCTTCCTGCTACAAATGTCATCTGAAATAGGCCTGTAGCGGTCACCAAGGCCAAGAAGTCAGGAACAGGCATTTGCAAGTCCCCAGGACAAAAAGTCTGGCTATCCTCGCAACCACTATCCATTAATTCCACTGTGCACAATGAAGATATACGACTCCCTGGCAAACAAATAACAGAAAGAAATGACGAATTGGTAGTCAGAACAGACAGAAAAGCCAAAATGAGATACATGGACTAAACTGCATCAGGCGTGTTATTTACTTGTTAACCTTGGTTCTTCCAGGGTGTCACCATTACAGAAATAACTCTGTAATTTTGCAAGAAACTGAAACGTTATAATTATTGATATTGTTAAAAGGGCAATAATATTATCTCTTTGAATGATTTCGTATCTGGGCTAGTTTCAAGATAAATAGTTCTAAGAAATCATTAAAAGATTTGATCTTTCCATTTGTGGCCTGGAACTTTGCCATTCGTTTCCTCCACGTACCTTGTTTACAAATATTCGATTTAAAAAAACCATTTAAAACAGCAACACCACCACAGTCAGATCGAAAAGGAGAAACCTCTTCCAAACCCAGCCACCAGCAGAGGGAGTTACAAGCCACATAACATCGGGGAGGGGGGCGAGTAGAGGACTGGGTTACTTACAAACCTATGCGCACTAACCCGGGAGTAAGCGCCGCGAAGAGAGAGGGGTTTACTTCCGAGTAAACAAGGCTAAGCTACAGCTGCCTGTTGTGGGAAAGCTACAAGAGAAAAGCAACAGCTGCTTGTCAAGGGCGTTGGGCTCTTTAAGAAGCGACACGGCGTTGTTAGGCAACCGAGTTACAACAAAAACTGGGGCCTCTAAACTGCCCGGGCGAAAAACGACCACGCTGGTTGGTCTCCTGCCCAGGAAACCTGCAGGAGCGCGGGGTGCTGCTGCTCCCCCAAACAACTCCCACCCACCCACCGCGGTCTCTTCCCGAACGCCAGCCTGCCCCTCAAGAGGACCGCGGCGGGATATCGTGCTCGCACCCCACTGTGGCCCAGAGGCATCGCCTCCTCCCCGTGCCAGCCCATCCCTAGGGGTTTAAAAATTTCCCCCCTCGGAGGAAGGAGGTCGGATCTCTCCTGCTCCTCACGCACAAGAGCGCATTTTCCAGCCCGCTCCAGAAAACGGACCCGCCGGTCGTCTGGGGGGAAACGCGCCGCCATCCACCGCCTGGTCGGCGGGGGCGCTTCCGAACAGCCGCTATCGCCGTACCACCAGACCTACCGCTGCTCTCTAGGCCCAGCCCGCCGACGGGCTGTCAAGCAATAAACTCCCGCTGTCTCTCTCGGTCGCTGACTAAAGCCCCTCCGGCTCCTCAAGGAGGAGCCAATTTAACGGCGGCAGAGAGGCCAAGTGGGAGGCGGCGTGCAGCGCCTCCCTCTGCCGCTGGGCGCAAAGAATAAATCGTCCTTTGAGAGGAGGGAGGGAAGGATGGTTTCGGAAGTAGAGCGGCGTTTGCTGTAAGAGAAAGACTATTGTGAAGCCCCCCCCCCGGGGGGGGGGGAGTTGCGGTGAAGCGCTCTGTTGAGTGCTGCACTGTCAATAGTAGCCTCCGCAGCTAAACCCTAAGTAAACCAAGTTAGAGTTGGTCCACACGGCGATTTTAAACGCGTTTAACTCTCAGAATCCAATGTATCCTGCCCCGTTTAGAATTGCAGCCTTAAATCTCTGAATACACTCGTATTCTACTCTTTAGCGAGCATTTCCTTCCTATATTATTAGGAATGCAGTCCACAGATATATATATATATATATATATATATACACTATATATATATAGTAACATTTCAAAGGCTATGAAACAGGGACACGAGGAAAGCTGACAGGAAGAAAGTTCATTCATTTGAAAAGTGTTAGAGGAGGATACGGTGGAGTCCACGGTATCCGTAAAGTCCTCCAACACCACGGCGTGGACCGCTAAAAAGACAATTAGTGGGTTCTCTATCAACTCAAAATGACTAAACTGAGGCGGTACTTTGGTCACATTGTGAGAAGACAAGAGTCATTGGAAAAGTCAATAGCTAGGAAAAATTGAAGGCAGAGAATACCCAACATGAGATGGATTGACTCAATAAAGAAAGCGGCAGCCCTCATTTTGCCAGACTTAAGCAAGGCTGTTAACGATCAGGTGTTCTGGAGGTCATTAATTCCTAGGGTCACCGTAAGTCAGAAGCCACTTGAGGGCACTCAGCACACACAACACAGTACGTTTTATGGAGTTGTCATGTTAAATATGATAAATCCCCTTTCAATGTGGATCTTTTCTGCAGATTTTTCAGACAGGGCTCAGCTCTGGAAAATGTAATGAAATGGGAGTTGATACATAGCCTTCCTTGGTAAAAATTTCCAGAGGAATATTTCCAGTGAGGTAGCTATGTTAGCCTGTTGCAGTGAAAAATAAACTGGAGTCTTGCAGCACTTTAAAGACTGGCAGATTTCAATTCTAGCACAGATTACAGCCCATTTCGTCAGGTGCACGTGGCCATGCAGAGGTAAATTTTATTCAAGGTATGAGGTTTCGTGTGCACGCACACTTTTTCAAAAAGAAAATGCAATCACACACAAGCGGGAAATGTACTAGCACTTGCGTTTTAAAAATAAACACACTTCCAAAGTAAACCACAGGTTTCAGAACTGAAATATAAAGCCCTACGCGACAGGAAGCCAGCAGTAACGGCGAGTTTCGCTTTTTTACCGGAAGTTCAGGCGGAGTCTTTTTCTAGGGCAGGACCAGTCCGTGGACGCTACTTCCATCGCTTTTCACTTGGGGGTGGGATTAACAGAAGACGTCACTGAGCGGGCGGAACTATCCCTGCACAGAGCTCCTGTCCCCCTCGCTACTTCCGACGTCTTTGGTTCCGTGCTGTTGTGTAGGCCGGGAAGCTTAGACCGAGGCGCTTCTCATCGGCAAGCGGAGCCCTCCTTGGCTCAGGCTGAGAAGCCGATGAGATGGCGGCTGCCGGCCCTTCCGGGAGCGGTATGGCTCAAAAGACTTGGGAACTGGCCAATAACATGCAGGAGGTGCAGAGCATTGATGAGATCTACAAATACGACCGCAAGCAGCAGCAGGAGATCCTGGCGGCCAAGCCCTGGACGAAGGAGTGAGTATGTGGGGGGGCAAGAAGGCTCGCCTGCGCTGGGTTGTCCGACCCACCCCCACATATTGGTTATAGGGATAGCAAAGAGCTACTTCTCTCTGGAGCTTCAAGCAGGTCGGCTGAAGAAATGGCAGGAGAGAAGCAGCAGATTTCTCAGTACCAGAATATGGGCTGGGGTTTTAGCAGTAGATTCAAAGAAGAAGATCCTAGCGAGGAAGAAGTAACAAGCTGAGCAATCGTTTGAATGTCGGGGGGCGGGGGGGGGTGAAGATGAGCACGAGAAAATGGAAATGAAGGCTGAGCCCAGACGTTGTGTATGCACAATGATCTCTTCATTTTGGTAACTGGATAAAGAAAATGATGCGTTTGTAAGTTAGATGTGCCTGTTCTGAAAGATCAAATGCTGACAGCCAATAAAATGTTTTGTTGCCCCCTGCTGCAAGGACAAGGACTCCGCTGACAGGAAAGAAGCAGTTATTTTATGTATTCATGTCAGCACTGCTGCATTTTAGGGCCTTTAGGTATCAATTATTTAATTTTTTATTAAGGGCCAAAGGACCATGTTTTGACCCAGGCTTTCCTGTGTCCAAATAAAGCACTTTGCACTCTACCATATATGCCAACTGTTAAATGAAAGTTCTTGCTCTCTTGAAGATCAGGATGAAAGCACTTGCCATTTTATTCTGGAGACAAGTGGGTTAAAATAAAAATCACAAATATCTTAATGGTACTTTGCATTTATCTTATTTTCCTTTCCTGTCATAAAGCTGCAAGCAAAATACTAATTTTTATGGTCTCTTAATTACAGCCACCACTATTTCAAGTACTGCAAAATCTCTGCTCTGGCCCTTCTGAAGATGGTTATGCATGCTAGGTCAGGAGGCAATTTGGAAGTGATGGGCTTAATGCTTGGAAAAGTTGATGGTGAAACTATGATCATCATGGACAGTTTTGCTTTACCCGTGGAAGGCACTGAAACACGAGTGAATGCTCAGGCTGCTGCATATGAATATATGGCTGCATATATAGAGAATGCAAAGCAGGTAAAAAAAGAAAAGTGGGTTCTTTTTTTAGCGGTACAGTACTGATTAAGGCTACTTGAAATTACATTGGGAATCAACAACAACTTGTGAACTGTGCAAGTTGCCCTTGAACCGGGCATCATTATACTATCAGGCTGAGTTAGAGTCAAAGGAAATTTTGCAGAGATCTTTCTCGTGGTTTTCATGGAGGACTTTGAATATTTGTTGTACTTGCACTGTTCTTACTGCTGTGTTTTTTCCATTCTGTGTGCATTGTTATTTATTTACTTGCTTACTTTATTTATAGCCTGCCTTTCTTGTCGAAAGTCAAGGCTGACTCCCTAGTAATTCTAGTGTGTGTGAAAGTGTGTAAAGTGCCATCAAGAGTCTGGAAAATAGTAATGGTGAACTCCTGCAGCTTAATTTTTGCATTTGAAAAACCAGACAGAGTCAGAGTTGTTAGCATTCTTCCACTGCTTGTAGGCTTCGCAGAGGCGCCTGTCTGACCATCATTGGAAACAGGTTCTGTACCTTTTGCCTGACCCAGCAGAATTTTTCTTGCATGGTTGTTCTGATATACAATCTGCAGTTTGCTAAGTGTCCAAAAGAGGGCAGTGATCACATTGATTAAATCCTTTAACCATGTGCTTTCTCCTCCCAACTTTGTTTAGGTTGGCCGTTTAGAAAATGCCATTGGCTGGTACC
Source organism: Gekko japonicus (assembly GCF_001447785.1). Classification (NCBI taxonomy): domain Eukaryota; kingdom Metazoa; phylum Chordata; class Lepidosauria; order Squamata; family Gekkonidae; genus Gekko; species Gekko japonicus. Next base: position 1,426,615 of record NW_015160209.1, read on the forward strand.
ACAGCCACCCTGGCTATGGCTGTTGGCTTTCAGGCATTGATGTCAGTACGCAGATGCTTAATCAGCAATTTCAAGAACCATTTGTGGCTGTAGTTGTAAGTATAGTACTGGAGCAAGCGATTATGCCAATGGAACATCAAATATCATAAAACCTAAAGTTGTATTGATGTGAAAATATTGGATGTCTTTTTTTCTCATCATGGCTTTTGTGACGAATGTTAAAAAGAACTGTTTATATGGAATGATGATATTTCGATGGATAGAAATAATTTCTGTATACTTTGTGATTAGCCTTTTGAACTATAATCCTAGCAGTGCTTTTTTGAGTTGATTCAAGCCAATCAGTGGGGTTGAACTGATCAAGCCAATATTTACAGAAACATTTCCTAACAAGTGAAACTGGGTGTACATTGAACTGCCTACCACAAAGTAAAAATCCCCTTAAATTAATTAAGTTCATGGAAACAATTGCTTGACCTCTGCTTCCTCAGTATCTCTAAATCTTGTTTGTGTTGAATAACACAGGAGTTGGACATTGTTTTATAATGTAACGTCATGGCACTTCATGAAGTACAAGAAGAGAGTCCAAAGGATCTTAGTCTAAAATTTGAGACATGGAAGATAAAGGGAAGTAAGGCAACGGGAGGCAGGTATAGACAGATGAAGAATATCCATTCATCCAAACAACACAGGCTTGGTTTAGTAGAAGTAGGAAATTAAGGAATTGGGGAAAGGTATGTTTTAAAAACGGATTTTAAGGGGGTGGAGATTACACAATTCTGTTCACAGAAGGAGTGAATCCATAGTTCTTGTTACATTTGTGCAATGATTTGAGTTGGAAAATTTTCTGTTTGGTGTGGTGGTTAAGTGTGTGGACTCTAATCTGGGAGAACTGGATGACCTTGGGCAAGTCATAGTTCTGATAAGAGCTGTCCTTGAAAAAGAGCAGTTTCTGTCAGAGCTCTCTCAGCCCCACCTACCTCACAGGGTGTCTGTTGTGGGGAGGGGAGGGGAAGGGAAAGGAGTTTGTAAGCCGCTCTGAGACACCTTTGGGTAGTGAAGGGCGGGGTATAAATCCAATTTCTTCTTCATCATCATCTAATGTCAGAGAATGAATAGTGTGTCTATTTTGACTTCTCTTTAGTAAAAAACAAAGACATATCCCATTTTAATTTTATAGTAACAAATATTTGAACTTAAATATTTGATCAGGAAAAAATAAATCAAGTGTTGTTTAAATGTTAGTTTCAAACAAATTCCAAGCTTTATGTGGAAATTATTTTTATTGGAAAAATACGTTTCAGATACTCAAACCAATGTTATAGTAATAGAAAAATAGCCTTCCATAGGTCCCGGTCACATGAGCAGGACACTGCACCACTGAAGGGAGGTAAATTTGAGCCAGAGCAAAAATAACCACGGTAGCGTGATCCAACGCACCCTCGTGGCTCCGTGCTCCGGCCTTTGGCAGGCAATCAGACGTAGCGCGGCAAAACAGACATTGCGCATTTGTGCGCATGCATGGGACGGGGAACAGCACTGGCTGCGACGGGCTACCAGCGCTTCCCCGATCAGACGCCTGGAGTTGCCGCACATCATCCGGAAGGTTGTGCTCTGTTGCCGGTACCTTTTCAATGTGCATTTTCAGGCTGAAGGGATGGATCAGGGACGGGTGCGTGACGCTTCCCAGATGTTGCGGTATGATCGCGCCCGTTTGATGCACCCTCAACCCATCCGTTTCGCGGGGCAAATCCTCCCATGTGACCGGGGCCTTAATAGTTCACTTAGGTAGTGATATATGTTTGTACATACTTCCTTTACATTATTTAAAATTTAAAATGTCTGTACATTTGTACATACATTGTTTAATTTTTTGAAAAACTGAAAGCACTGAAAACTTGACATAGTCACTTTAGCAAGAATTGTGCTTTGTTATCCCTTGGACATTGGTTTCAACAGAATTTAACTTCCTTCCACCAAAGGGTATCTACATTTTACTGTCACTTTTCCAACATCACTTGCTTTACTTGTTAGTTCCATATCAGATTGGTAATTAGTGTCCTTTCTACCATGTGAGAGGAAACACATATGTAAGATTTTTAGATTTAGTTTTGATTTTTTTCCATACAGCGCATCAGGTGAATTCATAACTTGATTTTTATTTGGATTATCATATGTATTTGTGGTTTTATTTCCACCACACATTTACAAACCAGTACTCTCTCACACAGTTCCTAAGGACAGAACCTGAAAAACATTAATTACACCTTTGAAACTGCCAAGCCTGCCTCATAGTTTAGGAAAGATGAACCTTTAGAAGAGGAAATTTTTCATGGGGAAAGTACTAGAAAATGTTTCACCCCACATCTCTGCATTTGTTCCGCTGACTGCATTCCCCTTTCAAGGGTGCCTCTGTCCACCACAGAGAGGATGACTGTTTGTGGTATAGAAGCAGAGCCAAGAACATCTCTGGGAAGTTTCTACGTGCTTCACTCAATTGATTCCTCCTGGGAGAAAACAGCTTGTTATATTTTGTTCCTGAAATTGAGTGAATGGTATAAATGGGTCCACGTTCCTGTGTAACCCCTACAAAAGTACAGAATGCTGTTTGCTTATGCTGAAGTAAAATCTGTATCAGTTATCCCTTTCTAAAGCAAGTTTTCAGTTTATTGTGTAGCATAGTATAGAATGCAGTTAATATTCAGATAGTGTCAGGGAATATATTAAATGATTTTCTGTTTGCAATGATATTTGAAGCCTCCACAGTTGGATGTTACGTTGTAACTTCTAGAGGCAAAACTTATTCACCCAGTAATTCAAATATCCATGTGTTTCTGCTGTTGCGATCACATCATGGGAGACTTGTCTGCCAGAATGAGTCTATATGTAAATACTTCATTCAAAAAGATAACATTAAAAGGAAAATATTATAAATGTTTCCCAGCTCTCCATTAATTTGGTACTTTAGCAGTGCAATCCTAAGCAAAGTTGCCCCTTTCTAAGTCCACTGAAGTCAGTGGGCATAGAAAGGTGTAATTCTGCTTAGTACTCAACTGCTGAGGGCTATTTTTTTCTCCTCAGTTCTTTTGTGAAATTCCTGTTTAAGGTTATCAGTATCAGACTGTTTTACTTGATACATGAATTGCATGTAATGTGGCAATGTTTAGGTCATCATTCCACAGAAGAAAATGATGTGACTTTGGGGTTGAAAAATAAGTCTAAACCGTAGTTCTGAAAATGGCATTCCACTGCTGCACTGCAAGTTCCTCATGTAGAGTAACTTTCAAATTCATTTTTACAGATTGATCCAACAAGGACAATATCTGCAGGAAAAGTAAATCTGGGAGCTTTTAGGACATATCCTAAGGTAACTTAGTTCTTGCATAACCAAATGATAGATATGATAGAGATGTGATCACATTATTTATTTCATTCTCAAACATTTCTGCTGGCACAGTGGTATTTGTTGTTGTTGTTGTTCAGTCGCACAGTTGAGTCCGACTCTTCGCGACCCCCATGGACCAGCTCCCGCCAGGCCCTCCTGTCTTCCGCCGTCCTCTGAAGCTGGCTCAATTTCATGTTCGTTGCATCGATGACACTGTCTAACCATCTCATCCTTTGCTGTTCCCGTCTTCTTTGACCTTCAATCTTTCTCAGCATCAGGGTCTTCTCCAGTGAGTGCTCCCTTCTCATTTGGTGGCCAAAGTATATGAGGTTCAGTTTCATTATCTGGCCTTCCAGGGAACAGTCAGGGTTGATTTCTTTTAGGATTGACTGATTTGATCTTCTTGCAGTCCAAGGGACTCTCAAGAGTCTTCTCCAGCACCATAGTTCAAAAGAATCTATTCTTCGGCGCTCGGCCTTCCTTATAGTCCAACTCTCGCAGCCATACATGACTACTGAAAGACTATTGAAAGAGGTAGTCAATCTTTAAAGGTACAATTGTGGTCTTAGGGTACTGTCTCAGTGATGATCTGGTTCTTATAGATCCACATGGGTCAATGCAGGGGTAATTCATGAGGACAACCAGATGGATTTCACCTAGAGAACTGGTGTTGAGTAGTGATGGGCATGAACTGGGAAAATGTGGTATGGTTCATGGTATGCCAGCTTCATGAACCATGAAACATCACAAATAAACCAGTTTCATTTGTGAGGTTTGTGACATGGTAGAACACCCCTCAGCATGATAGAGACACCAAACTCACAAGGGATATCCGGCTAACCCTCCTCTACCTACATGCCAAGGTTGGTGAGGATTGAATTTATGGGGTTCGAGTTATGGCTCCCCCAAAGAAGGTGTCCCCAGGAAAGCATTTTCTGGGGAAATGACAAGCACAGGTTCATGAGGGTCAGGATTGTATAGAATGGATCCTGTGCAAATTAAAGATGCCAAACATGCAAGAGATCTCCAGATGACTCTCCTCTACTTGCCCTCCAAGTTTGATGAGGATTGGATTTATGGGGTCCAAGTTACAGCCCCCCAAAGAAGGTGCTCCTATGGAGGGAAAAACAGCAAAAAAGCAAGGACAACAGAAGCCATGCAGAACAGAATCGAAGTCCCAGAGAATCTCTGCAGTAGAAACTGAAGGTTGGAGGCATTTTTGCAAGCCCAGCAGAACCAGTGCAATGTGCCCAGCAGAACTAGTGCCACTGTGGCACTGTGAACCCAACAGGACTAAGGTCAAGTCAGGGAAGTGTTTTTTGGGGGGACATGTCAGACACAGGTTCAAAAGTATATAGAATGGACCCCCTGCAAGTTACACACACCAAATGCACAGGGAACCTCACCCTGCCACCTGCTCTTTTACAATCTCTTCAAGTTGGGGGTGGATTTCTAAGGCCCATTTCACTTCACATTCCAGGATGTCTGGCTCGAGGTCAGTGGTTATACCGTCGTGGTTGTCAAGGACATCGAGGTCTTTCTTGTATAGTTCTTCTGTGTATTCTTGCCATCTTTTCCTAATCTCTTCTGCTTCTGTTAGGTCTGAAATACTTTTTACTGTAGTAGTAAGTCAGTGAATTGAGACTTCAGTGGACTGAGAATGGTGTAATTCTGTTTAGGATTACACTAATAATTTGATTATGCCATACAGCTAATTCTGAATCTGGCCCCTGTGCAGACCAAACAACCCAGATAATGGGGTCAGGTACAGATAGGGGGTATTTTTTCACTCTATTACACTGTCCTATGGCCCTCTCTCCTTGCAGGGGATGTCATCTTAATAGCATCTGGTTGAACCAGTCAGCCTCCCTCACTCATTGCTGACTTGTAGGAGACTCTATCTCTTAACATCTGGGGTGCTGTATCTGCCTTTCTTGATCCTGCAGTTTGCCCTCCTTATCTTGTGGGCTGCACACATTGACTTGTATTCCTTCATCTTGCACTGTTGCTAAGTGTACTTTTTTTTAGTTCTTTCACAATCATTTATCCTGATCCAAACAATGATGACCTTATAAACTTAGCTTTTTATTCCTGTTTGCATCTGTTAAAACATTTTATTATATTGTATGCTAGTTTGCTCTTCAACCTCTGCCTCATATGTATGGACTGGTAAATTCCATTTCATTGTGTCTGAGGAAGTGTGCATGCACATGAAACTCATACCTTGAATAAAACTTCGTTGGTCTTAAAGGTGCCACTGGACTCAAACTTTGTTCTGTTGCTTCAGACCCAACATGGCTACCCACCTGGATCAATCATTTACCCTATCATTCACCCTTCTGCTCCGAGAACCACAGAGGTTAAAGAAACAGGCCATAATTTCTTTATGGGGGTTCTTGCTTATATTGATTATGTTGATCGCAACCATTCCCAGAAGAGAAATGATAGAAAACAAAGACTGAGATTTTGGAGAATTGCAGCAAAAGAAAATCGAGGATTAAATTATAGGCCTTAGATTAAAAAAAATAGCCTTAATAGTTTGCTTTAGGTAGTGAGATATGTGTGTCCTATTGCATGTGCCCTGTTGTATCCACTCAGTTTTACGTATGCTTGAATAAGACACAAGGAACCTGACATGTTCTCTCCATTTGAAGTCTCACATTGGAGATACTCCTGTTGTATGCTTCAGTTAAAAAGTAATTGGAAATCTGTAATAATTAACTGTTGACAATCCTTACTTCAGGGATATGCGTATTATTGTAGGACTGGAATCCTGCCTGTTTTGGGGTGTTTTTTTAATGGCAATGCAATATTCTTTTGAAAAAGTTACCAAGTTTTGCCAGCAATGCAAGAATCAAGCTTGAGAATATTTGAGTGTGTTTCTAAAATATTTCTGAAAAAGCATATGGGATTAAGATGATAGCTGAGAAGAATAGAGAGGTACATTTTTATCAGCCTGCCACCCTTATCTGTAAGTTGCAGCCAACCCTCACTTTTCCACAAGCAGAAGGCCCTTCTGCTCTTCCAAGGAGGAAGGAGAGTTTCTGCAGATGCGTCCTTTCTATTGTACTACCGTATCCACCACTGTTGCCAACAGTCCTTGGGGTTGCAGAAACAGTTTTTGGGAGGGGGGAAATAGAGAATTCCCCCCCAAAAAACAGAGCTCTGCTTGTAGTTCTCTGGATTCAAGCCTATGTGTCTTAATGTTACCTGCATTGAAGAGTTTGGAAACAGACACATCATGTGAAACCATACTTGTACTGAAAGAAGTCAGTTGCTGGCTATATGTCTCTAATAAGAAAATAGTATGTCCTTTACATTGTTGGTCAAACAAGTGAAAATGTAAATATCAGTCATTACTTTCTGAACCCAAACAATGTAAGTAGTTTCCCATAAATGTCTAAACTTCTGTTTTTCATCATACACCCATATAAAACATTTATGCATTAAGCTTCATCTTTATTTCTCTATCAGGGCTACAAGCCTCCTGATGAGGGTCCTTCTGAATATCAGACTATCCCACTTAATAAAATAGAAGACTTCGGAGTGCACTGTAAACAGTAAGGAACAGTTTTATGATACAGAGATTTCAGATTGTTCTCCACTTTGGTAAAGGGGAAAAATGTGTCTTGAAGTTACCCAAGATTCAAACATTTGCTTCCTGGGTAGTAGAGCAGTGTGTTTGAATTTTATTTTGAGAGAGTTTTTTTAAAAAGAATTGCCTCATTCTGAGTCCCTCGGCCAAGGGTTATGATGGTATTTGAGTGCCATTTTCCACAACAAATCAATGGCAATATTTGGTTTGGGGTAGAAGACTTCTGAAAAGTACATCATGAGACTGGTTGTGACCAGAATTTATAAACTTCGTGCAGAAAGAAAAATTGTATCAGTTCACTTTCTACCCCATTAATTTTCCTTCCCCTCCCCCACCTTGGCCTGGCACTTGTTTGCCTTGGCTCAGAATCAGCTTTTTATATACCTCAAAACTAGTTGCTGCCTCCTTTCCCTGATACTCTGTCTCTGGTTTTTTTAAACATGATTCAGTCATTTTATTATATTACTTCATATGAGGTAAGCTGCTTTGAAGACCTGACTAATGGAAAAGCAGAATAGAAACAATGTTTTTTAAAGAATGTGCCCTTTCCAAAGAAATTTAACATGGATGTAAATGTTAATATATATATGATTCAAACTGGTACAACTGTTCTAGTAACATCTAAAACAGGAATCCCCAATGTGGTGTTCATTGGTGCCATGGCACCCACTGAAACCTTTCCTGGTGCCCACCAATATGTTGACATGCACTAATAAGTAAAAATGGCACAAAATGGCCCTCTAAACAGTGCCATAGTTTACTGTTCCTTAGGACAGTCCTTAGACAAACTGGCTGTATTGTTGTTTCTTGGTCACATTGGTGCCCTCAGTCTTCATATGAGAGAGATTTTTTGAAATGTAACATCTTTATTTAAGTGGCTAACTTTGACATGGCACTTCATGTGTTCTCAAACAGGTATTATGCTTTAGAAGTCTCCTATTTCAAGTCCTCTTTGGATCGGAAGTTGCTTGAGCTTCTGTGGAACAAATACTGGGTGAACACTCTTAGTTCATCCAGTTTGCTTACTGTGAGTACCTTTGTAAATTTGGAGGGTGATCCAAAACTAGCACAGAACCTTTGGTACACTTCTGCCTTTCCTATAGGCAGGAGGATCAAAGGATAAGAGAGGAAGCTTGGTACAATGGGGCAGCAAAGTATAAAGAGGTCTGTGTTGTCATTCAAAAGAAGTATGTACAGTACACATACAGCAGGAAGCAGTCCTTTTGCCTCTCAGGGTTAGCAGTCAATTCAAAAGTATCTGCTTGATGTGTCTCCCATAAAAGATTTTAGCTCTGTTAAGTGTGGCTGCTTTTTACATTTCTGTGGTTCACATAGTTAGAGATCTCACTAAGCTTAGAATCAAGTTTCAGCTTCCTGCGGTAAATAGCAGTTGAGTTGTCTGGGGCACAAAGCACAGCCTGTCATTTTGTAAATATGTTTTCATATGGGTTACTGGCTCAGCATGTATTGTTCCAGATAACAGCATTATGACAAATATTAAATATCTTCCAAATGCAGAATGCGGACTATACCACTGGGCAAGTTTTTGATCTATCTGAAAAACTAGAGCAGTCAGAAGCGCAACTAGGCCGAGGGAGCTTCATGTTGGGTTTAGAGTCTCATGACAGAAAGTCGGAGGACAAACTAGCTAAAGCAACAAGAGACAGGTAAGAACAACTCTGTTCTAGTGTTTGTTGTAGGAAAAAAGACATTGCCAGTAACCTCTGCAGTACAGATGCCTGTAACAATGTCTTAGAACTACGGTCCTGCTAGCATCTTGGAATGTGGAGGTAGAAAACTATTATCTGATTTCTGGCAATGTGATTACTGAGAAATTACATAATGACTAAATATATAAGCCCATCTCCTTGATTTGAGTCTCATGATTCCTTCCCAAATATCCTTAGGGGTATGTGTTCAGATCTACCTGAACCAAAAATATACCTGAGAAATACCTTATCGGTATTTTTGGTTATATTTTGGCAAGATACAGGTTTTCTCTGGAAAACCAGAAAAAAAAAACCCAAAATCCTGGGTATATTCAGGAATTACCAGTAGATCTGAAAACAGTGGCGAGGCAGTAGCATATTGCTCCCACCTCTCACCTGTTTGTCAGGCTTCTACTGCAGTCCCTTTAAAGGGACTGCAGGAGACAGCCTGCCGATCAGCTGTGCTGGGGGGAGCAGACCGTTCAAGCTGGTTCGACTTGGAACAGCTGCAGCGCAGCAGATTCTGGGGCTGGCTTCTCCTGTAGTGCAGTTTAAACCAAGTTGCACAAGAAGCCATCCCAGCCAGGATATATGTGCTGCGTAGAGTGATCTCCCCGTGGCATGCAGATCCTGGGGCTGGCTTCTCCTGCAGCATGGTTTAAACCGGACTGCATGAGGCTAAGCCAGCCTCAGGATCAGGCTGGCCTTTAAAAAAAAAAAAAAACAGTATTTTTCTTCTTGGGTCTATTGGACCCCCCAGAAAATCAGGATTTCTGAAAAATCCTGGATCCAAATACCATACCAGTATTGGGATCTGGGATTTTTTGGAAATACAAAAAAAAAAAAATTGGGTCCAATAGATCTGAACCGAAAAATACCAGTTTTTTAAAAATTCCACACCTGTAATATCCATTTCCATTTTTGTGAGTTACCATAGTAATTCTTTTTTTTACTTTCAGAGCTCACATGTAATATTTCCTCAAATTTTCACAACACTTCCAAATCGTTGTAATATAAGCTAGCTAAATATCAGTATAGACTGATGTAGTGATCAGGCGCTAAAAAGACCCAAAGTATGCACAAGGCCATAGATGATTTTTTCTATTCCAGTGGCAATCACTTCATGCATTGCTGCTCTGGTGGATCTCTCTAACTTTTGGTAGTGGAGGGACACAGTTGGGTGCCACAGACAGCTCCCGGCCAACCCCCCCACACACATACACACTGAGAGCAACACAGCTGGGTACCGTGCCTCCTAGCCACCCCCCCCCCAGAGCAATGTAGCAAGACCACCATGGCTCCTGGCCACCCCCTACATGCACTGAGAGCGATGCAGTCAGCCACCACAGCTCCCAGGCACCCACACACAATCCTTGAGCGACACAGCTGGGCCCTCTAAAAGAGGAGGTAGAGGCGTTGTCTGCCCAGGTACAGACAATGCTCTTGTTTTTAGGGGGGATTTAACCCCCTATGTAATTTTTTACCGATTTCAGATTTTTCTGAAAGTTTTAAAACAAAATCTCCTTTATCTCAGTGTGGGCCCGATCCATAGATTTAGGTATCCACAAATCTACCTACACATCATAAATATATAGATACTGTACTTTAAAAGTATAAAATTAAGTACACAAGGCAAAATTTCAAAGCTATAAGGGGGAGGAACCTTACCAGTAATGGCATTCAAGCCCATGAAAACATCTGTATCTTGGATAGGTTCATGTAAGTTACAAAAACAAAGCTGTTTGTTTTGATAATGGTTATTACAAATAATCCAGAGACAGTTGTTTTGTAAATAAGATAACTACAGTGGAAAATCCCAAAACAGTGTGAACAATGAAGCATTCTGAATAGGTCAACATATGAACAGTATAAGTGGTCAGACAGTATAAACAATGAAACAGTCCAAAACTGTCAATGTATGAACAGTGATGTTTCACCGGCTGATTGTCCCATTTCAATATCTTCTCCTTCAGAATTACTTTGCTGTAACTAGTGTGTGGCCTTGTACATCACTGTTGATTCACCTGGTCATGTCAGTGGCTTTCAGTGCCATCCACCATGGTATCCTCCTGGCTGGGCTGGGTGTGTGTGAGGTGGGGATGCTGTGCTTTGGTAGTTTGCTCTTTCTTGGCTGACCAGAGGTGGTGCTGGGGGACTGCTGCTCGGCCCTGTGGCACTTTTGCTATGGAATCCCTCAGGGCTCCATCTTGTCCTCCATGCTATGCTACATGAAGCTACTGGGAGAGATTGTTGAGGGGTTTGGATTACTCCTTGTTCTTAGCAGGTGAAACAGGTAGGTCTGTGGAAGTCCTGAACAGGTGCCTAGAGAAGGTAATAGGATAGATGCAGGCCAAGAAACTAAAGCTCAGTCCAGACAAGACTGTGGTGCTGCTAGTCCATGGCAAAAATTCTTGAGGACTGAGGAGTCCGCCTATCTTGGAGGGGGTTGCACTCCCCCTGAAGGAGCAGGGTCATAGCTTGGAGGTGTTTGTTTATCATTTATCTTGCGTTTCTCCCCAATGGGAGGCCAAACCAGCTTACATAATTGATGGCTGGTGTTCTTGAACACTGCAGAGTTCAAGTTTCAGAAGAATAACCAGTTTGCACTCTTTGTGTAACCCCTGGTGTAAGTGACTTACAGTACAGTCCTAATCAGTTACACTCTTCTAAACCCACATGGGTTTAGGGTTGTACTGTAAGAAAGTTTCAGGACCATACTGAAATCTGGACTACAGTGGGTCCAAGTAGTTAGTGTTGTCCAACTGTAACTAAATTCACGGAGTCACCTCAGACTTGAGTACAGCCTACCTGAGGAGGTCATGAAGGTTTCCACATTTCTGTCATTCCTCAGAGTATGCAAAACAGTAATGTTCTGGAGGGCATTTGTATGAAGGGATCAGAACTTTAGCAGAATAGAATAGTCCAGGAGGGTCCCTTTATAAGTGCAATGGGACTGTAGTCTATTGCAATGATATATTCAGTACTATAGCATTGTTCATTGGATGCCTCATGTATTCTGTACTATAGTATTGCATTATGTAATATAGCATTGTTCATTGGAGGTTTCATGCTATATGAGTACATTACTGTTATTCTGCAACCCACCTTTGAGTCTCAGTGAGAGAGGGCTATAAATATAAATATATTGGCAGTGTCAAATGCCTAATGTCTGAAACTGGACAGTTGAGTCCAAAGAGTTATTGAGTTTACCTTTTAAAGCAAATAACTTCTGACAGTTGACTGACTGAATTGTTTTCCCTCCATCTTCATAGCTGGAAAGTTGTGGAGATTCATAGGGTTATGGGCACCGTGGGCTCCTAAGGCAGTTGAATAACATGAAATACAATGACAGAGTTGCATTTAGCCAACTGTTATTTATGCTTTTTTTTCCTCAGCTGCAAGACCACCATAGAAGCAATACATGGATTGATGTCTCAGGTTATTAAGGATAAACTTTTTAATCAAATTAACATTGCTTGAAGAACATCACCAACTGATACACATCTTCAAGGTAGAGGAAAACATACCTACTTGGACTTTGTTCAGTTTGGAACTGAAGGCAGAATGGAAATCTTCAGTTAATTTGTAGTACTTTAAATCATCTCTGCCACCTCCTTGCCCAGTTTTATGAACAGTGTTCTGAAATTTGCTGTAACTGTTCTTTACCATAGTTTTGGTTGTTGCTTCAAGAGAACAGTAAAAGTGACTTACTGAATGATGAAGCTTTGGAATTTATCTGTTTGCCAATCTGCAATAAAGACATCTTAAACACGACCAGATGTTTTTTTCATTTTAGCTTAAATTTATCTCTGAATTTAATCATTCTCCATTCCTCCCTCTCCTTTCTTTGTGTAACCTCTCAAGCCAGAAATCGTAAATCGTTCCAGGATGCCTATCTGCCTCTTTATTTTAGTATGGAAAATACATCATACTCTCCCTTCTATCCATAATCTGTTCTTTCTCTGTCATACCGTGTATTACAGCAGAGTCCTTTCCTGAAATCCAGACCCCCCTGCCCTACACTCCAATGTTGAACGTGTTAGTTGCAGCCTTCCATGTGAGCGTGATCTGTTCTGTTATCCTGACTTCCTAGGTCAGTATTTTCTAGAACAATGTGCAGTCACTTCAGATGGCTTTTCTCCAACAAGGTATTTACCCAACTCTGTCAAGGCCCTTATACATTATTTCAGATCTTTCTGCCAAGCTCTTGACCAGCTGTTGACGCAACTTATGAAAATATATCTAGTGATCCTGTTCTGCTTATGGTGGAGCTGTCCTTTAGTAGAAGAAGCTTCTTCCACTGGGGAAACAAAGTGGTTCAATACAACCCACTCATGCCTCTATTGATACTTAGACAGAAGTGTTTATACCTTGAAAGGAAACCTATAATGTTCAAGTGATAGAGATAACTAAACTATTTTTAACCAGCCAACCTTCTCAGATTAAAATAATCAATTTTTAAGCATCAATCTGCCAGAGATGATTGGATGAACTCTAGCCTGATTTTATGAGAATCCATATATTAATATATAAATGTATATTGTGCTTTGGGCCTAATTAATCATATATATGGAAATAACTATCTTTGACTTATAGTACCATTGCTAACAAGTAAAGGAGGTGTCGATGTGCTTAAAGTTGTTAGAGGTTAGGTGCTACCTAAACTTTCCATTCATAGCAGGAGAGGGCAATTTTTGTCAATTTCCCCCTCCCACTGCAGGCCCCCATCCTGATCTCAGGAATCTAATGGCCTCTGAAGGTAAGACTTCAGAGGGTATGGGAGGCTATGGTGGGGGGGGGGAGAGTTAAAATTGCCTCCCCGTTCTACTTGCATAAGTGGTTCCCATAAGCAGAAAATGTATGTGGAATTTCAACTGTAGAACGGTACTTGTACTATAGAAATGGGGGGTGGGGTGTTTTCAGAGATGCCTTCATTCTAAAAATGGATTTTGTCCCAAGTATAGTTCTGTAACATTTGAAAATGAAGATAACTGGAATAACTCTTTGTCTCCTTCTAAGGAAAGTGAGTCTGCCTCAAGTGGCTCTACTATTTACTTTTCCAATACAACATATGCCCTGCTTTATTCCATTCCTTTCCATCACCCCAAGCCTGTCCTGGCAGGGAGGGTGGGGTATAAATCTAAATCAAGCACCTTTGGAAACTCTTCCTCCCCAATACTCACTAACAAAAACTCAACCTATTGTCGTCACTCAAAAGTGCTACTGCCCAACATGCCCTAAACAGCTGGTTCCTTTACATACTGCTCTTTTGGCAGTTGTCACCCCAGGTCTACAAATCTTAAATTTCCCAGAGACCCAACCCAGAGGATCCAGGAGCTGCTCTGCTTTGGGGTTTTCATTGGTAAGCTTATGCAGCATGGATATTCAGGAAATAGAATGTAACACAATGAAGGGGCTTATGGTACCTTTAAAATGAACACATTTATAGCAGGACAGATGTTTGTGGAGCAGAGTTCACTTTACCAGATGCAGCAGCTAGAGACTTCCAAATCCTGACCATAGTTAATATTGTATGTTGATGGGGTGTGAACTGACAAAGAGTGATGGGAAAAGAGATCATGGAGATAAAGTGGATAACTCAAGGAAAATGTTAACTCAGTGTGCAGCCTCAGTGAAAAAAGCAAATTCCAGGCTGGGAATTATTAGGAAAGGGATTGAAAATAAAATTGTTAATAGTGTAATGCCCTTGTGTACAACTATTCTGTGGCCTCATTTGGAATACTGTAGACAGGTCTGGTTGCTTCCTCTCAAAAGAGGATATTGCAGGACTGGAAAAAGTACAGAAGAGGGCAACCAAGACGATTAAGGGATTGGAGCACCTTCCCAATAAGAAAAAAATGAAGAGTCTGGGACTTTTCAGTTTAGGAAGAAGAAAAAGTCAGGATGTGGCAGATTTATAACATTACAAGTGCAGACTTGCAAGGAACTCATGGGGGGGGGATGCTTGGTTGCAGTGGCATCCTGGTGCTGCCATTTGCTTGGTCACCCTACAGTGGTCAGGCCTTCCCCTCTGCTGCCCACCTACATTTTAGCTGCCTCATTATCCTCCCCTGCTCCAGAGGGGCAAGCCACAAGTCCTCCTCCACCACCTGGCAGTGGGGGTGATCCAGGACTCCCTCTTCTTCCCCTGCAGTGCTCTGCCACCTTAGTAGTGGCACAGTGAAGTCAAGCTGCAGCTCCTCCTCCCCCATCCACCTTGGTGTCACAATGGACGGGTGGTGGCAGCGATGAGGAACTGGATTTAGGTATTTAATTATGACTCTAAAGACACCAGGAGCTGATTATAACACAGAAGGATTGTAACTTGTTCACAGTATCTGTACTGAAGATCCTTTCACATGGCACAAAGGAGGGTGAGCAACCTAAAGTTTTCTTCAGCCAAGTTCCCTTTTGCCAGAGCATAACAACTCTCTCCTTTGAGGTTAGTTACTTTCTAAATAACTGGTATTGCTTTTTAAATTGTTTACAGGTGGAATTCAGTTGACGGATTAAAGCTGTATCAGTGTAAGATGCGTTGTGATGGGATGGATGTCTGGTAGAAAGAGTAAGATTTCTTACCCACTGGTCTTACATTGCATTTTCGTATGTTTAAACTCTCACTTAAAATACATCAGAGGTAAAACATAATAAAATTCTACCTTGGAGATTGTTTTTGTAAATCAGCACGATGTCTTGGCAGGTTTTTAAAAAACATTTTGAACAACCCAAACTATATAACGCAGTAATACAGTGGAGCAGAGTGAAAACTTTTGAAAATAAACATGACAGAAGGCCACGGAACACAGAATTATTCTTGGTCAGTGTGTTTTGGTGTTTGAACATGGTACAGTGCAAGAGGCAGAGGATTTCAGGAAAAATGCTGTGTGAATGATAAGATGCAGACAGAGGAACCGTGCATGCACAGGAATTCATTTATGCTGCTGATGTCTGCACTGTGTCTGAATTCGTTGTATAAACTAAAGTGAAAACACTCTGTTTACCTTTCAGCATTCTTCTATATTTCTGGATTATTTAAAAGTTAGTTATACTGCAATGGCAATTTTTGTGAGCAAGAGGGATGTTAACTAGTTACATAAAACAGTACTACCACTGCACAGTTGTTAATTCTCGTATTTCATACTCATTTCAAATACTGACAATATGTATGTTTGTAGATTCACTCAACATATTTAGGAGTCCAGTGTTCCCTCTAAGCTGAGTTAGTGTGAGCTAGCTCAGTTTTTTAGCCTCTGGCTCGCACATTTTTGTCTTCGCTCAAGGATGGCTCCAGAGCAAACTAATTTATGCAGCGGCCAAATCGCTTGCTTACAACTTTAATGCCAGTAGCTCACCAAGTAGAATTTTTGCTCACAAGACTCCACAGCTTAGAGGGAACATTGTTTAGGACCTAGGCTCGTTCCATGTAATTACACATCTGTACTTTTGACCTAATACTGGGTTTTCCCATTGGTATATAAATTCATTATTTAATAAAGTGGCACAAACAGACTAATTTGTGTAGTCTGTTCTTGTTTGTATACTTATGGATTTGCTTTGCCTGCTGGATTCCCCAGTACTTTTTCTTGTTGCAGGATAAGTGCCTCATAAAAGAGAACCAGGGGTTCATTTGGAGCACTAGTATTAAATCCAGCCTTTTCTTTCCTCTGTCATATTAACTTATCAGGTACAGGCCTGTACTCTTATGATTCTGAGATGTTCTTTTATAATACCTATGTCAATATGAGAATCCATGAGAAGGTATTGGTGTATTTCATGCAGTTTGTGCAGAGGTCCTCTTTGGTGTGCTGGCACAACCATTTTGGGAGGCACCAGGTTGAAAATTTTAGCTTAGGTTATCTTTTCTAGGCCTGTTTTTGGTCTTACTGAGAAGCTGCTGTCACTATAGGTCTCAGAAAGAGCTCAGAAGAACTTATGTTGCTTGATCAAGCATAAGACTTGCATTTAGGGTCCTGAATGTATTTTATGTATTGTATGTATTTCTATCTCACCTTTCCTCTACGATGGGGGGCGTGGCCAAGCCAGCAATGAGAACGGTCGCAGGTTAGCTCGGCTCCACTACCCTACCCGCTAAACAACTCAAATTACTCCTCTAAAATTATCTCAAAACGAACTCTTTCATCATGGGAAGAAATCTCGCAACGAAAACAAAGAAAAATCCAGGGATTTCGCCATCAATGACGCAGTTTCTAGCCAACGACGCCAGCGGCTCAACCGGGCGACGAGACCCGGCCGCTACACCCAAAATGGCCGCCGCAAATTCATCGGAAGAAGAAGTAAACCTCTCCCGACGCGAGTTCTTACAAGTTATACAAAAGCTTGAAGAGAACATTGCCGTTCAAATACAAAAAGCAATTGAACCATTGAAGGAAGAGTTCCAGACCTTTAAAGAAACGCTCGCAGAGGTATCCCAAGCGGCGGAGACAGCTTTGGAGGGCGCCATAACTGCACAGCAAGAGATTCAGGATCTCCAGAAATCTGAAGACTGGGCCAGGGCCAAAATAATGGCTCTGGAAAATAAATCCAAAGAGCGGAACCTGAAATTTCGCGGCATACCTGAGGAAGAGGAGGGTGAGTCAGAACTCAAAGTTTTTATGGCTACGTGGCTGGCAAAAACCCTTGCTTTAGAAAATAATGTCGCCCCTGTGATAGACTCAGCTTTCCGTCTTGGCTCTACGATGGAACTCGAGGCAGTGTTCATCAGGTTCTCAAGATGTCTCCCACTGAACCAGTCAATCCTTTTAGAAGCTTGCTATGTTAAATATAAATTAGCAAATACTAACATTCTAGAGGCACAGCCTGAGAAACTGAACTAGCTGACATCCATGTGTTTCACCAGCATCCTTGAAGTTTTTATTGGGGGGGAAATATAATTGAAAAGAAAACATGAGCCTCAAAGAAGTATGGGGATGCCCTGTTTTTAAAAAAAGCGTCAAGAACTTACCTCTGTATCAGACTACAAAGTATTTTCAACTTCTATAACTCTGTAAATAATGTTTTTATATAATAAAATGGCTTAATGAGATTATTTTTCATCTGTGCTGCTTAAACTTATCATGAGAGTGAACAAGATAACAGTGCTAGCCTAATAACACTTTTCTGAGATTAAACTCTATTGAATAGATTTGAATAGGATGATGAGTAGACCTGCCTAGGTGTGTTCTCTAAAAGACTTTACAAACAAAAAATTTTGACCTATACATTAATAAAATGGTAATTTTAAACAAAGTGTTTATTTTCCCCAGCTAATATAAATGTCTTAAATATTATTCTATATTAAAGTCAGTATGCTATATTACAGATGTAAGTATTACTGAAGAAGAATCAAAAAGCAGTATGTATGAGTTTTTCCCTGTGGCCCATGGCCCTCTGGTTCACATCTAATATAATTTGTGCCTATATAAATATTTTTTTTGTGTGTGCATTATTGTAGCTATGGAAGCTGCAATGAATTGTACTTAAATCTACTAAAACATCACAATGTAATATACACGTTAATGTTTCCGAATTGGTTTAATAATTATTTAGGGACAAATGCAGTGCTTAAAAGAAAAATGGCAAAACAGTATTTGATAGTATCATTGATTAATGGCTTGAGTGCAAAACTTTCCCCTGCATTTAACACATAGGGGACAACTGCCAGGGGGAACCTCTTAAGTACTGTTCATATTTATTTTGGAGTTAAGCACTATTATATTAATTATATTAATGACCTAACAAAATGGGGGGAAATTCCTTCAGGGCAGGTTTTGATTAACCACAGTCATATTTTTCAGTGTCATGTCCATGAAGAAGAAAGTTCCATTTTGGTCCCAATTCCTCATGGAGGCAAATGAATTGCTGTAGTGTTCAGCTTTATTACTAAAATTACTTCATTGGTGTGCATGGGTTTTTAGTAAAACTACACGGAGCTAGAGACACACATCAGACTATATCCCACCATCCCATTTCACTTCATCCTCCATCCCTGCAAAGAGATTGGTTGGAACGCTGTTAATCACTCAGGAATGACCATTACATTACAAAAGAAGAAGAAAGGAATGTGTATTTCATAAGAGAACATACGAGGAAGAAGGTTCTACAGCTAAGCAGTTCAAAACAATGTTGACATCTTAACATTTACACAAATGTGTACTATGTGAAGGGATCTTTGTATTTCTACTAGTCTTCACCAAAAATAAACACAGGTGCAAATTCACAAAGAAAACCAAGAATTTCTCATACAAGATACGTGCCAATTAAAATTCTGAAATAGAAAAATAAGGTTGTGGCCCTTGTAGCTGTGTGCTTAAGTCAATATATTTGTTTATAAAAACAAGAAACAAGATGTTGAGTGCCATACTTAATTTTTATCTGCCACTGATTTAAAAGAATATTTGTACATCTGTAAACACACATGCCTATCAGAATTATATGCTCTGTGCTTTATGCAATAAACCTGAATTTGTGCAAATGGGTCCTTGAGTGAAATCACAACACAGCCAGGCCGCACCTGGAGTATTGTGTGCAGTTCTGGAGGCCTTACTTCAAAACGGATGTGGACAGAATGGAGCAGGTGCAGAGAAGAGCAATGAGGATGTTCGGGGGCCTGGAGAGAGACCAAGCCCTAAGAGGAAAGGCTGAGGGACTTGGAAATGTTTAGTCTGGAGAAGAGGAGGCTGAGGGGGGACATAATTGCTCTCTTTAAGTATACAAGAAGGACCTCAGTGTCCTTGACAACCACGACGTAATCGTAATCACTGACTTTGAGCAAGACATCCTGGGGTGTGAAGTCAAATGGGCCTTAGAAAGCATTACTAACAACAAAAACAGTGGAGGTGATGGTATCCCAGCTGAGCTATTCAAAGTCTTAAAAGATGATGCTGTTAAAGTGCTGCACTGTTTGTCAGTAAGTTTGGAAAACACAACAGTGGCCACAGGATTGGAAAATGTCAGTTTACATTCCAATCTCAAAGAAGGGCAATGCCAAGGGATGTTCAAACTATCGCACAGTTGCACTAATTTCACACGCTAGCAAGATCATCCTCAAGATCCTACAAGCTAGGCTTCAGCAGTACGTGGATAGAGAACTGCCAAAAGTATAAGCTGGGTTTCGAAGAGGTAGAGGAACTAGAGATCAAATTGCTAACATTTGCTGGATTGTGGAGAAAGCAAGAGAGTACCAGAAAAACATCTACTTCTGCTTCATCGACTATGCTAAAGCCTTTGATTGTGTGGATCAAACAAACTATGCCAAGTCCCTAAAGAGATGGGAGTACCAGACCACCTCGCATGTCTCCTGAAAAACCTGTATAAGGGGGTCAAGAAGTGACAGAACCGGATATGGAACAACTGATTCGTTTAGCATAGGAAAAGTACAACAAGGATGTATAGTGTCCCCTTGCTCATTTAATTTATATGCAGAGTACATCATGCAAAACACCAGCCTGGATGAATCACAAACCGGAATTAAGATTGCCGGGGAAAACATCAACAACCTCAGATATGCAGACAATACCACTCTAATGGCAGAAAGTGAAGAGGACCTAAAGAGTCTCTTGCTAAGTGTGAAAGAGGAGAGCACAAAAGTTGGCTTGTAACTCAACACCAAAAAAACTAAGATCATGGCATCCGGTCCCATTACTCCTTGGTAAATAGAAGGGGAAATTGTGGAAGCAGTGACAGACTTCATGTTCCTGGGATCCAAGATCACTGCAGACGGTGACTGCAGCCATGAAATTAAAAGATGCCTGCTCCTTGGGAGGAAAGCGATGGCAAACCTAGACAGCATAATAAAAAGTAGAGACATCAACGTGCCAACAAAAGTCTGTATGGTCAAAGCAATAATATTCCCAGTAGTAATATATGGCTGCGAGAGTTGGACTATCTCTCCCTTATATATAAAAGAGTAGTGGGCACCAACGTTCTAAAATGCGCCCCGTTAGTGTATGGCTGGTAGAACTGCCACTTATTATAAGAACAGGTCCCGCCCACACCACTACTATCGGGAATACGCACCTCATTGTCAGCCGAAGAGGACTTCGAGGGCCAAGGATGAAGAGAACTTCGACGGCTGTACAAGCCGCCACTTCTGAGTCGGTAGCCTCCGGCCGGCCGCCTGCCCCCCCGCCAACGGTCCCCAGCCGGCAAGAGGAGGCCGCGGCCTCCGATCCCCGCCTCGCCCCCCGCCAAAAGCCCCCATCTGGCACGCGGCCTCCGATCGCCCGCCTCGCCCCCCCCACAACACTCCAGTGTCATTGATGCAACGAACATGAAATTGAGCAAACTCTGGAGCACGACAGAAGAGAGGAGGGCCTGGCATCATGTGGTCCATGGGGTCGCAAAGAGTCGGACTCGACTGTGTGACTGAACAGCAACAACAAAAAAGTATGTGAGGGGCTGTCACTTAGAGGAGGGCAGGGAGCTGTTCCTATTGGCAGCAGAGGATAGGACTCACAATAATGGGTTTAAATTAAGGGTGGAAAGGTACCAGCTGGACATTAGGAAAAACGTTTTTACAGTAAGAGTTGTGCAACAGTGGAATCAGCCTCCTGGGGAGGTGGTGAGCTCCCCGTCAATGGCAGTCTTTAAGCAGCAGCTGGACAAACATTTGTCAGGGATGCTAGGCTGACCCTGCATTGAGCAGGGGGTTGGACTAGATGGTCTCTTCCAACTCTGTGATTCTATGATTCTGCTCTGTGATATAGAGTAGGTAGCTTTTGAATTTCAAGCATTTTGCTTTTGATAGTAGACAAAATTAGCAACACAGCCTTCTGAGGGTGCCACACCCTGCCAGTTTGGTGTAGTGGTTAAGTGCACAGACTCTAATCTGGGAGAACCAGGTTTGATTCCCCACTCCTCCACTTGCAGCTGCTGGATGACCCTGGGCAGGCCATAGTTCTGTCAGAGCTGTTCTTGAAGAGTAGTTTCTGTCAGAGGTCTCTCAGCCCCACCTACCTCTTGTGTTGTGGGGAGGGGAAGGGGAAGGAGTTTGTAAGCCACTCTGAGACTCCTTCAGGTAGTGAAGGGTGGGGTATAAATCCAATCTCCTCCTCTTCTTCAAATGAGTAAAACCAACAATCAGCTGTACATGTGCACTCTGTTCCAGCCCACACTTGTCATTCTGCAAACTATATAAAACATAATTGTTCATGAGGATAGTTTTATAAAGGTAGTAGGGCTATATTAGAATGATTCAGAAAGGTACTTCTAGAAAGATGGGACTGTGAACTATACCATCATGTCTATTATGTATTATTTATTTGCTGTATGTATTATCCTGGTCTTACTGCATTGTTTTCTACCATTTTCTACACTGTTTAACGTATCATGTTATTCCAGATGCCTACAATTCTAGTCCTATTATATTGCTTGTTAGATGTCTCCTCATATTGATTGAAGATTACAGTGTAATTTGCCTTGATTCTCAATGAGAGAGGCTGACTAGGATTCTGTCTAGATCTGATAGAATGTCTTCAGAAGGGCAAAGGACTTCATGTTCTGATCATCATAACTAGTGATGGTGAACTCCGTTCATCCCAGAATAAGATTCCTCACTAGAAGCTTTTTTGTGAGAGATCATGGAACAAAATGGTCTGTCTTCTATGAGTTCTCACCTGGCTCATCATATTAGTGCCTGGCATTGTTACCTGGAAATGGATGTTCCCAGCATCATCCATGGTGGACACCTGCTTGCTGCCTCTGTCAAAACAAACACACCCAGGAACAAGAGAGAGAACCACATAAAAGTCTGCAGAAACAGCTGGGAGAATTTTCCCAGAGAGGAGATAATCACCAAACAAATGTCTGCTTATTCAGGAGATTCCTTCGCAGAGGTTAATACAAATAAGGATTTATATATTCAAGAATATCTGCACATGTCTACAAAGCAACTGGTTTGAGACTCTTGAGGTGCTGAACATTTATTGACCATTTGCAGAATCTAGTTTCCTGGTGGATTAATTCATATTCTGAACCAGATAATTACAAGATACAGTAACATTGCTAAATGTAAGCATAGCAAAAATTTCCACACTAGTTCAATAGGAATCTTACCATATGGAGGAGACTGAAAGATCTTTCTTCTTTTTTCACATCTCAGTACTGCAAGAAGTAGTACTAGAGCATAAAATGACAGTGTTCAAGTGAAAGTTATAAACTATGTCAGGGCTTAATTTAAACTAAGGCTTACCAGGTTCAAGACTCAGAACAGTTTTCACTGCCAAGATCGATCCAGATTCATCCTTTAAACATGTGCAGAGTCCATTTTCTTTGACATGGACTACCCACTGCTAGGATTATGGTTTTAGCATTCTGATCCAAAACCTCCTCTTTTTAGAAAGTAAGCAAGTTGCCTGTCAACATCACCAGTAGCAAAAATTATTTTGTGGACACCAGCAGAGCAATTCAGTTAAACTGTACTAACAGTTTCACACGAACAAAAATGTGCTGTTCAGGGACAACCACCATGAAAAATAATGTGTGGATGCAGAATGGAGAGGTAGACGTGTGAGCCCTTTGAGAGGATTATATATATATATTGTTTTAGGAGCTTTTGATTTTTACTGAAATGTGCATTCAACTCCCGTGTAATTCATCTATCATTTCCTGTGTAAATTTCTGTGTTTATTTTAGACCCAGTTACCTTAGGGCTTATAACAGTAACTGCATTACTATTAAAAAGGAAATTAATCTATGTGCCTGCATGAAGTCTTTTTGTAATTACAACCATCTGCATTTTTCTGAGTTGTTGAAAGCAACATTCATTTATTTTATGTATCATTTGTGTGTGGATTTATAAAAGAGGCACTTTTACTGCTTATTGTGAAAGGAATATGTTTTTGCTGTATACCACTTAAGAATTATTGGAAATCCATATTTTACAATTAAAAATGTTCTTAATGTAAAACCATCTTGAAGAATTACTGTGCCAATTATTAATTATCCTGAAAAATTCTGAATTTCAGTACTTAAAATCTGTTAAAGTCCTGCATATTGTATGTGGACTGTAAAAGTTTAAAGGACTAGAATCCATCTCTTTTGCTGTGTTGCATTCCACCTTATATTTCTCTCTTAAGTAAAGTGAGAACAAGTAATAAGAGCCACAATGCAAAACTGCAAAGGCGATAGAGGTGCATCTGGCCACCCCACAGCCTTTCTTTTTCCTTTCTCTGTCCCTAACAGAAGTAGTGAAATCGCCTTTGTATTGCCAAGATGCATTTTACTGGATCTAGAAGCAGCATCATGGAAGGCACCTGGTAAGGTTCCATCTGGGCTCTGATCCACAAACAGTAAGACATGTATAGTCCTTGATCGTATTTAATAGAGTTTCCAAATGTTTTCTCAAAGACAAAGCTTTCTTGTAGTCTGCCAAATTTCTGCTACACTGAAAGTACACAGACAATTGTCTAATGTTCTGTGCCACTAGACGAGAATCTTATTTCAAATCATTTGAACAAATATTTTCTTTGAAACGATTCATAATTTCTTTTTAACCAAATTAGTAACAGAATCAGCTTTCGACACCTGCGAGACCTACAGCCACGAGAAGGTCCATAGTCTGGGGGCAAGCTAAGTCCAAGCTGATGTTTTAATAATACAAAACCTTTTTTTAAAAAAGATACATTTCCCAGAACAGGAACCTTCAGGGCATAGTGACTTTGAATTGCAAACTGAAATACAGGAATAAGGTCGTCTTGTGGTATTTTCTGTTATTTGATAGGTTGGTAAAGGAAATTCCAACTTGGAAGACTGAAAAGTTTTAGAGACCCCTATACCTAAACATTAAGTAGAAAGGAACACTTTTAAGGTGGAAGCATGCGCAAAGCTTATTGTTGCCAACCTCCAGGTGGCACCTGGCGATCTCCCACTATTATAATTTATCTCCAGGCATTCAACATCAGTTCCCCTGGAGAAAATGGCTGCTTCAGAGGGTGCATTCTATGGCATTATACCCTCTCCTCCCGAAACCTCACCTTCCTGAGGCTCCACCCCCAAAATCTCCAGGTATTTCCCAACCCAGAGTTGGCAACAGAGTTGAACAGAGTTGTTCAATCAAAAGCTCTACTGACATCAAGGAACCTTTTTTTCCCATACAATTGCACAGAACTGAGGCTAATCATGCTAGTCCAGTACACAATTAAACATGTTTATGTTCCATTATCTTATCTTCAGTAGGATACTTAATCATCAGACCATTGGTCTATCAAGGTCACACAGGCAGTGGCTCTGCAGGATCTCAGGTTGAGGTCTTTCAGATCACTTCCTGCATGGTCCTTTTAACTAGAGTTGCCGTGGATTGAGCCTAGGGCCTCTACATACCAAGCAGATGCTCTACCAAGCCCTTTCGCTTGGTCCTGTTACTAATTTGCTGCAAAGGATTCAGAAGTCTTTCCTTAACGTATTACAGTTTCCTAGCATGCAAGTTGCATCATTGTGAAACTGTGAAAATGCAGTTTTCTTCCAGCTATCTCATTAATTATGATTATTCCATTAGTGGCATACAATGCAATCCTATGTTGAGTTACTCCAAAACATGTTAAAATGAACAGTGGCAATGGACCCAACTTCCTTCCCTACTTTCCTATTAAACCTTGTTTTAAAACAATTCTGAGGATTTTTTAAAAATCGACTGTTTTCTGTCTCTAGCATTGGAACACACATTTCACAACTCCCTTGAATTATTTTAAAGCAGCAAAGAGTATGGCTATTCTTCCACTAGTTGCCACCAGGCTTCCAGCCCCCCACTCCTCACCACACCCTTCCACTACATGGGGACCAGAAGAATATTGTGGTGTTCGAGCTATTGCTACTATTATTATAGTAAAGGTAAAGGTTCCCTTGCTTGAAAGCCAGTCGAATCCGACTCTAGGGTTGCGGTAATCTCCGTTTCAAAGCCAAAGAGCCAGCGCTGTCCAAAGACATTTCTGTGGTCATGTGGCCGGCATGACTAAACACCAAGGCACACGGAACGCTGTTACCCTCTCACTTTGCAGACTTCATACCACATTAAAGTGGAAAATGGTGACTTTGTTACTTTATGGTGATGGATGCTAAGCTCTCACAACAGTTCCATGGAACAAATTATCCACACTAATTATATACACTCTCCCTCTCTTTGTCAACAGCAAATCAGTGGACATCATGGGGAATTTTTTAAAACTTCTGCATGTCACTGATACAAGAGGGAAAAAGGTCTTGCAAAGCAGTGTGTTGGGAAGAAAAGTGTGGATTGTTGGTGTTTAATATTTGTAGTCAATACTGTGATAATGGTGCCAAAGGAGTGCAAGCCATTGTTCTAGGAAATAATCCCCAGGCATTCTTTGCACCTTGTTCTCCCCACAACTTGAATCTTGTGTTTATATGTCCTACAGACACTTCCGGCCAGGCATTTTTTGGTAAAATTACATAATTTTTTTCCCTTGGAGCAACATAATGCTGGCAAGTGGCCTCACAGCATTTGCCAAAACTGACCCTGAAAGCTCTGTCTCAGACATGCTGAAGTGTTACATGTTGGAGTTTTTGTTGTTCAGTCGCACAGTCGAGTCCGACTCTTCGCGACCCCATGGACCAGATCCTGCCAGGCCCTCCTGTCTTCCGCTGTCCTCTGAAGTTTGCTCAATTTCATGTTCGTTGCATCGATGACACTGTCTAACCATCTCATCCTTTGCCGTCCCCGTCTTTTTTGACCTTCAATCTTTCCCAGCATCAGGGTCTTCTCCAGTGAGTGCTCCCTTCTCATTTGGTGGTCAAAGTATTTGAGCTTCAGTTTCATTATCTGGCCTTCTAGGGAACAGTCAGGGTTGATTTCTTTTAGGATTGACTGATTTGATCTTCTTGCAATCCAAGGGACTCTCAAGAGCAATGTTCCCTCTAAGCTGTGGAATCTTGTGAGCAAAAATTCTACTTTGTGAGCTCCTGGCATTAAAGCGGTGAGCGAGCCATTTGGCTACTTTATAAATTAGTCTGCTCTGGAGCCCTCCTTCCTGAGCAAAGACAAAAGTGAGCGGGAAGCTAAAAAACTGTGAGCTAGCTCACACTAACTCAGCTTAGAGGGAATGCTGCTCAAGAGTCTTCTCCAGCACCATAGTTCAAAAGAGTCTATTCTTCAGTGCTCGGCCTTCCTTATAGTCCAACTCTCGCAGCCATACATGACTACTGGGAATACCATTGCTTTGACCATGCGGACATTTGTTGGCAGGGTGATGTCTCTACTTTTTATCATGCTGTTTAGGTTCGTCATCGTTTTCCTCCCAACGAGCAGGCGTCTTTTAATTTCATGGCTGCAGTCACAGTCTGCGGTGATCTGGGATTCCAGGAACGTGAAGTCTGTCACTACTTCCACGACTTCCCCTTCTATTTGCCAAGGAGTGATGGGGCCGGATGCCATGATGTTGAGCTTCAAGCCCACTTTTGCGCTCTCCTCTTTTACTCTGAGCAGGAGGCTCTTTAGGTCCTCTTCACTTTCTGCCATTAGAGTGGTATCGTCTGCAAATCTGAGGTTGATCTTTTCCCCAGCAATCTTAATTCTCGCTTGTGATTCATCCAGGCCAGCATTTCGCATGATGTACTCTGCATATAGATTAAATAAGCAAGGTGACAAAATACATCCTTGTCGTACTCCTTTTCCTATGCTAAACCAATCAGTTGTTCCATATCCGGTTCTAACTGTCGCTTCTTGACCCTTATACAGGTTTCTCAAGAGACATATGAGGTGGTCTGGTACTCCCATCTCTTTAAGGACC
>NW_015160209.1:1455318-1461860 GCF_001447785.1 Gekko japonicus
GGTTTGCCTTGGAATCGGACAGAAATCATTCTGTCATTTTTGAGATTGTATCCCAGTACTGCCTTTTGCACTCTCTTGTTGACTATAAAGGCCACACCATTTTTTCTACGAGATTCCTGGCCACAGTAGTAGATATAATGGTCTTCTGAGTTAAATTCGCCCATTCCTGTCCACTTTAGTTCACTGATTCCTAAGATATCGATGTTCAGTCTTTCCATCTCATTTTTCACCACGTCAAGTTTACCTTGATTCATAGATCTTACATTCCAGGTTCCTATGCAGTATTGTTCTTTGCAGCATCGGACTTTCCTTTTACCATCAGACACATCCACAACTGAGCGTCCTTTCGGCTTTGGCCCAGCCGCTTCACTTTTTCTGGGGTTACTTGTACTTGCCCTCTGCTCTTCCTCAGTAGCATATTAGACACCTTCCGACCTGAGAGGCTCATCTTCCGGCGTCATATCTTTTAGCCTTTTGATACTGTTCATGGGGTTTTCTTGGCAAAAATACTGGAGTGGGTTGCCATTTCCTTCTCCAGGGGGATCACTCTTGGTCTGAGTTCTCTGCTGTGGCCTGTCCGTCTTGGGTGGCCCTTCACAGCATAGCCCACAGCTTCATTGAACTACACGTTGGAGTAGATGCTGTCAAACCAGCTCTGTTGCAGCTGCCACAACTAATCATTGCATTAGAGGTGCTTTCTCATGGTACACACCTTGATCATTGTGGGAACCCAGGCAAAAAATATACTTGGCCATCTTTGTACCCAATTAGGGCCCTCAAGGCAGTCAACAGTTAAAAAAATAGAATACAAACTAATTTTTAAAACAGTAAAGGTAAAGTAAAGTTTCCCTTGCTCGAAAGCCAGTCGAATCCGACTCTAGGGTTGCGGTGCTCATCTCCGTTTCCAAGCCGAAGAACCAGCGCTGTCCGAAGACGTTTCCATGGTCATGTGGCAGGCATGACTAAACACCAAGGCGCACGGAACACTGTTACCTTCCCACCGAAGTGGTACCTATTTATCTACTTGCAATTTCTTGCTTTTGAACTGCTAGGGTGGCAGGAGCTGGAACTAGAGACGGGAGCTCACTCCGTCATGCGGCAACTCGGGTCCCGAACTGCTGAACTACCGACCTTCCACAGCCTGCAGTTCAGCGTCTTAACTACTTGAGCCACCGCAGCATATGTATAAAACAGTACATATGTATAAAACCAACAATTAAATAATTGGATTGTGATATTTGTTGGAGGATTAAATTAGTTGTACCAAAGATGTAGCCTGACCTGGATAGCCCAGGCTAGCCTGATCTCTTCAGCTCTTGGAAACTCAGCAGGGTTGGCCCTGGCTAGTAGTTGAATAAGTGACATGCCTTTCTGGGCTTAATTTTCGCTTCCTGCCCCCTCCAGAAATTACATGAAACACTATGTTTCTACCATAGCTTTGAGCTATTCCTAGAAAGGAGTGGTGACACTTCTAGGTTTTTCCTAGAAGTAACAATGATTTCTTCCCCTCCCACCAGCTGCTGGAGTACCAGTGGGCAACAGGAGCTGTAAGTGGGACAGTTGCCCCCTGCAGGCAAATGGCAAGCCTACAATGACCACAAAAATCCATAAGAGGATCAGATCCATGTAGTTCAGCATCCTGTTTCTTGTTGGAGAAGCGACAGCCTTTTAAGAGTCTAGTTATTGTAAAAATTGCCGAAATAGTAGTTTAGTCCACTTGTACCCTTAGGGGAGTTCTGGGACATTCTCTAGTGTTTACGACAGGGGTGTCAAACATGCAGCCCGAGGGTCGGATCAGGCCCTTGGAGGGCCCCAATCTGTCCCTCAAGGACCTGGCTGTTTCCTGCTTCCTTTTCCAGTTCTGCAAAAAAAAAAACACCAACCCCTGTGTAATAAACAATAGTAAACAACTGAACCTCCAAACATAACTCACTCTACACAGGACTGCCCATGAACTTGACCCAGAAATTGCAGCTGATGCAGATATAAATAAAAATAAATAAATAAAATGTTGTGAAGTCTTCATGACCACCATAACAGAGAAACCCTAAATTAAAAAAAGATTTAATTCCCCCAAGTGCTAAATGGTTCTTCTTTAGAAAATGCAGGAAGCAGGGCCTCTGTGCTACAAACATTGCCTCCACTACCTCCAAACGGTTTTCAAGCACTTGGAACCAGAGATCCAGCAACTTCAAAAGGGATGGGGGTGTTGCTCTGCCCTCCTTCTCTCCAAGCAGCCATTGTGTTATTTTTATTACTTTCCCACCAACAAGCTGCTAATTCTGGGGTCTGAAGTTATAATAATCCCTTGCAATTAATAAAATAAGGAATGGATACAGGAGAGCACATGTACATGAGTTTCTAAATTGTAGCCACACACAGGAAGTAGAAACCCCATGAGAGGGTGACCCAGCCACAGTGAAACCATGGCATTTTCTAGACATTCTTAATGTTCCAGTTTCATTTCCCTTTGCTACCAGGAGGTTTTTATTTTTCATTGTTAGCAATCCCTTGCTGTCCCCGTTTTTAAAAATTTCCCCCCACTCTTTTTGAAACCTGTTTTCCCCAGACTTCAGAAGCAGTGGGAAAAATCTGCTGAAAAACCAGGACAGCAAGGGATTGCTAATGAAGCTTTGTGGAAACTATGAAAAAGGTACCAAAGGGAAATGAAACTGGAATATTAAGGCTGTCTGGAAAACGCCCATGTTCAGTCACTATGATTTCAAAGGAAGGGTTAATCATGTGCCTAACTCTTTATTTGGATTGCACTGCAACCCAAATATCCCCCCGCGGGCTACCCCACAGTGCCTAGCAGCACAGCTCTCCCGCTTATGGCTGGGCAAACGCGTCAGATGGGGCATATGGTCCTCCACTGTGCCAAGGAAGGATATCTTGGGGAGGCCAACACCCAAGCATCAGGCCTGCACAGTCTCACACCGCTGAGCCCACAGCCAGAAACGGTACATAAGTAATTTAACAGCAACCCAGTAAAATTAATTTTATAAGCAATACCATAAGCAAAACGAATGCTAAAACTACTTTAAAAAAACTCCAAGCTTCATAAAATAACCATAAACATGATATGCTGACGTTCCGCGAATTCCTTTGCCTTCCCTGTGAAAAACGACTGCCCCCAATTTCCTACACGGCCGCGACCAAGACTGAAAGTACGCAGCCGGCGCAGGCGCAAACTAACTCTCATTCGGCGCGTTTCCTGGATCTTTCCGTAAGCCACAAGTGTGCTCCATTGGCTCCCCCTCCCACAGTGTGCGGTGTAAACGGAGGTATTTGATTGGAGGATAAGTCTGACAACCTTCTGTCTCCACAGCAACCCATCGGCCGTCTGTGGTGGCGTCCCTGGAGAAGTTTCTTGTTCGCCCGTGGCCCTCGCACGCCGAGCGACAACTTAGTCCCCCGAGGGATCGAGGAAGAAGGGGAGGCTAAGCTGACGCGGTGCGAGGAGTCAGGCGGCAGGGAGGGAGGTGGTGCCGGGATGAATACTGGGTTTTGACGGCGCGGCCGTCTCCATAGAAACCAGCCCTGTAGACTCGCGTGCGTCAGACGGTTTTCTTCTTTGAAGGGGTGGCGGCTCCCGCCTCGCTGGGACCAAATGCAAGGTCCTGTCTGCGGAGGGACGACGGCAGCCTCCACAGCCCTTTTTTGTGCGAGACCGCATTTAGGGAGGGGGAGTAACTAGACCTGCTAAGTCTGCAGAACCCCGTTCGACCATTAAACGATCAGGACTTTAAGTTCACTTTACTCTGGAATCTCCAAAGCCCCCCCCCCCCCCCCACAGACGCGCGCAGTAGGAGAGGAAAGGGCACCTGTGCTGTGCGGTTTTTCTCCCGTAGGAGCTGATGAGCTGAATAGCTGCAGCCCTGTTCTCCTGGTACTTTTCTTCTAGCCAGGAGTACAAAATCTGAAATGACCCCTGGCTGAAAGAAAAATGCTTGGGGAGAGGGACTGCAAGGAGGTAAGCGCCCTGGGAGTGCGGGGTGGGGGTGGGGGTATGTACTTATCCTATTCTCTAAGCTCAGGCCCTCATGTTGAGTGTGGTCCTGAGATGGGGCATTTCTGAAATCTTTGGTCTGCACAGTGAATTGAGCGGTTGTTATTCACTTGCTGTGTGGGAATCAAACATCGTTTCTGTGTGGAGTGTTTCTGGATGCATTTGTGCTTGCTTGCATTTCCCTAATGTTTGGACCCAAATCTTTTGCACTTGGGAAAATGTGATTCTTCTTCCCCTATCTAGTACCATGACCATTGCTATTCAGACTTTCAGACTGGTATAAATGTCAAGTGCTTTTAGTAAATAGTGTGTGAATGATCCCAATGACCCCTTTACTGATTTCCATGAAACTTTTAAATTTTTTGTAAAAGCTTTAAAAACCACTTACCAGCACTTTTTAAAACAGCAGTGAACACCCAACCCCCCCCCCCCCCCCAGCTATGTTCTGCAATTTTACAAGCTTCTTTCTGTTCCATGTGTGTCTCCTCTCTGCTGCTGGAATTAACATCTTCCTATTTTATTTTTAAAGTGCTGAACAAGAATGCAAGAATAGCATTTGTCTCTGGACTGTGGCTAGTTCCAATATAGCACTAAAGGGGGGGGATTTTTCCTATTCAGCATGAATAATTTTCTGAAAATACCATAGAATTCTTTATAAAATTCCAAAGACATTTCTGAGTACAAAAGATATTTTGATTGATTGAGGTTTTTTTAATCTGCATTTATCAGATAATCCAATGCACAAATGAGTTTACCTGTATCAGTTCTATAGATTCTTCCCACCTATAACAGTGTTGACAACTTTAAGGTTCCAAGATCAACATAAAGTTGATTTTTAGGACTGCTTGTGATGGAAGATGGTAGGAAAAAGATAATGCATGTCCATTGCAAACAAACTTGTTCTGTGTTCATGTTGATAATTTGAGCAATTTATATAGAAAGCTGATTTCATAGATATTCATCTGTGAAAGGTTTTACCTGTTTAGTATTTGTGTAGTTATCAACTGCTATATGTTCTATGATCAAAGTCTGCTGGTTCAACCAAAAACCAGTTCAAATCTATTTGTACAATTAGGATTTGTGTTTCATTTTTATTATTTATTTATTTATTATTTTAATTTATAGCCCGCCCTCCCCGCGAGCGGGCTCAGGGCGGCTCACAAATAGGGCGTAAGCCAATACATAAAATACATATTAAAAGTGTTGCATTTTGTTGTAACAGGAGTCCTGTTCAAAGGTTACACTGGATGCATGTGTACACTTGATTTTTATTTATATGTGCATTGAGTAATTCTTATGTTACATTCACCATACGTACAACTGAATGTGCAACTGAAACCCCACTGTGATCCAGGTACTGTAGGTCCCTGGTTTGGTTTATGTTGGTGTCAGCAAGCTGCCATTCTGTTTTCTGTGACCTCTGCGTAAGATAACTGCTGGAGGTTGTGTGGGGGAGAAGATGCTGTAATGCTTGCCTATTGATTTTCCCATGAGTACTGCCACCTGTGTTTTGTCTGATGCCCTGCCTGGTTCCCACGTACTGGGCGCGCAACCGTTTCATTAGCCCGCCAGCGGGAAAGCAATTCATTGGATCTGTATCTATTTGAAGTTCCTTTATTATGCTTGACCTAACTGTGTATCCCCAGTTCTAACAAAGAACGTGTTTGAGTATGTCTTCAACGCTTTGAAATAAATTTTGCTTTTCTTGAAAACGTGGATTTATTCTCGATGCTTGGGGATCCAACATATTGTTAGAACTCCCTTTCTCCTATCGTTCCGAATCTGGCAAGATCATGAGCGGAATTGAGGGAAACCTACCTAACACGGAGGGGGACTCGGGATCGGTCCCACAAACCTCCGCGTCTTTGGTGTTCACGACTGCAGCCTCGATGGAGGGTGCCGTGGGGGGAACGATTCCCCGCCTGCCTGCACATCTGTCTTGGCCGCCTCCGACCCCTTCGCAATGGGGTCCGCGGAAGACTCACCAGCAGGATGATTGGACTATGTACAACACCCAAGGCACCCGTGAGGTGTACTCCCGTCGGGGGAGCGGATTACGTGAGAGTCTGTTTGACAAGGGATTGTTCCCGGAACCTGGGTCTACCTCGGAGAAGGGGAGCCCCAAACAGGACCTCGAGGAGTGGATGTTCGAGCCGTCGGGACCGAGTGGTCACGCAGAAGATGAGGAGGGCACCGGAGCCTTCCAAACGGAAGAGGACTATGACCCACCCCCGGACTACCGCCCTCGGGACCCCATCCCGGAGGAAACTACCGGGGAACGTCTAGCAGAACTGGAAGACTCGGTGAGAGACTTAATGCGGGCATTCCAGGATGTGATGGAAGGCCTGCCGGGAATGTTGGACGTTAGAATGGCCAATTTCCTGGACGCACACGCCGCGCAGTTACAAGTTGCTCCTGCACCGGGATTTCCCGCCCCGCCGATGCCTGCTCAGCCGCTACAAGCACCGGGAGTTCCCCCGCAGCAGGTCCCTGTCCAGCAGCCGGTGAGACCGCCTCCGCAAGTGCCTGCGCA
>NW_015160209.1:1462063-1549604 GCF_001447785.1 Gekko japonicus
TGCTTGACCTAACTGTGTATCCCCAGTTCTAACAAAGAACGTGTTTGAGTATGTCTTCAACGCTTTGAAATAAATTTTGCTTTTCTTGAAAACGTGGATTTATTCTCGATGCTTGGGGATCCAACAGTTGGCCCCGTCCATACGAGCCCATTTGGGCCGGGAGCGGGACGGAACCGGGGCGGAGCAAACAGGCGCGATCTCACCTCAACATCTGGCGAGCGTGCCGTCTCCGTCCCCGATCCGTTCCAATGGCCCATACCGCGCCGCAAAAAACAACCACCTCTCTAGGTGGTTGCATCCATTGCCGCGGCTCAGGCCGGGCTGTGGGATCGGGGGCACGTCCTTGCGCCGCCGCATCCCGGCCCCCGGCCGTACTGCGCATGCCCGAGCATGCGCAGTTCGGCAGCCTCCCCCCTCCCCTCGGACTTTTCCTCCCCGGCATCTGAGCGTGCCGGGGAGTGCTGCGCCGCGGCTAGGGGATCCATGGGATCCCGCCGCGGCGTAGCAAGTTTGGAGCGGCTTGGAGTAGCCGCGTTTCAGCCGGCCCGTATGCCCGGGGCCAAAGTTAATGTACATTTGCTCTTTGTTATCAATGGGCTATGCATGTGTTCACAGTAATATGTTAGCAGAGCTAATGTGTCCTAGTTTTGCAGTATTTTCACTGAAATGTAATTGGCAGTTTAGTTCCAACTATATTTAACCTAAAGTAAGTCCCACTGAATGGGATTTATTTTGCAGCAGAGCCTATGTAGAAAAGCGCTCTTTAATAATTCAGTTTTGCATAGTTTGAGGAAAGCCATGAGAGTGGGAGCCTTCCTGACCTCCTCAGGCAGGCCGTTCCAGAAGGTGGGGGCCACAACGGAGGAAGCCTATGTATGGGCAGTTGTTGATTTTGCCATTGAGCCGATAAGATTTTTGTACATTCGTACATTCAGTAAATCTAGTAAGGTTTGAGTTATTCGTGTAATAATGTATAAGCAAAACTGGGGCGACAAATATTACTGCCTATATTCCTAGAAAATTAGAAAAAATGTTAGCATATATATGAGAAAAATCCTATTACAGTTGGAATGTTTTGTAGAAATGAGAATGTTGCAGAAAAAGAGTATGATAATATTACCTTTTTTTAAAGGCTCTGTGTGACAAAGATACTTTGTATCAACTTCGAGAACAGGATTTATTGCAAAACAATGGTTCGCTTAACATTGGAGCTCATTGCTAAAAGCCTCAGTCAAAAGAATCGCAGAGATGAATCCCTGGCCCAGCACCTGAGGAAAATAACGCATCTCAAGCTATCTAATAAAAATATAGATATCATTGTAAGACTCTTTTATTTGTAACTACATTTCTACTTCAACAAATTAACCAGTACTTAATTTTATTTTTGTGTTGTTAGCAAAATAATTATGGGAGGGATCTTGGAACTTTGATGTATTTCATACTGTTACAATAATTAGCTTGAAAATAGTTTTTGAGCACTTTTCCATGAGATAGCATACAGTTCAATAAATGCACTTCTTGTTTGCAAAGAATTGGAATTTTGGAAACAAATACATGTTTTTCAGTATGTGTTGTACAATAATAACGAACAGAGGTTTTTCAGAAATGTGCTTGAAATTTGCAAAAAAATGTATACTTGGTCACAACCCTATTTTCTGGGATAATCTACAACTCTAATATAACCGTAAGCTGAAAAATATCAGCATGCCCAAGAGATTTTTTGGCTGTTTTTCTCTGAACAGCAGACTACCATACCATAGTCCAAAGGGCTTTGGAAAGTTTCCTCAGTTTCAAAGAGTTTGCTGTATGATGTGGCAGCTGCTACTCAAGAAACACAAACTCAAAAGTCCCCTTGGGCATGTAAAACTAGTTGCATGTTTCTCTGGATCTCAGCCATGGTAAATAAAGATAATATTCATGCGCTGGACTGCTGTTAAAACATGTTTGCCAAAGATGACAAGCTACAAGTACTTGGGTTTGGGATAGCTTGTTCGTGTTTGTGGAAGTATAATAGGGCATGTAACGGTGAAAAAAAATCCACACCCTGAAAAATTAGAATGCACAAGCAGATACTCAAGAATGAACTTTATAGAGTAACACTTTCCTTCTTTCTCTTAGGATGACCTATCTTTGTGTAAAAACCTTAATGTCCTTTACTTGTATGATAACCAAATAAGACAGGTACATAACTTGGACTTTGCTACAAACCTAAGACACCTGTACCTGCAAAACAATTGCATTACACGAATGGAAAATCTAGCATCATTAATAAAACTTGAAAAATTGTAAGTGAAAAATCATTATTTTTCTCAGTTGTATTTACAAATTTGCCTAAGAAATACAAGAATAAATTAATTGTGCTCAATATGTTTCAAAAATGAAAAGATGTTGAACTAGTTATACAGGAATTTTTTTGTGTGTTCTTTCTTTAAATCCATGGGGAAAGCAAGTTAAAATCCAACACATCTAAGTCCTGTCGATTAGATGGACCAATTAGATATGTATGTGACTCTCTGCCATTGAAATCAGTGAGTCTGATCAATACTGACTACACTGTGTCCTAATTTGACAGTTAATAGTAATTAGAATGTGTGTGTTTTTCTGCATTTTAGTATTAGGTTTTATGCATACATTAATTAATTATATAGACTATCCAGTCTATTATGTGCCTTAAAAGATTCGCAGTTTTGGCTGCCCCTTCCCAATTCTACACATTTGCTTAGGATCAAACTGCACAAAATAGTCAATTCCCCTGATGTGTAATTTAGTTTCAAAAAGCTATCTGCAGAGGGTCCAGACACAGATGGCAGGTGCAGTGTGAGGAGATAAGAGTTTAACCGTTACCTGTAAAAAGGCAGGACCAGGACAGGTCTCCACTAGCACTAAAAGCAGCCTGGATATAGGTGGGGCCTTTTTGATGGGTTGAGAAGCAGCACAGAGGGGGAAACTCCCCCTTCCACATCAAGGCCCTTGCATCTGGTTGTGTGTGTGTGTGGCTAAATTATATGTGCAAGGTCCAGATATGGATCCCCAGCATCACATGTAGTTTGGCCCTTCACAGTGTAAGCTTTGTTAGCTTCAGTGGAACTGACTTCTGCTGAATGTTGGGGTGATAGTATAATGGTTTGTTTGGTATTAAGTTAACAAAATAAGCTTTTTTTGTTTCAGAAATGTAAGAGTGCATTTTTTAAAACAAATCATAAAAAGACACTTTTCTATTGTTCTCTTAAGGTATCTGGGTGGCAATTACGTCACTGTAGTGGAAGGCTTAGAGAATTTAGAAGAACTGAGAGAATTACATGTTGAAAGCCAGCAGCTTCCCCTAGGAGAAAAGCTCTTGTTTGACCCAAGAAGTCTTCATTCACTAGCAGTAAGAATGTAGAGTTTAAATGACATTTGGTGATGGATGTTGATTGCAGTGGGAGTTATTGTGCCAGCTCACTGACACTTTACTTCCGTTTGTCAGAGCTCTTTTCCCACAGGACTTACAGACTGCACCAGGCTGATATTTCTTACTCAACATTAAAAACATTTTTAAAATGTGGAGTGACCAATCATAATGTTCTGGAAAACTTTAATTTTGCTTTACAGCAACTTCTGATGACTTTTTATTTTGCATTTATTTCCCATCAGGTAATATAGTGAGCAATCCTATACTGGTCTCCTTTGATGTAAGTCCCATTTTATTCCATAGGGCTTACTCCCAATAAAGTATTCTTAGTATTATAGCCATAATACAGTTGGCAAATATGATACTAGCATGTTTACTTGGAAGTAAATGACACTAATCTCAGTAGGTCATGCTTCTAAGTAAGTATGCTTAATTTGAAATCAAAGCCCAGTTTTACTTAATGTGTTCAAAAGAAATAAATGATGAAGGGGGAAAGTATAGATTTCTGAATATAATTTTTTTCTATGTGGCACTCATTTGAGCAAGTAATTTTTTACAATTGTTTGTGTTTTTATGCATTATAAGGCGCCTTAAAAGCCCCTTGGAACTAAAAGACATATGAGTTTTTAAAAATAAAATCATTACCAAAGTGGAAGTCACATGAAGCTGCCTTTTACTGAATCAGACCACTGGTCCATCAAGGTAGTATTGTCTACTCAGACTGGCAGTGGCTCTCCAGAGTCTTAGGTAGAGATATTTTATGTCACCTGCTGGGAGATACCAGGAATTGAACCTAGAACTGTCTGTATGCCAAGTAGATGTCCAGTCATGGAGCCACAGCCCCCCCCCCCTTAAGTCCCAGAGCTTCTGTGAAGTCTGTCCCAAATTGCCTTAACGTCATCTCGCAAAACTGCTCAGTTTTCCTTTTCTCTCTCCTGATTACACATTTTTCAATTTTTCTGTGGACTTAGGGGAGGGGGTGTTGTTGTAAAGTGTGTCCGGAGAAACAAGAATGAATAAAGCAAGCTTGTAAGTAGCCACTTGCTTTGTTGCCTGTAGTAAGAATTTTTGTCCATGTGACCAAGCAAGGGCAGATGTTGTAAAGCAGAGGTCCTCGCCTTTTGGGGTTTGCAAAGCCCTTTTGGAATTCTGATACAGGGTGGTGGGCACAGCCACAAAATGACATCTGCAGGATGCGGGGCCAACCACAAAATGCCACAGAGTGAGGTTATGTATAGCTCTAATAGTAACCCTTCAACATTTCAGGCAGAAGCTCTGTTTTTTAAAATAATACCTTTTAAAATAAACATGCTTTTAAAAATACTTTGTGGCATGTACTTGCATCCTGCCTTCAAAGTGCTACCCTAAGAACACTTTCTGGGGAGTATGCCCCATTGAATAGACTAGTGTAGAATTGTGAGTAGGCTTGTTTAGGATTGCTCTCTCAGTGATGATCCTTGTGCTGTGGTGGCAGCTACTCCCAAAGCAACATTTTTATAAATATGCACAGCCAATCATCTCCTGTGGCCAATAAGAAGCCCTCCTGGGCAAAGGCTCCATTTGGCCCCATCCACTTTCTAAAAGCATTTGGTAGGTGCCAGGAGAGGTGTCAGCAGGCACCATGGAGGGCCCATGTTGTAAATGATAAAATATTAGGTTCTTTTTCTAATCCAGTCTAGTAATGTGCCACAACAAATTGCCTCAGGTATGTATGGAGAGAGGCAGGCTAATACACTTTTTGTGGGCTAGTAACTTTTGTAGATTTATTTATGAAGCTGTAGAAAAGACATAGACTATGTCTCAGGTACCTCTTAAGGAAATGTATCCAGCAGTGCTTTTGTCTACACACATGCACACTTCAAACAAAACACCCACATGCCAAAATGCTTTTGAAAGAGCTGTCAAATTCAGTTTGCTGGGGTAATATGGATTTTTGTTGCGAAGGCATAACTGACTTCTGGTGACCTCATAGAGTTTTCAAAGCAAGAGACGTGCAAAGGTGATTTGCCATTGCTTGCCTCCACGTCATGACCCTGGTACTCTTTGGAGGTTTCCCATCCAAACACTTGCCAGGGTCAACCCTGCTTAGCTTCTGAGACTTGACAAGATCAGTCTTAGCCTGGGTTATCCAGGTCAGGCCATTGTTGGATATATGGATTGTTACTTAAGAAATGCCCAAAACTTTGGGCAGGTAGTACCAGTTGTTTGGATCCTGTTATCATTTTTGTAAAAGCTTGACTTGTCAATTCTTATTTTCAATAGTGTTGAACAACAGCTGCATGCATTAGCCCCTCCCTTTAACACATTAGTAATTAGTGGTCATTCGTTTTTCTTCTCTTTAACTTTTTCTCCTTAGACTGCAGACAGGTAACAATGATGTACAAATAACCCCCCCCTATAAGTTAATATAAAAACAAATGAACAAAGTAAAAACAAAAATTAAAACCAGTATAAATTAAAAACACATGCACAGATTTAGAAACAGCGGCATAGATTTTTTTTTTAAGATGCAAATAAAAACCCACAGCCAAATCTGTCTAAGCAGTTTGCCATCCACAAAGTGCCCTCTGAAATAAAATCATCTTGCATGCCTACCTTAATGCAGCCAATGAAGTTGCCCTCCGCACTCACCCTGGTAGGCAATTCCAGTAGACTGGATCTACCACTGAGGAAAGCTGTGATCTAGTTGTTGCTGTATGGACAATCCTGAAAGGGTGCCACAAGAAGAAGGCTTTCTGAAGAAAGTAAGTGCTGCATTGGAGTATATTTGGAGATACATGTTCTATAGCTGTGAGAGCCCTAGGCTGTGAAGGGCTTCAGAGGTGATACCCAGCACTTAGAATTAGGCCCAGAAGCAAACAGTTCACTATAACTGCTATAACTATAAAGAACATGAAAAACCCCTCGGGTCCATTTTACCTTGATTTTATGGAGGGTCACATCAGACTAAACTAGTATCACTGTTGGCAAAGACAATTCTGTTACTTTTTAAATGGTAAGGTTAAGTGCATTTGTTATGAATAAAAAGGCCCCCCAAAATTCCAAAATATGGTTGATTATTAGATCAATGGTACCACTCTGGGTCATTTGATATTTTACATGGGAAATTTGTTGTTGTTGTTGCTCAGTAGCACAGTCGAGTCCGACTCCTCGCGACCCCATGGACCAGCTCCCGCCAGGCCCTCCTGTCTTCCGCCATCCTCTGAAGTTGGCTCAATTTCATGTTAGTTGCATCGATGACACTGTCTAACCATCTCATCCTTTGCCGTCCCCGTCTTCTTTGACCTTCAATCTTTCCCAGCATCAGGGTCAACATGGGATATTAGATATTCAATATTTATAATTAGTTGATAGATAATTTCTATTAATTTTGCGGTTTGTTATTGGCTGGGTTTTAAGTTGATATTTTAAAATGTTACAATATAGTATTTTAATATTTGGAAATTTATTATTTAGGTGTGTCTATATTGGAATTGTATTATTTGCTATAGCTTCTGAGCTAATGCAATAAAACATTTGAATCTGATTTATTATGAGATAGTTTTCTAAATTGTTAATTGTCCGTTTCAAAGTGTTTCAAAATGAGCTGATAAATCTGAGTTTTCAAAACAGTCAAAAATGTTTTTCTTTTAAAATGTTTTGTTTGTTTCATTTCAGAAGTCTTTATCTGTTTTGAATATCAGCAATAATAACATTGATGAACTAAGTGAATTAGCAGTTTTGGAAAACCTCTCCCATCTC
Organism: Gekko japonicus; assembly: GCF_001447785.1. Taxonomy (NCBI): domain Eukaryota; kingdom Metazoa; phylum Chordata; class Lepidosauria; order Squamata; family Gekkonidae; genus Gekko; species Gekko japonicus. The sequence continues at coordinate 1,469,196 of NW_015160209.1, forward strand.
ATAGCTGTGGACAACCAACTTCACCGCGTGAAGGTAATAGAAAGGAAATGGGGATTGATTATTAGCGTAAAAGAAAATAAGATGATTGATAAGGTAAAGATGTTTTAATGTCAGAAGGTTTCTTCCCTTTTCATATTGTGGTAATCTAAATTGTTTGTTACAATTTTGTAAAGTTTCAAAGAGAGTATAGAAAATAAGCACACTGAAAGATGATTTTATATTTTACTTTGTATATTTTTTAAAAAGCAGTCTTTATGTGCATGTAAATAAATTTCTGTGCTCTTAAGATTGCTGTGGGAGGGGAAATTCCCATATCCAACATCCTAGGATGTACCAGTATTGCTCTTCTGTGGTGTGCAAACCACCAAGCATGATTAGCACTGTATGGTTTACAGCACCGGTCACAAGGACAAGGAGGTAAGACTGAAGCCAAGAACCTTGCACATCCTTTGGATTCGCCAGTAGGTTCCACTGAAGTAAATGGGATTTTTCTTTAAAGTTACATGTACATGATCAAGTTCCTAAAATTGTAACCAGGAAAAAATTAGATATGAATGTGACATGGGGGAGAGGAGCTGCAATGGGAAGAATCAACAGAAATCACGCATGAACTTTTGCTCTGTTTGTGGGGTTCCTAATGCACTTACTAAGGAATGGGAGGATTGTTTCCATGGATCTCCCCTCACTACTGCAGCTCCCTGCACCATATCCCATGTAGTTCCCAGGATCTTTCAACCCTTGGAAGCAGCTTTTGGGGAAGGGGCTCAAAGGGCTGCAGAGGGAAGGGGAAGGTGCCAAAGATACCTTAGGCTACCTCACTCCATTCATGACTGTGTTGAAGCCATTGCCATTTTTTTTAACTCTTCTGACTTGGGATTTACAAAAAGTGCAAATATTCCTGCTAGATTTGAATTTGGCCTAATGTTCTTTTTAGGTTGAGAGTCTCCACAGGGATATAATATCCCAAAGTGTCTCATTTTCTTTTATAAGGGAAACATTATGTTCACCCAGTGAGAAATGCCTGTGAACGGCCCCTGCATGTGCAAAGCTCTTGGTTATGCCTGTAAGTGCAGGCTGTAACGCTGTCACTCTAACATAAATATAGCAGCTTGTTTGTTCTGAAATAGCTTATGCTGGTTCAGTGTTATGAGGAGATGGTTATAAATCTTTAATTTATTCAACCTTTGGCCATTATTGATTATGACAACAAGATATCAAAAAGATGAATTCCTTTACTTCACAATTCAGTCAGGAACAAGAGGAAAAAAATATAGATTTTCTGAAATAGATAATGGCAGACTGTCAGAATGATGACAAATTGCTGTCTACAGATGTAGTTAGGGCACTTGAGCTAGACACAGCCGATAAAAATTGGAGTACATTGGTCAAATACGGGTTCTTAAATGGTCATCATTAATTGGGAAGAAGGCTGCAGCCAGTACTGTGGATGTCATTTGAGGCTTTCTCATACACACGCACACACACAAAACACATGGTGTGCCTAGAATATAATTTGCTTTTTAGTATTTTGTAGCAGACCTCTAAGTGATAGCATGACATGATCATTTATCAAACAGAGACTGCCCCAAAAAGTGTCTAGTCCCTTTAGTACAACTTATTGAAAGGCTGGAAAGTGAAACACTTTATTAGAGACAGGAAGGCAGGGAACAACTAGAGCGTATCCAAAGGGTAATCATATTTCAGCATGGGATTAGTATGCACTTAGATAAACATACACTGTCGTGAGCATGTTCTGAATCATTTATCAACTGAATAGTGGTCAACAAAAATCTGCACAATTCTCTGAGTACATTCATCAAAGTTTAGCTGTATAATTGATACATTTTTATAGCGATATACTATTGGGTGTTTTCAAATTCTGCTTTAGTTTAATTAAGGTTTGAGGTGCATTCTGGTTTTTTTGTATCGATGTTATTATTATTACTAGGAATAAGGCCCGTTGTGGAAATAAATACAATGAGCTCTAGAAAGATGATCTGGGCGAGTGCCCTGGCTTTGGGCACTCAGCGTCAATTTGCTGTGGTGACCTCAGCAGGGTATAATGACACAGAGTCAACCATTTTCTCCAGGGGAACTGATCTCTGCCATCTGAAGAGCAGTTGTAATTCTGAGTGATCTCCAGCCCTCACCTGGAGATTGGCAACAAAGGAAATGGCTGCTTTGCAAGGTGGACTCTATGGCATTGTACCTGTCTGAGTTCCCACCCCTCCTCAAACCCCACCCTCTCCAGACTCCACCCCTCAAATATCCAGGAATTTCTCAACCTGGAGTTGGCAACCTTGTCTCCTTTCCAGCCAACCATCAGCCTATCTTTATCTGCCCCTCTGACTGCAGCTTTCGATCTCTCCCCCACCTGCAGACCCAAGCAGGAGGGAAGCTAGCCATGTGAAAATGTTATCTTCAAGGATGTCCTGCTGTTAGAGCCGTTCCCTGAGGCGCACTTGTTACGGGAAAAGAAGTTACAAAGAAAGCAGCTAGTCTACTCCCCCATTCACGCATCCAGGCATTCACACCTTCCCCCTCCCCGCAGGAATGACATGGCAGCGAGGGCATCGATAAGCAGAGGAACAGATGAAGGCCATAAAACAATATGTTGATCAGGAAAGCCATAAACCAGGCCAAATCTGACAGACTGCCCCCCCAAGCTCACCCTCCCCGGGCTTCCCAGGGAAGACACGGTTAAACCGTTGGAGCAGCTTAGGAGTGTTGACATGTCTGGCAGCAACCCATTCATTCTCCTCTGGCCCAAAGTCCTTCCATTTAATCAAATACTGTAATTGGCCCCTTCTCAAATGGGAATCAAGAACTTCCTGAACCATGTGGTGGGGTTCCCCATTGGTCCAGAGAGGCGGAGGAACTGGAGGACGAGGTGCCCAAGATGATGGCCCAAGATCACGCTTCAGGATGCTAAAGTGAAACACAGGATGCAAACAACACAGTGATTTAGGGAGGTTCAATTCAACAGCTACTTTGTTTATCACTCGCTTTAAAGGGCCAAACGTATTTCCACCCCAGTTTCCTCCAGGGTTGTAACACTTTAATATGTTTCATGGAGACATATACAGAGTCCCCTGGACTCAGATTCCATTCGGGGCTGCGTTTCCCATTGGCAAAGCATTTATAGTCCCTCTTTGCTTTCTCAAGGGTTGCTTTCAAAACATCCCAGTTTTTTGTTACAGTTGGGTATCACTTTGTACCAGTTCATTGAGATCTACCATGGGTAAGGGCCCCCCTTCGTACCCATGTACTGCCATAAATGGGCTCATGCCTATGGTGCTGTGAAGGGAGTTATTGTAGCAATATTCCGCAAAAGGCAGGAGGGACACCCAGTCAGTTTGTTGATAATTAACATAACACCGCAATACTTGTTCAAGGACCTGATTAGTGTGCGTGGTTTGTCCACCCGTCTCTGGGTGATAGCTACTACTTACTCCTCGCTCAACCCCCAAGAGGGTCATTAATTTCTTCCAAAATTTGGAAATGAACTGAGTTCTGTGATCTGAAATTCCCTTTCGTGGGGGGGGGGGGGGGGATGTAATCTCAGGACATGTTGAAGAAACAGTCCAGCCAATTGCTTAGTGGTGTGGACATTTTTACATGCAATGAAGTGAGCCTGCTTAAAGAATAAATCAACCACCACCCAAATCACGGTTTTTCCACAACTTTCAGGGAGATCCATGATGAAGTCCATTGAGATCACTGCCCAGGGTCTTTCAGGAGTTTCCAGAGATTGGATGTGCCCCGGTACCTTCCCCCCCCCCCCGTTTGCACGTTATGCACGTTTGGCAGGTACCTATATATTTAGAAATGTCTTTTCTCAACCCTGGCCACCAAAACTGGTGCTGCAATAGATGCAGGGTTTTTAAATATCCGAAATGTCCAGCCATTTTACTGCAGTGGCTTTGGGACATAATATCCCCCGTAAAAAGATGGGCACATAAATCCTTTCTCCCTTGCTCCACAGTCCGTTCTCTTGATGTTGCAATCCTTCTGCAATTACTATGTCCAGATTGGAGGGGGAGAAGGCTGCTTTAAAAGTTTCAATCCAATCCTTATCCTCTACCTTAGCCCCCTCCTTCCCTTTACTGTTGGTCTCCTGTTCAGCTTTTGTTTTGCTATGAGTCGTCACCGCCGCCCCTAGCTGGGCAGGAGAGAATACTGTGTCAGTGACCTCATCTTGTTGGCTTGCGTGTTGCAGCAGACGGGAGAGTGCATCAACTAAGAAATTAGATTTCCCGGGCAGATACTTAATGATGAACCGGAACTTGGAGAAAAATTCAGCCCATCGCACCTGTTTGGCATTAAGCCTGTGCGGCATTCGGAGCACTTCCAAGTTTTTATGATCAGTCCACACTTCAAAAGGAACTCTTGCTCCGGGGCTTACAGTTTATGGCAACACGCTGGTGGACGCATCTCCCGGACCTCATGGGGATGTGATCTGCCCACCAGCAGAAAGGAGGGGGGGCGACGGGTCGCTCCCCCCCCCCCAGAGCCTTGGCAAAAGGCTCCTAGCCATGGCGCTTTTGAGGGGTGGCCTCTTTGCCAGCGTGATGCTGGGGAATTGAGGCGCTCCTCTGCCCCAACGGTCCTGCTGCTGAGTGTTCGTATGGATCTAGAGCTGCTGACTGGGACAAGCGTCGGAGATCGAGCGTTTTGAACGTATGCCGAGCAAGGTCGTATGACCAACAATGAACTGTGAGTCGGGTTAAAGCGAAACGAGAATTTAAAAAGAAAGCTACCCCCCGGGAACAGCAAAAAAAGCGAGCGGGGGAGGGGCCCCTCCCATACGCATGAACTAAACAACGAAATACAAAGGGGAGAGCGGAAGAAAAAGTGTTGAAATCTGTTTTGAGAGACTTACCAGAGTGCGGATAAGCGTGTGGGCGTATTTCAGAGACTTTTGCAAGTTTTCATAAAAGTAAACAATCCATAAAGATGGCGGGGGAAAGGGCAGAGAAAGACAAACCAATAAAAGTGAAACCAGCCGGAATCTTGAGCCCTCGACCGGAAGAGACCACCGAGCTCTCCAAAATGTTGGCAGAGTCCTTGTGCCCTCTATTGGACCAGATGACTAACATCGAACAACAGCTGACGAATCTAAACCAGAATCTTGCAACTCAGCAGCTCCAACTGACTGAGACTTTAAAAATAACGGGGCAAACAGCTGAGAAGATGAAGGAAATCGACGCCAATGCCAAAAAAGTCAAGAAAAAGGTGCAAAAGCTGGAAAAGAAACAAGCCTCGGAAGAATCACAACTTTTACAGCTGCAAATGGAAAAAACAAATTTGGTCCTACGGTTTCAAGGCGTCCCAGAATTAAAAGGTGAGAATCTAAAGCAACTCCTGAGTGAAGCATTAGCCCCAGTTACAGATTTGAAAGCGGAGTATCTTGCAAGCGAAATGGATGTGGTCTATAGGTCCTATTCTGTGTACATCAAAAAGACTAGTCTGCCTGGGGAAATAGTGGCTAGATTCTCAAAGCGACATGTGAGGGATTCTATCCTGAAAGCAACTACAGGAACACCCTAGAAAATCGGGGACAACACCATCAGGATTTTAAAAGACATTCCATTTGAAATAAGGCAAAAGAGAAAGAAATATAAAGATTTAATCCTTTTTCTTCAAACAAACAGCATTGTCTACAGATGGTTAATTCCAGAAGGAAGTATTTTCAAACTACAACATAAAAAAGAAAAGATTGACTCTGTTTCCAAAGCACGTGAGTTCCTGAGAGTGCAGGTGGGAGAGCCAGCTGAGGTCGAGAAGGAAGAAGATGACAGCAAATCCACTGGCGAATTGGACTCGGTGTCTTCCGACGAGGACTCTCTTACTGATAAGGGGGCGGCTGCCCCCAAGCGTACATATAAATTGAGGATTAGAAAAGATAAGACAAAATGAAGGCTGAAGGACTCAGAATTGTGCCTTTAAACTTTAGTTTTATTCTGGGATGCTCTGGGGATTCTCTTAAATGGATAAAACATTGGATAAAAAGATAAAAAACTTAGCATAGCCGACTATGTTCAAAGTAATACTAGCAATTTAAGATTAACATTTATATAAGCTGTTATGATCTCCTATACTTGGGCTTTTAGTTAGTTGTGGTTTTCTTTCCTTTTCCCCTATATGTAGTTACCCCTTCCCAGTTTTTCATTGTAGTTTGTAGTCTATTAAAAATGCAATTAAAAATCCCCTCAGGGGGCCTAAAAAAAAAAAAAGGAACTCTCGCCCCTTCAAGCCAATGTCTCCAGGTAGAGAGAGAGAGCTTAACCGCAGCCGTCTCCTTGTTCCACACGGCCCAATTCCATTCAGCCTCTGAGAACTTTTTGGAGACATGGGCGAGGGGGTGCAGTTTCCCATCCTCCCCCTTTTGTAAAATGGCACCACCCATGGCCACATCCAAAGCATCCACTTGGACCACAAAAGCTTTACTTTCATCAGGGTGGCGTAGAATGAGTTCAGACGTAAATAAGGCTTTTAATCCCTCAAAAGCCTCCTGGCATTCTGAACTCCATTGGAGCCTACTGCTCCCCTTACATGCCTCAGGTCCTTTCCCTTTCATTTTTAGTAAGTCTGTCAAAGGGAGGGACACTTGGGCAAAATTCTGGATGAAGGAGCGGTAGAAATTCGCGAACCCCAAGAAACTCTGGAGCTGCCTTCTCGTTTTAGGGGCCTCCCACCCCAACACATCCTGCACCTTCTTGGGGTCCATGCCCAGCCCCTGCTGGGATATTCAATATCCCAAGATATCAATCTCAGTTCGATGAAACATTTAAACAACTTGGCATAAAGATGGTCCCGCACTAATTGCACATGTGAGTCCATGTCTTGCGTGTAAATAAGCACGTCATCTAGGTAAACTACCACCCCTTTAAATAAATATTTATGTAGGACTTCATTGATTAAGTTCATAAACACTCCGGGAGCTCCAGCCAACCCAAATGGCATTATTAAATACTCAAACTGTCCCAGGGGTGTGTTAAACACGGTTTTGTGCTCATCTCCCTCTCGGATGCGTACCCGAAAATAGGCGTCCCTCAGATCCAACTTGGTGAATATTTTCCCCTTAGCCGCCTCAGACAACAAGTCTTTAATCAGCAGCAGGGGGTAAGCATTTGACATGGACAACGCATTTAGCCCACAGTAGTCAGTGCAGAGTCTTTAAAAAAAAAAAACCTCTTTCTTTTCCCAGAAAAGGACGGGAACCGCGAAAGGGGACGTGGCGGGTCTAATAAAACCGTGTTCCAAATTTTTGTCAATAAACCGCCTTAGCTCCTCCCATTCTGTAGGGTTCATTGCATACAACTTCCCCTTAGGCATTTTATGTCCCGGCAATATTGCAATAGCACGGTCAGTCTTCCTGTGAGGCAGCAGCTCATCTGCCTCACTCTCCTCAAACACCCTCCACAGGTCACAATACTCAGGGGGTATTGCGTTTAACTCCTCCTGAGCTAGACAAACCCTTTCCAGGGCAGGATTGGGCTCCTCCCCCCACGCTGGGTTCCACTGGTGTGCCTTACTTCTCGGGTCTAAGAACGTTAAGCAATCTTTGCTCCATTGCACAAAGGGGTCATGGGTGGCTGGCTAGCCAGGGTTTCCTCAGCACCATAGGGAACTGGACAGTGGGGTGTACTATAAACCCCCTCTGTTCCCAGTGGCCCCCGACCCCTACCGGTAAATCCACAGTCAGGTATAAGCAAACTGGAACACCATCGTTTGGGGTACTGAACTACTGGATCATACTAGGCTCAGTAGTCACAGCCCCAGTGCAGATTGCCACTGGTACTATTGACAAAGAGTTATTTATTTTATTTATTTATTTATTTGATTTTTATCCCGCCCTCCCGCCGAAGCGGCTCAGGGCGGCTTATTAAAACCAATAAAACAATGCCTCTAAAACAATCTATAACAGTACAATAAAATCGCTATTTACACACAGTACAACATACCCATGGCGGCAACTATAAAGTGCAATCATGCTTAGTCTGAGTTGTTAAATGCTTGACGGAATATGTCTTTAGCACAAGGCAACCAGAACCGTAGCTGGAGTGGAACGGATTCTTATAGGGAACTGGCCCTTCCTTGGGCTAGGCCTTTACCCAATGGTGGGTCAGAAAGGTGCTGTCAACCTTCCTAGGTTACCATGTAACCAGTACCCCATAATATCACATGCTAACCCATAATATTATGGCAAGGAGGAGGGAATCGAAAGTCATCTGCAGCATAACTCTCGACCCGCCTACATGCAGGTGTTGCAGGGTTAATTGGCTGGAATGTGCCTAATGGTCAGCATCCCAGTCTCCTTATCAGCCACAGCAATTTCTCCAAGGTTACTAAGTGCTCTCAGTGTTATCTCTGTTTCTGGGGAGAAGATTCACTCGTTTGTCACTCTCGAAGTTTTTACTACAGGCCCAATACCAGGCGTAAACCAAGGGTTAGACAAACACTAGCAATTAAGAAAAGTGTTTTCTTTACACAAGGGGATCTTTGAATTGGTGGTGCAAGACCTGCATGAAGGTGTCAACGTCCCGGAGTTCTGGGGCTGCCACGTTGTTGAGGCCCACGAACCAGTCAGCTGCTCGGTCACGGAAGCGCGAGCCCACATAGTTGACCCTCTGCTCATCGGAGGTGAATGTGTGACCCCACTTGCGGAGCCCACACAGTCGACCCTCTGCTCATTGGAGGTGAATGTGTGGCCCCACTCGCGGAGCATCTTATGTACTTAGATAGCGAAGAAGGCGAACTTGGCAGGGGTTCCGTCAAACGTGGCTTCTAATGCGTCTCACTGTCATGCCTGCCCCCGACCTGGTGCATGGGAGCTCTGAAACTGAGGACTCCGTGCCTTTAACACCATCGGAGGCACGGGAGTCTTTGTCAAACCTAAGTACCGAAGAGGATGAGCACCAGCCTCCAGAACAGCCTGCACCTGAAATCGATCAGGCAGTGCCTGGCCCAAGCAGCACGCCACCCGATTCTCTGCCACCTGTCGACCAGCTGAGGGATCGGAGATGCCGGGACTTGGCAACCAGACGCAAAAAGGCACGCTTGCGCAGTTGGAGATCAATAAGCCCGGAGTTGTAGCGGGATCAAGGACTTCACGAGGCAGTGCTAATGAGGCACTAATGAGTTTACAACCCAGCAAGCTATTTGAATAGGTTGCTGACTGCTGGCTAATCGTGCTGGCAAACCTGTCCTTCGGACCAGAAGCTCTGCACCTCTGACTCTGTTCCTGGTATCCGGCTACTGACTGACTTCCTGGCTCCTGACTCCAATCCACATTTTGACAAACCTCTGGCTCTTGATCCTCGGCTCGGCACCCTGACTTCGACGCTTGCCTATCTGGACTCTGACTCTTGGTAACGCTCTGACTATGGCCTGGCTTTATGTATTGGGACTTTTGCTCTGGTTGTTTTGCTCTCTCTCTGGCTTGACTCTCGGACTGAACTGTGAACTCCCCCTCTCTGCCTTGCCCCACTGGCCCTGTCGTGACACTCACGGTCGCTTGCGTTCCTTTCCTCCCCTGCAGGCCACCGCCCTGTGCGAGGGCCCAGCCTCATTTCTTCATCATCTTCTTCCACCTCCTCCTCCGTGAACGTCTCAGGGGCTTTCTTCTCCATGAGCTCCTTGACCACAATGAGGAGGTTTTTTACCAGGTACTGGTACCCTTCTTTCAATTCTTTAAGATCAGCATGCAGTCCTTTCTCGGAGGCAGATTCTTCTTCCCACTCCTCTCTCATGCGGCTAAGCTTGGGGTCATCCTGGAACATCCGGGATGCCCACCGTCTTTCTCGATCCACTCGGCCCCTCGCTCCTCAAAATCCAGGGTGCCCCCCAACCAGGCCGGGTCGTCCCAGCAGTCAGGGGGTTGGAACACCACTTGCTTCTTGGACCGTGTTCCCGTAGATTTATTGGTTTTCTTCTTGCGGACTTCAGATGCCTGCTGCTTGGTTTCTGAGCTGGTCCTGGCACCCTGGCCGTTGCCTCCGTCACTGTTCCCCATGCTTAGGTAGGGAACTGGGTTGTAGAAGAGGAGTCTTAGCAATCTGTCAGGTTCCCAGGCAATCCACTCTCAGACCACAATCCATTGAAGAGAATTTTATTGGAAAGAGATTTGGAAGTTGCAAGGATGAAATCTTTGCTAAGACTAAGGCACAAAGTGAAAGTATCTCAAGGTATAGTCAAACCCCACATTCCAGTGAATCAACATTCACATGCCTTTGCCGGCTATTCTAGCCTCAGCCCTAACAGATACATCAATTCAGCTAGCCATGTGAAAATGTTATCTTCAAGGACGTCCTGCTGTTAGAGCCATTCCCTGAGGCGCACTTGTTATGGGAAAAGAAGTTACAAAGCAAGCAGCTAGTCTACTCCCCCATTCACACATCCAGGCATTCCCACCTTCCCCCTCCCCGCAGGAATGACATGGCAGCGAGGGCATCGATAAGCAGAGGAACAGAAACCAGATGAAGGCCATAAAACAATACATTGATCAGGAAAGCCATAAACCAATCCTAGTCTGACAAAAGCATTCAGAATGAAATTCAAACACCCTGATCTAACCTGCAGCATTACATGTATGAAAGCACTCAGCTATTCTGAGTGGGGAGCAGGGGGTTGGAAATATTGCTAATCTGTAAGAGTTGGAAGGGACCCGTAAAATAGCTAATCTGTAAGAGTTGGAAGGGACCTCTTAGACTAGATGACCCTAGAGGTCCCTTCCAACTCTATGATTCTCTGTAAGGATTTTTAATTTTTTTTATTTTATCAGAGAGAAACAGTACACTTGGTCTCAAAGAGTCAGTAAAGTTTTTATTCCAGAAGCATTTTTAACCTTGTTGAAAGAGCTAGGCCGATTCCGCACTAATGCTTTGCCCCCCTTTCTAATTGGCCCGATTCTATGTGCGTGTTTCCGCATTTTGGAAATCTGACCTGGGTTTTGCCTGGGTGTTCATTTCCGCATGTTGCCTTGCCCCAAATCTAGAGCCCCCTCCCCTCTCTTCTCCCTCCTTTTTTAAAATGGAGGCGGGGTTGCGTTGTAACACACCGTGCACTGAAACGTTGATTGGTCCCTTTAATTTTTGACCCTCGATGCCCGTAAAAAGCATCCATTGATGCAGCCAGGAAGTGGGGGGGGCGCGGGGGTGGACGGGAAGTCAGTATACAAACATGAAAAATAATGCTTAAACCTTTACACAAATGGCAAATTCCAAACAGAAATGAGAAAACAGCATACGGACATGTAAAAGGATATTTAAACGCCGGTCAAAGATGGTCCATTGTTGCGTCCAGTAAACGATGGACTATTATTGCATTGCTATGCAACACTGGTGGGGAAAAAAGCACGTGTGCACCAAGGAAGGGGGGGAGGGATGCAGCTGGGAAGTGGGGGAGGGGCAGATGGGAACACAGTATACGAACATGAAAAAGAATGCTTAAACATAGCGAATTGCCAAACAAATGAGAAAACAGCATACGGACATGTAAAAGGACATTTAAATGCCGGTTGACGATGGCCCATTGTTGCATTGCAACGCAACATGGGGAGGGAAATTAAAAAAAAATCCTGTGCATGCAGAAGGGGGGGTTTGCAGGCAGGCGGGAAGGAGAGGGGGGAGGGGGAGAGAGAAGCAGGAGGGCATTGAAGAGGTGTTGATAGGCAGGAATGGGAGTGAAGTGGAGGGAAAGAAGCAAAGGGGTGTTAAAGGGGCAGAGAGGGGACAGCAGCGAATCGCAAGTTCCCCACTGGAATGCCCCGACTTCAACACTGCAGCAAAAAAAAAAAGAACCTGCGAATAGCGGAGACAGACAATCCGGTGGGAAATGCCATTAGATTCAGGTCAATTGCTGACCCAGACCAGCATGTGGAGAACTGATAATTTCCGCGGATATTATTGGGGGGTGACACCGGAGCAAGTGATTGTGTGGAATCGGCCCTAGACTTGCACACTGCTTTGGATCTGACTGCAAGTCTACAGCGATGATAGATTTGGTAGGAACTGTAGGAATACAAATGCAGCAATTCTGGGCAGTGTAAAGATCAGTGTTCCCTCTAAGCTGAGTCAGTGTGAGCCAGCTCACCGTTTTTTAGCCTCCAGCTCACACACTTTTGCCTTAGCTCAGGAAGGAAGGGCTCCAGAGCAAACTAAATGATGCAGTAGCTAAATCATGAGCTCACAACTTTAATGCCAGGAGCTCACAAAGTAGAATTTTTGCTCGCAAGACTCCATAGCTTAGAGGGAACATTGGTAAAGATACTGAGTAGGATATTACAAATTACCAAGAGCAGATGGAGATATTTCCCTGCCTTTACCTCACCCAGTAGCCCTCTGAGGATCCCAAAAGCCAAAGCTATTCAGTGTGCCTCATGGACAAAGTTCCATGAGATGTAGGTAGGGGTGCCAACCCCCCCGGTAGGGCGGAATTCCCCCCGCCCCGGATGCCCGTCACCCGACGCCGGGGAATCGGGGCCCGGGGGGAACTCCGCCCCAGCGAAAAGAGCCCTCAGTGGTGATATGATATGATAATGGCAGAAGCTCGCCAGCTCTGAGTTGGGAATACCTTGGCCGGCTGGACGCTCCCCCGCCAGTAGGGAATTTAAATTTGGCAACCCTAGATGTAGGGGACTGCAGCGAGGAGAGGGAGAGTTGGACTTCAGTGTGTCCCAGTTACAGTAGTCATTCTCTGTTACTCCTTTTAGTATGCCCCAGTTAAATTACTGCTGCCTCCTTTCTTTTGCTGGTGAAAGAAGCATGGTGGAGGAAGCTTCCTGTCAGCGTGAGAATGAGGAACAGTTTAGCTTGATTCTCCTTCCTCAGTGTAGTCTCTGTAGACTGTAAGGTGTTTCTTCACAAGGGTCCCCTGACTCTGAGCATCAGCTGTTGGGGAGTTTCAGGGAGGAAGGAAAAGGCAGGTGCTGCAAGCACCATAGGTATGTTATTTAAAAATGTCCTCACCATTCACAGTATTAAAAATGTTAGATACGAATAGAAATTACGATATTCTTCAACTACGAGAGAAAAGCAAATTTCTTTCAGTTCAGTTAGCTACTGCTCTTCTAGCTAGCCTCTGCCAATAGAATATAGACTGGCCCTGTGAAAATGTTTGGACAGTGCATATTTACAAGAAGGCCTGTGCCTGCCAAAATGTACAAATCATGTTACCTTGTATATATATAATAGTTATATAAAATAATAGATTTGATCTAGGTCGCATTGCCCTTGGACAATTAAAAACAAAATCCATACTGAATAATTGTTCATGAAAAGCAACAATAATCCTCTCCTCCCCTGGATTTAGCCAAGAATTTAAATGACCACTCACAGATGTGGAGGAAAATTACTATTTATTATATTATTCTGAGTAACTGAGATAATTGTCATTAAGTACTTTGGGCCCAATCCACTCCATCTCTCCATCTGTTCCATTGCTCATATGGCTCTCCATGTGTACAAGAGGATTTTCTACCAGCAGCCCCCTAATCAATAACACACCTCTGCTCTCATATATTGCCATGTGTGTGGAAAGGATTAACTGAAATAATACGTTGCTTGATCTTGCTGTTTTATTAATGGAATCCACAGATATACATCTGCATATAGAGTGGCTGTTTTCTTCATGTATGCCACTGTGACATAGTCAATTTCTAGAAGGAAAAACAAGCCACATCTACATATCCTTCAGCATATAAATGCTGTGTGCACAATTTATGCAAAAGCTTACATAGGCACATGAAGAACTGTGCAGGTAGTGTTTGTGCTTCCACCCTTTTGATGCCCTGGATTTTAGCCTGTGTTTTATACATGAACTTTACAGTAGAAAGTTTGCATAAGAGGTTGGTTGAAGGGCTCTTTTTGTAGCAGGAACTCCTTTGCATATTAGGCGACACATCCCTAATGTAGCCAATCCTTCAAGAGCTTACAAAGCTCTTCTTACAAGGGCTACTGTAAGCTCTTGGAGGATTGGCTACATTAGGGGTGTGTAGCCTAATATGCAAAGGAGTTCCTGCTACAAAAAGAGCCCCAATCATGAATAAAGAATAAGAAAAATAAAAATAAAAATCAGAATGCTACTTGCTTGCATGGATAGGAAAATGTGCATATCTTATGTTAACGAATAATATTTGGGAAGTAAGCTAAAACGAAAAGGATTATGAATAAGGTAAGTGATAATGTCATGCTAAATAAGCAGCAATATTTTTTCTCTGCTATTTGCAGGACATGGAGTTTGTTCTGAGTGTGTGGACCAAGCTAATCAAAATAGAGTTGAATGGGAATCCTGTTTGCCACAAACCGAAATACCGAGACAGGCTTATACTACAGTCAAAAAGTCTTGGTAAAGTTACAGCTATACCAGCAGAGCAACTTTATTTGAAATGGTATTAATTAGTACACTAACAGAACATTCCTAAGAAGACTGTCCTGAGCATAAGCTCTGTTGAGTAGACTTCATAGAAGCAAGGAGATGAGCTTTTCCCTGGCACTAGGAATCTAATAGGGGATTGAGGAATAATGATTCTGTTTCGAAAAAATATTTGTGGAGGAAGGGCAGTTCTTTCAGTGGCCTAATTCTGTTGAGTACACTGAACTACACTTAGCAGTAATAATAGGCTGCTAGATTTAGCTTTTTAATTGTACTTTTCTAGCTGGGGAGAAATATAGGAACCTGTACATTTTTCCCAGCAAGAGTAAAAGCAGTTTGGGGCAGCTTTTTTCAGCAAGAAAGTAGCAGGGAAAGAAAGAGTTAGTTTCCTTCTCTCTCCACTGCCATACAAAAGTAATTTAAAATAAACGCAGGGAAAAAACTAAGATGTAGAGCGTTCAGCTGTATTTATTTATTTATTCATTGTCTGATTTATACCCCGCCCTCCCCGCAAGCAGGCTCAGGGCGGCTTCCAATAACATAAATACATGATAGCAGCTCTGATGATTAAAAAAAAATCTACTGAAACAAAACCTTCCCCGTGGACCATGGGCAATTCTGCATTGGCTTTTCCCTCTGTTGTTTTAGCAAACCCATGCTGGTACAGAAATTCCCCTCTGCATTGCATGCTGCTTTCATTTCCTTTGATCCTCAGATTTTATGGTACCCTCTGCATTGTGTGCCACTTTTACTTTCTTTGATCATTATGTTTTATGGTACCTTCTGCATAGATTTATGGCTGTTTTATGGCCATTCAGGGGTGACTTTGCAGTCAGTATGGTATTGGCCCAGGGTATTTGAATGTGGTTTGAATGTGGTTTAGAGCTGCACATTTTCCTCAGTGTTGAGAAAATGTGGAGTGAATGCTAGAAGTAGAACCAGCCTATGTTCCTAAGAATACCAAAACATCACCCAGGAAAGAATTGGGTAAACCAAAGTAAACTAATCTTTTGTTGACTTAATATGTTACAAAAAATTCCCTTCAGAATCCCTTGATGGCAAAGAAATAAAGGAAATGGAAAGACAATTCCTAATGAATTGGAAAGCCTCCAGAGATGCCAGGAAGAAAAACAGAGCGGAAAGCTCAACAACTGAGCATGCACCACATTCACATTTTGGTAAACAAGAATATCTTCTTGACCTTTTAAAGGGTCAATGTTAAGTGATGAACAAGTATGGAATGGGGCGGGGGAAAGTCAGTAGATGACTGACCAGATTATAGCAGTTTGAAGATTATTGGCAAATACATCATTTTGAATGCTTTGTTGTAAAATAGAATTATTTCTGTTGCAGACAATTCCATAATGGGGTGAATAGAACCTCCTCTAGCAAATCTTCAAAATAATTTTACAATCGCAATTTAGAATAAACTTACATTGTATTTAAATGTTTATACGGACCTGTTATGTGCTTTTGGACAGCAATAGTATTCTTTGCGGACTCTGCATCACACACAAGTGATGTGTGATGGAACTCAAGCCTGCACAGAATATCACTAGGAATTTTCTAGAGCTTAACTGAAAGAGCTGTTTCTGGCACCGAGTCCATCCATCTTGAGGATAGGCAGTTACAAACATGCCTCAGGAGGGTTGAGCCATATTTTCCTGCTCAGTTCTTCTCTGACTGCCGTAGCAGCAACATCATGAAAAAATTTCTCTGGAACTTTTGAGCTATACTTGTTCAGACTGCTTTCTGTGTTTTACAGTATTTACTTGACTTAGGGTTGACAGTGGCCTGGATCCAGAAATGCAGTTATGAAAACTCAAGTGCCTTTAAGAGCAGGCAGGAAATTTAGCTGATTTCCCTTTTACAAAGACTATGATGGTGGTGGCATTCTACACCATCACAGAATCAGAATCTACTCTTATTCGGATGATTGACTCCTGACAACATGCTTCACTTCCTTGCCAGCGTAGGACTTCATGTCAATGCATGACAGTTGTTATCTGTGAACCATTAGATGTGTCCAGTTTATAGAAGCAATATTGGATTCTTTCAAGGCTCTTGTTTTTCTGCCCCCAAGACAGAATTTGGTCCATTATGAAACTCTTATCCAGCTTCATGTGCCAACCATCTCAGACTATCGTTCAGATTCATGGTGCCCTTGGTCCCATGGCTTCCATTACAACAGTCACTCACTTCAAATGTAGACTTCATATTTAATGTACTTACAGACTGCCAATCAAAAATACATCATATTTTACCTTGGGTTCTTTCTTCTCTAGTGGCTAGATGCATGAAACCTCCTCAGATGAATGCATTTCATGTAGCCTTCTTCCACATTCACCATTACCACAGGTACATCCACATGGCAATGGGGTGCTCATTTCCACAATCACACTGTCAGTCAAGCCTGGAATCCAAGGCCACTTAAACATTCTTGAACACAACTGTTTTCAACACTGTTGTCACTATTTTCAACACAACAACAACCCTTCATGCATATCTTTGTGTATAGTAAACAACCATTGCCCTATGATGCATTATATAAAGAAACAAGGGAGTATGGGCTCCAAGACCCTGGGAACTCTGGCCTATCAGTTGTGAGAGAGATGTCTTCAGTATAGAATATCCATCACAACACTAAACCTGCTGGGGAAGATCAATACCTGGATGGACAAGCTGAGCATGAAAGGATGTCCAATCAGCAATGGTCAATTCATTTTCAGTATCTCCAACCATTTTTTCCCCACTGGGGTGTGCCAAAACTAAATGCATTATCTTCATCAATCAATACCAAGTGTGATATGTACTTAAGCAGAAGCAGCACTGATTGTCTCTTTTTTAAAAGTACTTTTCTATACAGGTGGACAGGTGATCTTTCTTATTACCAACTCCTCTGATACACAGATCATTGCAAAAATTGCTTCCAAAGCAGTGGGTCTGCATATTAATTGTCCTGCTTTGGTTACAATAGTAGTTCATGAGGCTCCTTCATCTGGCCAAAGAGACCTTTCTCCACCCTAATATTCACACACTTAATGATTTGGTGGATCAAACACACAATGAAGAAATGAAAAGATCACTTAAGAAAGATGGGGAAGTGTCAGAGAAACTGAATTCTTTGTGTCTCTTTTCACTGAAAAATGTAGGACATGTACCCACACCAGAGCTGCTGTTTTCAAGAAGGGTGTCTGAATAATTGAGTCAAATTGGTGTGACTAAAGATGAAGTTATGTTATACTAGGTAAACTGAAAACTAATAATTCTCCAGGTCCAGGTGGCATACACGCAAGGGCTGTCAAGGAACTCAAATGTGACATTCTTGATCTACTAACCACTATGTATAACTTGTCAGTAATACTGGTCTCTATGCCAAAGGATTAGAAAGTAGCAAATGTCATATCAGTTTTTAAAAAGACATCCACATGGGATCCAGGGAATTACAGACCAATTAGCCTAACATCTGTTCTATGTAAATTAGTAGAAACCTTTATGAAAGATAGGGTTATTAGGCATATTGAGGAACAAAAACTGCTGAGGAAAAGTCAGCAAGGCTTTTGCAAATGGAAGTACTGCCTCCCCAATTTTTCGAGTTTGTTTTTGTTTTGTTTTTTTAAATTTATTTTCCAAAACTACAAGAAAATAAGCAGGGCCGGCTCGCCCGCTAGGCGAGGAGGAAGGAAGGAAATCGACGAAGAGGCAGAGGGTGCCATGGGGGGCGGGGGGCTCCTCTTCCTCCTTCTCCAGCGCAGCCCCGGCAGCGGTGCCAGGCACGGGAGCTGCTGCGACAGCTGCCCGCCGTGGGCTGGCGATCTGGGGCCCACCGCACCCGGCCGGCGCTCCAGCGAGCCAGCTGCCCTGGCGCGGTGAGCTGCTGCTACTGCCGCCGCCTCCTCCTCCGCTGCCGCGGCCCGCCTGCAGCTCCATGGGCCCAGCAGCCAACCGGGCAGGCGCTTCTCCGCCTCTTCAGGCTGCCACGGGGGGGGAAGTAGGGAGTGCGCGCTGAGGCAACTGGCCGGGCTGGGGGGGGGGCAGCGCACGCCTGCCTGCCTGCCCCTCCTCCTCCTGCAGGCTCTCTCTGGAGAGCTCTCTGAGCCCCACCTACCTCACAGGTGCTCTCTCACATGGTGTCATGTTCTAATCTACAGTTTTGTTCTCATGTTTCAACTTTACTTTGTTTTTGTAAGGTTTTTGTAACTGTCTTAATTTGGTTAATACTTCAGGGGAGATTTCTGAATAGTAAATGCTTATATATCTTTGCACCCTGCAGACAGTAATGACACAGATCATCCCCATTTCCCTATTTACTACTACCCATTGGGCAAAGGAAAACCAAATTTTGCTATTTTGTCTGAGGTACATAGATCTTCTCACAGTAGAGAGTCCCAGTCAGCAACCCAGGAAGAAAATAAAGTTGCTGAAAAAATCAGGTATGTTCCCTGTCCATCATCTTTGGAGTACAACATCTAGCTGTACACTCTAGTACATAAAAAACAGCTAATGAAGTTTTGTTTCAGAAGCTGAACTTGCATAATTTATAAAAATGAAATTCTTTTGAAATCAATAGTGTCAACATCTAAAATTAAAACCAGGAGGCACATTAAAAAATGTTTCACCTAATTTCCAGTGTACAATAGTACATATGCTCAACCCTTTCCTCACTGGCTGTCCACTCAAAATAAGTCTCCCTAAGTGTCTTTTCTCCCTGTAAAGGAAAACTATGAGACCCTATGTCTTTTCCCGTATGGGTAATAAAGCGGTAAGTGGTTTTGTGTAGAAAAACAGCAAGATCAGCCCATTTCTCCCACTTTCAGTTGAAGTCTCCCATGCTGCTTTTCTGTTTAAAAAAATCAAAAGGGACTGTGCTGCTAGGAGAGGCATGACCACCCCTAGAACCTAGTGCCATTAGTAGTCTGCATCGTAGGGCCTGGTCACACAATATTTCTCAGACCCTCAGGCTTCACTGAATGAACCTTACACAGTATTGTAATCTGTGACAGTATCCTTTTAGGCACTTTTGACACAGCCTTGTTCATTCCTGCACTGTTAAGGCATACTCTACCAGATTATAGAACAGTAATTGAAGTGTAGTGGGTTAAACGCATGAAGAAACCACTGAGACTGATGTAGTGATCAGCATGGTTTACTGGTACACAACAAAGACAAAAACAAACGGCCGGCTGGCCAACTATATACATACCTGTGGACACACCCCTAGGTCCCGTTGGTGGGTTTAAATCTCCCGCCACGGTCCCATTGGTCCTCCAGTGGAGAGACCAGGAGCCTAGTCCCCATTGTTACTCCAGATTCAAGCTCTGGAGTGTTCGCTGGCCCCTGGTGGCGGTCAGTGGACACAACATCCCTCCCCCCATAGTTCGGACCCACCCTAGGTCACATAGTCCTTTAGGTACGTCAGGGACTGCCATGCTCTAGTTGACTGTCGGGGGGGGGGTACTGGGACCTCAGGGGCCCTGTCCCCTGTGCTGGGATGCGCGGGTGTTGCAGGCCCCTCTGGTTCCGAAGCATCGGTTGTTGGGGCCTCCTCGGCAGTCGCCGGGGGAACGGTGGCCAGGTTCGAACGCTCTTCAGTGAGGAGGTCCTGCGCGGGAGCGTCTGGTGGGCTCACCTCTGGGTCTGCCTGTTGTTCCGGTCCCTCCTTGTTCGGGTGTTCTGGTAGCATGCGCCGATGGAGTTGGTCAATATGCCTCCGCATGACCTGCCCACATTCAGTGGACACCTCATACGTGACGATGCCTGTGGGATGAATGATGTGGCCAGTGATCCATTCCGGGCCTCTACCGAAGTTCCTGGCAAAGACGGTCCTCTGGAAAGAACCCGCGAGGTGCTTCCCGCTGCTCGGAGGAGTTCCGTTGCTCCGGAGCCCGATCGGGATGCAGGCGGTCCAGTAGGATTGTTGGCCTCCGACCCATTAATAGTTCCACTGGACAGCGACCGCTTACCGGGTTTGGCGTTGTTCGCTGCGTAAAGAGGAAACGGGTGATGCGGCATTCCCAGTCGCCTTCCGTCAGGCGGCTTAATGCTTCCTTTGCTGTCCGGACCATGCGTTCCGCTTGGCCGTTGGTAGCGGGGTGGAAAGGTGCCGACCTGATGTATTTTATCAGGTTGTTGCTGAGGAACTGCTGAAATTCCTCAGACGTAAACGCCGTCCCGTTGTTTGAGACGATGGTGTCTGGCAGGCTGTGGGTGGCGAAGATCTTCCGGAGGGCGCGGATGGTGGCCTTTGAGGACATTGCGGAGACGGGGCTTATCTCCAGCCACTTTGTGTAGGAATCCACGGTTACAAAGAATAACAGTCCATGGAATGGTCCGGCGAAGTCTATGTGGAGCCGGGACCACGGGGTACGTGTGGATTCCCATGACTGAGACGGTGCTCCCGGTGGGCTGGGTCGAACGGCTTGGCAGGTTGGGCAACGTTTCACCGACGCCTCCACCTCTGCGTCGATGCCTGGCCACCAGACGTAGCTCCGGGCGAGGCCTTTCATCCTCATGATGCCCGGGTGCACTTCGTGAAGGGCCTAGAGAGCCTTTTGTCGGAGGGTGCAGGGGACCACAACCCTGTCTCCCCACAGCAGGCAGCCTTTGTGAGCTGACAACTCCTCCCAGCGGCTCATAAACGCCGTGAACTCGGGGCCTTCCGTCTTTGCAGGCCACCCCCTCACCACCCAGCCCAGCACCCGGGAGATGACGGGGTCCCGGGCCGAGTGGCAGGCAATGTCCACAGCCTGCAACGGGGCTTCCGGCAGGCCCTCCAGCTGGAGGACCCAGTGCGCAGGGGCCGGGTCCTCAACCACGTAGGGCAGCAGAAGACGGCTAAGGGCATCGGTGTGGCCCATAGCTTTTCCCAGGCGGTGTTGTAACTGGTAGTCATAGCCCGCAAGGAAAATGGACCACTGCAAGACCCGCGGGTAGAGGACTTGTGGCGTCCGGCGATCAGGTGCGAAAAGGCCGAGGAGCGGGCGGTGGTCTGTAACAATGGTGAACGGCCGGCCGTAGACGAGGTCGTGGAACTTCTTGACCCCAGCTACGATTGCTAGTCCCTCCCGATCGATCTGGGCGTAGTTCCGCTCAGCCGCAGATAGAGTGCGCGAGTAATACGCGACTGGGAACTCCCGTCCATCTGGGAGACGATGCGCCAGCACTGCACCTACACCGTAGGGTGAGGCGTCGCATGCCAAAACCACCGGCAGCGCCTCATTGAAGTAGGCCAGGACCGAGTTGGAGATCAACAGTTCTTTCACATTCTGGAACGCGGCAGCCTGGCGGGGCCCCCACACCCAAGGGGCCTGCTTGTCTAACAAGCGGTGGAGGGGTTCCGCTACCGCCGCCTTGTGGGGAAGAAAGGCGTGATAGAAATTGAGAATCCCTAAGAACGCCTGTAGTTCTGATTTGGACTTCGGTGGTGGAGCCTCCACAATTGCCTTCACTTTGTCCCGAGTCGGGTGGAGGCCCTCCGCATCCACTGTGAACCCCAGGAAGTCCACTGATGGCACCCCCAGCTGACACTTTTCAAGTTTAACCTTTAGTCCCGCGTCTTGGAAACGGTGGAGCACGGTGCGGAGGCGGTCTGCAAAGTCGGCCGGTGAGGCAGCAGCAATCATCACATCATCGAAAAACGGGGTGACGCCGGGGATTCCTTTTAGGAGAGAGTTCATTAGTTGCTGGAACATCCCCGGTGCCACGCTCACCCCGAATTGCAGCCTCTTGACACGGAATGCCCCCCCGGTGGGTTACAATGGTTTGTGCGTCAGCAGTCGCCTCGTCTACCAGCAACTGCTGATAAGCTTGGGTGAGATCCAGTTTACCAAAGATCTTTACCCCTCCCAAGGTGGCCGGATAAGCGTGGTCTTGTAGCGCCTTATTCAGCGTACATTTATAGTCCGCGCAGATGCGGACCGCCCCATTCGGCTTTTCCACCACAACGATTGGGGTCTCCCATGCTGCGTGGGAGACCGGTTCCAGGACGCCCATGAGCTACTAGGCGATCCAGTTCCGCATCGTTTTTAGGCTTGACCGACAACGGAACCGTCCTGGCGCGCATTCGGATGGGGGCCACCTTTGGGTCTAAACGCAGGGACACCGGGGGGGCGTATATAGGCCCAGCGAGTCATCAAAAACTGCAAATCCCTTTAAAATCCTGAGTTGTACAGAGCTGGACTCCCTCAACTGAAATCCCCAGGGGCTCAAACCAGGCCCGCCCCAGCAAGCTGACTAGGTCGCCTTCTACCACAATCAAGTCCAACTGGCTCTTGAACTTCCCGTATTGCACTCTGAAAGTCCCGACCCCCTTAATTGGCACCCGGTTTCTCTGGAAGTCCATGAGCGTGACCTGGGCCGGGCGCAAGCGTGGCCCCCCCTTTGGGCATAAGTGTTTAAGCATAGCCTCGGAAATAATAGAGGCCGCGGATCTGGAGTCTATCTCCATAAGGCAAGGGGATCCCTCAATTGTGACCGTGGCTTCAATTTTAGGGGTGGGCGATTTTCTGGGGAGTTGCAATACCTTTACCGCCATATGTGTGAGTTGGTAGAGGTCCTCGGCCTCTGCGTCGTCCTCAAAGTGGGCTTCCGCTCTGTACCGCAGTGGCTGGGTCCTGCTGGAGGCTTTGGAGCGACAGGCCCGGGCGATGTGGCCAGTGCGCCTGCAGGTTCAACAAACGGCGCCTCGAAACTGGCATGCCTTTCTGTCGTGCTGGTCGCCACAGCTGGCACATACTGGAGCTGACGCGCCGGGATGCTGGTGGGCGGAGCTCATGTTCGCTGCTGGGGAGCGGCGTGGTGCTTGGGTGCGGTGGACCTCCGCGCTGTCGAGGTCTGTCGGCAAGGTGATGGCTGCCTGGTGTGTGGCGGAGGCCGCTCAGTGGAACCTCTCCCACGCAGTGGCGGTTGCGATGGCTGACGCTATGGTGACCATCTCACCCTCCATTATGCGTCGCTGCAGCTTCTCCTCTCGCAGACCGGTGACGAAACGGTCTCGCAGGGCTAGGTCCAAGTGTCCCTCAAACTTGCAGTCGGAAGCCAGGCGGCGGAGCTCGGCAAGGAACTCCGCGGCCGTTTCGTGGCCTTGCTGACTCTGCTGGTGGAACACCACGTGGCATGTCATCTCTGAAGGCTTAGGCGTGTAGTGGTTCTGGACGGCCGCTACGATTTCGTCGAAGGTGCAGTCTTCGAGCTTCTTAGGGGAGAGGAGGCATTGGGCCAGCTCTACCATGGCGGGCCCACACGACCCGAGTAGGAGGCCCTTCTTCCTGGCCTCATCGGTCACCTGATAGAAAATCAGGACTTGTTTCAGGCCGGTGATCCATGCTCCCCATTGTTGTGGACAATTTGTATCGAAGGGCGGTACCAGCCCTGATCTCGGAGCAAGGGCCATTGTGCTGGTCGGTTGCGGCTGTGGCTGGGAAGCGGCTTGCTCGTTGCTCATCATTTGGAGGAGCGTAGGTAGCGGTGCGTTGTCTTCCCTCGCCGATTCCCGACAGCCCGGCTGGATTGCTCAGCGGGACCCCACCTTCATCACCATTGAAGTGTAGTGGGTTAAACGCATGAAGAAACCACTGAGACTGATGTAGTGATCAGCATGGTTTACTGGTACATAACAAAGACAAAAACAAACGGCCGGCTGGCCAACTATATACATACCTGGGGACACACCCCTAGGTCCCGTTGGTGGGTTTAAATTTCCCCCCAAGGTCCCATTGGTCCCCCAGTGGAGAGACCAGGAGCCTAGTCCCCATTGTTACTCCAGATTCAAGCTCTGGAGTGTTCGCTGGCCCCTGGTGGCGGTCAGCGGACACAACAGTAGTACTTAGCACCTTATACAGTACTTTAAAACAACCAAAGTACATTATCTTGTTACAACATGTACAAAACCCTGTAATAAAAAATCAGTATTACTCCTTAAGAAATAGGATTACCAATTGGCAATTTTTGAAAGGCATATTTGAGTAAAAGCAAATAAAGTGAATAACTTTTAGGACTTGGTTTGAAACTGGTTCCCCACAGTATACAAATGCAGGTGCTCAGGTGAATCAGAGCTTGTTTACTCAGAGTTAGTTGCACACCAGGAATCCCTGTGCAAGGAGGGGGAAATGAAGAGACTCTATAAGCATGAGAAAACAAACTTACAGTAAACTGCAGTAGTGTGACATCGAGCTGCAGCCTTTGTGTTAGATCATAAGTAAAGAAAGCTAGGCCCATGTTGGATAAATGCTTTTACTGTTTAATTCAATTATGTGGTGGACCAAAATTATTAACACTATTTTCTGTGTTTCTCACATGCATTATTCTGAAGGTGCATACAGAACAACATGCAAATCAAGAGTCACCATGTCTTTTCTTCCATTGCTTTAGCTCTGTTTCCGTCTTCACTGTGCATTTGATAGTTCTGCTACCCACTGAGTCAACTGCTGATTCAGTATACTGTTCATATCTGTGCACAGCTGATTTCTGTGTACTATGCACAGAAGTGTGTGACCGTGGGCACTTTAAAACTGAGAAAAGACAAGAGAAGCTAATTGATGATTAGCTGCTTAAATACATTGGAAGGAGGGTCCATGAGGAAATGCCAGATTAAACAATCTTCACATGCTGGTAGAAGACAATGGTAGAGGAAAGCAGTCACACCTCCCTAGGGAGGGAGTTCCATAATTTTGTTGCCAGGACTGAGAAGGCCCTTTCGCAGGTTGCCATCTATCTAGTCTCAGATGGCGGGGCATGCAAAGGAGGGTGTCTGAAAGTGACCTTGAGCAATATCCTCAACAATAATAGCTAACATTTATTTCCAAATATTTGGTGTTTTTCTTGCTTTAGAAAACTGTGATAATGCATAATGTTACTCCTTGATCTAGTACCATGATGGTGAGTATATATATTTACAAACCATACTTATTTTGGCATTTAACAAATGTGTTTATATGTTACTTATACCTATAGGATGGATCTTGGAGGTTATTTCTGTGGGCTAAATGATTTCCACATATAGAGCATGACTTTCTCCCCTCCCTTCTTCTGGTACAGTCCAAAATGTCCTCAAATGCTGCTCCTGAGAGACTGGGAAAACCCCTCCCCCCAAAACATTGTTTTGTGGGGCATTCTAGGCTGCAGTGTGAGGGGGGTAGTGAGAAAGTCAGACTCTGCAGACAGAAATCTCTCTTCTGATGAAATTTACTTGGGGTAAATTTGGAATGTGATTCTCTGGAATGTGATTCACTTGTGTGTAAGATACCTGTATATAGAATTTATCAGAAACATATCCCAACAGGCAAATGATGTGAATATTGTCATGGTATCCAAAATTATTGTTGTCTTTAAAACACTGTTTTATAATATTTTGTTCACACAGCCATTTAGCCTTGAACAGTCCTCAGCGGTCACATAAAGAATTGCATGAACCTCATCTCCTTAGCTAAATGCTTCTGTAAACAGGCACCAGAAGGGCATCTTTATATGCTACAGAACAAAATGGAGCACACCAGAGAGCTACACAGTAGAAGAAAATTGAATCCAATTGGAAAAGCCTAACATTTTAACTCAGAAAAACACTAAATGCCATTTCAAACAATTTTCACTATACAAAAAATAGGATTTTATTTTTGTATAATAGATCCAGTGTATCAACTTCTTAAATAAAAAGGTTTAAAATAAGATGTGCAAAGTTCTTTGTGTAACACTCAATACAATCCCTATCTTACAAAAGTCATTGGTAAACATTCCCAAATTATAATACAAAAGTGAAACATTGCACTGTTGCCAGTCCTTTTGGTGTGAAGATTCATCAAAGTCAGTAGGACTATATCAAAGTAAATTGTCAGCAAACTATAGAGTTTAGAACTGAGACAGCAACAGCTCTGTAGAGGATCAGGTCAATTCCAGTGATGCACAGGATCAGACAAGGAACAACATGTGGTCTTCCACTAGTTATGCCTCTTTAGTCTTCATTTTCTCAATATTCTATAGCCATAATTTTGGACTTAATTTGATTTGCTTCAATTTTTTTTAAGGTGATCACTGTCATCACTGCTCTTGGTCCAAAAATACTATCTGGTCTGAGTCACTGCTGGATATGAATAATTCCCAATATTTTTTACTAAAATGAACATGGTATGGTGCACATTTGGTCAAAGTTGCAGATCATTTGCCCCATCAGTATTGCCTCCTTCCCAACTTCTTTTCTCCCTGTAGAGAAAAAGATACAGGGACCATGTACCACGCCTCCCACATGTAGGAAGTCAGCTGTTTGATTGTAAAAATGGCCCACAGAGAAAAGAATAAGCATCTTGACCCAATCATGTTCACAGCTACCAGTGCTACATTTCAGCAAACACTTACCTCCTTCATAACATCTACCTTAGCCCTCCATATAAACTACTTGGAACTTAAAGCTGTTTTACATCATATCAATATAGCTGTTTGGAAGATAGTCCCATTGATTTCAAGGGGACTTAATGTCAAATAAATGTGTCTAAAAAGTGTGCCAGTTGGCTTAAGTTCATGTACTTCAGTATAAATGGGATCATAATTGCATAAGAGCTAAAATCTCCAAAGAAAATATTGTCCATCCTAAAGAAATTATAATTGCAGTCCTGTTAAGTCGCTCACTTAACAAAGTAGTCGGAGAGTGATTCAGCAAAGATTCAGCTTTATTCAGCAACTCAAACACAACTCAAACACGGATCAACATCTGCTTTTAAACTCTCCCGGCTAATGTAGCCACGCCTACTGTACAATTACCAACCAAGAAGGTTGTATGCATAAGGACCAATCACGGACGTTCCCGCTCAGGGAGCTGATAGTGATTGGTTAGGTGCTTCCTGGGCTAGCAATGTGATTGGATGAATTTGGATCCTAGCCCAGGATGAAGCTTAACATGACATCTCAATTAGATGTTTTCATCACACATTATGCATTCAATGGCAGCTTATTGAATACATTACAAGACCTAGCATGTTTAGTCTGGAGTAATCCTATAAAAATCAGTAGGACAACTCCCGAAGAAAACAATACAAGAACTGTAACATAAAAGCCTCTAGGTACTGCACACTTTCTATGTCTTCAATACCCTGCACCTTGCTTTTTGTCCTTTAAACCACCTTTTCCCCAGACCCCATTTCCTAAATTATACTTAAAAGTTTAAGCTTTTAATTTTCTTGGCCAAATATAAAACAACAAGTAATCCAGACTTTATTTTTCTGTCTTGCTGGGTCAAGGATTTGATTTATTGTGTCTATGTTATCACACAATCAAAATTTCATTCCCAGTGTTTGGTTGGGATAATTCTACACCCAGCCTATTTATTTTGAATGTCTCTTCTCATTAAGGTTACAGAACTGTAATTACCAGCCATCCAAATATAACTTTTCTTACCAGTCAGGTACCCCCTTATAAATGGTTGTGTGTGTGTCTGTATTTTTAGGTAATCTAGCAGCAAAAAATGCATCAACTATGTAATCCATTCTCCACTTTGAGAAATATTTTTTTAAAATATTGGAATATTTTAATATAAAAAGCTGCTTAAAATGGGACTTTTATTTTTCTTTTCTTTGAACAGCATGTCCTATCACAAATGGTTCTTAAATGCCTCAAAGCTGTGAAAGTGATTTGCCATACATTTTGGTGATGATGGGAGTCTGCTGTTCACAACACAAAAGCCTAAACTAATTCTACTGTTGTGTTTTAAAAAACAAACAGAATTTATAATCTTCATTTTGTGATTCTGACATTTTGGGCATCCTCTCCTCAGGAGCTTAGCAGTTCCCCTTAATTGTGGCAAACTTCTAAATGCTCTTCCATTATTTGCATTCACTGAAATCGACCTCTTAAATAACAATGTTGAGAAGTTTAGTGGGGAACATTTCAGTTAAACTATAAACATGTTGTGGTATGTCTTCCCAGCTTGACTGGAACAGACTTAGAACTGAAGTACATTATCAGATCTCTGCAGAAATCATTATATGAAGCAGTTATTAGTATAGAGAATTATAATTATAGTTATCTACAAAAGGTTCAGAATCATTATGATCTAATTTCAGTCTTATTTAATATGCTTATAAAAGAGTTGTGAGCTTATTAACCTAAGATATCAAGTATTTGTTAATTATTGGAAGCATGGAAAAGTTACTGAAAATAAGAATAGTGGCTTTCTACTCTTTGGCAAAGCAAAGGTCAGTACCGGCAAATTCTAAAAAGAAACAATAATGGAGGGGAAAGGGGGAAAAAACCTTATGAACGATTGTTTAACCTCCGAGCCTAACGTTTAAATTACTCCCCTCCAGCAAAACGGTTACTTTATCCTAACCCAAACAATTTTCATAAAGAACAATTTCAACATTTGTATCTAGAGAATATAGGCATTGCTTTCAATTGTGCAAATGCCTTCCAGGCTTTTAATGGAAAGATGATTAATTCACAGAGCCTGTGACTATTTCCTTGTGGAGAGTGAAATATGGTGCCAGCTAATAGTTTGTTGAGAGCGTCCATTCCCATCTTGTGGTCCCCAGGTTGCAAAGTGTGGCACAATGCCAGCACTGGGCTTTATTTTGAAACTAGTTGGGATTTCGCATCAAACAAGCGTTACTGCAGCCCTGTTTTGAGCTCAGAATCAAATAGAAAGCTGAGCACAATTAAAATAATCTAGAAATGCCCAGCTAATTTAGTGCAATAAAGAGTGCATAATCATTTGCACAGAAATTTCTTGGAAATGTTTCTTTGAAATGGGGCTCGCTTACAAGTCAGAATCAAGTGGCACTGATGTAAATGGAGAGATGGACTTAGTGGCTATACCTACTGACATCTATTAGTAAAAAGAGCTTAATTCTTGCTGAATCATACCTCAGATGTGGGGGGAAATACTATCTTCTGTCAGAGCTCAGGCAACAGTTGTTTAGCAGTTTTGCTCTCGTCTTCCAGCAAATGTGTAGAGAGAATGTTGTCTGCCCATTCTCATGAGGTAGTTTCTGCTTTCTTCTCTGTGTTTGGATCTTCAAGTTACTGCAAGGGTTTGCAAGTGACCATTCTATGGAACTCCCTCTCTTAGGAGGCCTCTGTGTGTACCTTCCCTGATAAAATTTTGCAACAGACCAAAGTAAAGGTCTGTAGAAGACCATTTGGGTACCTCAGTTAAGGTATTTCTTGCTGCCTTCCCAAAAGCCTTAAATGTGCCTTGTCTCACAGGATTCCACAAATAAATCGAGAACACAGGATTCCACAGATAAACTGAGAAGACTATGAACACCACTCTTCTGTAAATCACACAAGTAACCCAAGGAGGCATGCATCAAATATGACTCCCAAACATCCTACATTACTTACCCCCTCCAGCACTTCAAAGAAAGAAATGGGTGTGCAGAATACTCAAATATCCATAATTCCAGGTGTCTCTCACCCACCATTCCAAAAATGTGGGGGAAACTGTATACTAGTTTAATAGTCATCTCTCCCTCAATAATACAAAACTGTAGTTTCCATACATGAGAAACTGGGTAGGTATGAACTGTACAGGGGACAGGTGTTGGCCATACTACTGAAGGTTAACCAAGAAGAAACAGCAAGCTTTCCTTTGACTCTTGAATTTTGTTTTCATCCTACACTCCTTCAGTCTAAGACCACAATAGCGGCATTTCTGCTCTCCTGAACCTCCAGCTTGTGGACCCTGTGATGTCCCCATTGCATTTTACTCAAGATCAGTGATTCCAAGAGAATGACACCCAGATCAATAAGGAGGATGTTGCCATTGTGGCCAGGGAAAATTCCATGACTACATCTTTGCTCAGCCATTTGTTACTGCCACTGACCACAAGTGCTTCTTCAGGCTGTTTGCCTCTGTTTTGCCTCAAATATTGTCTCCACGCATGCCTTGATGAGCAGTCTTTTTGAATGCAAATAGTGACTCCTGCCGACACCTTTCCTGGCACCAGTCAAATGATTTTAGAAAGTGTGCAGAGCCCAGTGGGGCTTCTCATTGGTCACTGGAGATCTGACTGGCTGTGCAGGCTTTTAAGAAATTGCTTTGGCGGTAACTGCCACCACAGCACAAGGACCTTCACAGCATGTTGAAGGTAAGCTGTGCACATGCAATAAATAAATACATACATACGTAAATGTTTATTTAAAAGGCATTTTGTTAAACAGAGCTTCTGCCTGAAATGCTGAAGATTTAGTATTTGAGTTATGCGTAACCTCACTCCCTGACATTTTGTGGTTGGCTCCGCCTCCCACAGCAGCCATTTCGTGGTTGCATCTATCATTCTCTGTCAGTATTCCAAATGTGCCAGTAGGCTGATGAATGTTGGAGAACGCCTGCCCTACAGCAAAGGCCAGAGAAGGAAATTGCCCATGATGATTTCTGATTTCTTAAGCTGTTTTCCCACACATCCACTGAGGTTAGGGTTACCAGTTGTCCTCTTTATAGAGGACATGTCCTCTTTTTTGTGTGTCTGCCCTCTTTTGGGCTGGTTTTAAAAAACTGATGAAAATGGCCTCTTTTTGGGTTGGAAGGTTAGGAATAGTTAGTAGCAATTATCAGTTTAAACAGTAGGGGTATTTAAAAATGAGATTTGTCCTACTGATCACTTGTTTCAAGTAGTCAGGAAATACGTCCTATTTTTTGCTTTTCAAAATATGCTAACCCCAGGTTAATCCACCCTCTCCCCTGGAGACACTGCCATTGGAGTTGTCTGCCCTTTATGTGGCTGACATTGCTACCACATCATACCAGGACTCCATTGTTACTTGTGGGTTCTCAACTGGGTGTAAATGGGGGTGGGTATTAGGGAAGCTTGAGAAGGAAGTCAGGTCATTTGTATCAAAACAACAGGAACTGCACAAGGTCCCCCACCTCCATGCTTCATGCCACTGGATCACCAACAAGGATGACAGGTTGGGCTCTCATGGTTTACAGTCTTCCAGCCTTCTCCTGGCTACTGTTGGTGTGGCAATAAAGCAGTAATGTCTGCAGGAATGTTGTTGTTGTTCAGTCAAACAGTCGAGTCCATCTCTTCGCGACCCCATGGATTACATCATGCCAGGCCCGCCTGTCTTCAGTTGTGCTCCGGAGTTTGCTTAATCATCATCATCATCATCATCATCATCATCATCATCATCATCATCATCATCATCATCATCATCATCATCATCATCATCATCATCATCTTTCAATTTATTAATCGCTCAATCCTGCAGAGCTGCTGGCTCTGAGCGATTTACAGTTACTCAAATACACAGGGGACTAACAATGATTCAAAGGGGTAAGGGAGGACAACATATAAATCTTTAAATCACACACGTTCGCAGCTGATAGGGAGTTTGTTCAGCAGTAAGGTCAGACATGTTCCAACAGCATTTTTCCCTCAGCGTGGCTTGATGTCGTCAGCTTTCTCCAGGACTGCTTCAGTTGCAGCGCAGCTCTGCCACCGCCTGGCCGGATGGCCCATTACGGGCTTTCTTTCTAGGCTTTTTGATCTCATACGCTGGACCTTCCGTCGCCGACTAACACCTCCCCCACTGGGGGGGGGGTTAGTGTGCCCACCCTCTCTAAGGAGTGGTACCCATTTTATCTACTCGCTGAAGCTTTCAAACCGCTGGGTGGACAGCGAGCTGGGGACAAGGCTGGTAGCTCACACCAGCATGGGGCTAGAACTGACAGTAGTTCTGTTCAGCTCAGATGTTTTAACCAGAGGATAAATCCCCTGTGTTCCTTGCATTGTCTGCAGGAATAGCTGCCAGCAATTAACACACTAGTTAAGGGGGTGGACTAAGTGGAATCCTGGGAACCAAAGGAGGCAATTACATCAATAGGGCTATATTGGTCCATGCTACACCACCACCACCCCGCACCCCATTTTTACGAGAAACCAGGAATATACAGCTGAGGAGAGGGGTAAACCTTTGGAGGGGAGCAGGTTCCTCTTCTGGCTGATTAACTGCCCTCTTCCCCCCCCCCCCCCCCCCCCCCGAATTTTTAAAAAGAGAGGTTCATGGGCTGGAAGCCACGTGTCTGATCTTAAGGATTTAGAAGGAAATGCACTCTGTACATGCTCCGAATCCCTTTTCATTATGACTTCACGTGTTCCAAGAAGGAAGCCGTGAAGACAGCTTCCGGGGATACATCCCGGGAATGTGTGGAGTTTCAGATTAAGCCCCGGCTGCCAAGAGCAAAAGAAAACCAAGCGATGAGGGCAGACCGCCGCTTCACGTCCCGCCGGGGAAAGCGTATGCGCTCGCCAGGAAGGACAGGGGGCGACTTGAGAAGAGGAGGAGCAGCCGCAGCCGGAGAGGAGCTGGAGGTGGGGGCGCGCCTCCGCCCAGTCCCATAAAAGAGACCGGCTCCGCTCCCAGCCCCGGGCGAAGGCTGGCGCTGCTCTGCCGTCGAGTTCCCCGCCGCCGCCGGGCCATCCAGGCAGAGGATCAAGTAAGTCCTTTCTTCGGCAGCCTCCAGGGGCCAGCCGGCCGCTCTGCTCGGGAGGCGAAAGGGGCACTCGGACTGTGCAGCCGGATAGCCCGGTCTCTCCACGGTCCTTGCTTGGAAGCCAAACCTTCCCCAGAAACTTATTCCCAGGGAAAACTGCCGCTCGGGGTCGCATCCACTTGGAAGTGAAGTTCCAGTCGGTGCACCGAGAATAACTTCCAAGCAGACCGTCGTCTAGCTTAGCCCGAAGTGACGGGCTAGAGAAATCTGGGGGGAACGTCGGGCGCCAAGAGAAGCTCGTTTAAAAGGAAGTCGTTCCTTCTCCCTGCTCTGTTACGGTGGGCGTGATGGTCACGGGCGAGTTTGTACACCTTCTCCTTGTATAGGAAGTGACCGGGGTTAGGGAGCGGGGGTTGCACAGGGGTCACGAAGGCAGGTAAAGCTTCGCGTTTCTGGCACGGGGGATTCTCTCCGCCCTTTCAGAAGTTCCCGGTTTCTAGCAAGTGAAATCCACAAGAGACAAAAAGTCGGAGCGTAAAAGAAAGCCAGAAGGACGGGAGACCGTCGCAGTCTTCCCTTGTTCTAAGTAGCGGGCGAGGATAGGATCACAGGACCGACCTTCCTAGAGCGAGGAGAAAAGAGGAGGGCTTCTCAGGGAACTTTTGCCGCGTTGGGGGGGGGGGGGGTTGGGGGGGGGGGGGGGGTGTCCTTCCCATCAGGACCTGCGTGAGAGGGTCAAGGAAAGGAAGAACGCGGGACCTTGGAAAGCACCTGTTGACTAGGCTGCCCGGGAAAGAAGGAAAAAGTGACGCTTTAAAAATCGTATCTAGAAATGCTCTGCTGTCGCTCAGTCCCTGGCTAGTTCTGCTTCACTACGACCTCTCACGGTGCATTCCACGTGGGGAGCCGTGTTAGTCTGTTGCATCAAAACAGACTTTGTAAATCTGACCAAGTAGGGTGTAGCCCATGAAAGCTTTAGCAAAAATCAACGAATTCGTCTCGATGGTGCCTGAAGGCTCTGCTATCCTTCAAGAGAGTTTAAAAAAAAACGTGTTAGAATTGCAGTCCTAAATTCAGTTGTTTCTTGGGTGTTTCAGATCACCCGGGTTTCTAAATAAGCATATTTTGGATTGAGGTACGCTTCCATTCATTGATTGCAAATAAATCCCATTTTTTCCTTCCAAGGAAATGGAGTTCAGATAAATGGTTGAATGGCGTGTTGATGTTAAAACGTTACTGTTTCTTTCGCCTGGTTGACTGGCATTATTTGTTGAGGCAAAGAGATCCTAAGAGACGATGAAATACACTGAGGCAGTGGGTTTAATTGTAAAGGATTGGTCAGGTGTATACCAGAACATGTAAAATCCCTTTTATGACCATCTGAAGGTCAGTAGTTCAGTGGTTCAAGACCCGGGTGCCGCAAGACAGGGTGAGCTCCTGTCTCTAGTTCCAGCTCCTGTCAACCTAGCAGTTCGAAAGCAAGAAATTGCAAGTAGATAAATAGGGACCACTTCGGTGGGAAGGTAACAGCGTTCCGTGCGCCTTGGTGTTTAGTCATGCCGGCCACATGACCACGGAAACGTCTTCGGACAGCGCTGGCTCTTCGGCTTTGTAACGGAGATGAGCACCGCAACCCTAGAGTCGGATTCGACTGGCTTTCGAGCAAGGGAACCTTTACCTTTACCTTAACAATAGAATCCCTTAAATGTAAAGTAGCTCTTACCAGTAAAGGAATAATATCTCCATTATTTACCATTATTCCTGTGTGAATCACACATTATTTACCATTAGTTTGTTCATTGTTAAATATTTCTGGTAATTGTACAGTTATCTGATGGTGGAACACAAAATAATTCATTATAACACAATATGAGTTCTTACAAAGTCCAATGGATGTAAGTAATCTTACCTGGGCTGTTAGATAAATTAAAAGGTGTTCAGCAAATTGAGGCAAAACAAATTTAAGTAGAAGGGCAAAAATGAAAGGAAAAAAATTAACATTCTGATTGGTTGAACTGTAACTATTAGTAAGTAATATTAAAATGTACTGATACTAACACATTAAACTAATTAAACTAATGAAGTGTGGATGACACACAGCACATTAAATATCTCACTACAGGTTTTGTCTAATTATTTCCCCACATATAAATAATAGGAGTTTCTATTCCTCTTTTCAGAAGTGGCTTCTCCTTCCATCGTTTAAGCATAATGGCAACAGCAAAATTATTCTGGCTGTATGCATGGTTATATATCACTTCTTTGGTTTGTGGCCAGTACGTATCTGTTTGAGTGAATGGCTGAGGCTTGGTGGATGTTGATATTCACACAGGAATGTCAACTATCTCAGATGAATTCTATTAATTTCCAAAAACTCATAGCTAGAGCAGTGATTGCTCATGGGCCAGCTAAATGTGATTGACAGCATTCACTTTTGTATGTTTAAAAAGTGGGCAGAAAGAGATCTGTTTTTGAACATTCAAAAAATCAACCACAACCCATTATTTTGGCCACTTCCCAGAATATACATAGATACATCAGCAGCTTTATAGTTTGTTTCAAATACAAGCTGCTGCAAATCCAACACACAAATTTTAAGAAGTACAAATACAGAATTGTATTAAATTTAATTAAATATGTACTTTTAAAAGATCCAAGAATTAGACCTATTCATCAACCCATAAAAACCTTATGATAACCTTAATATAGTTGTAACGGGAACTTTTAGAACTGAGTAGGCCATACAGGAAGCTGCCTGAGACAGCCAAACTCCAGGAACTCCTAGGCTAGTCTGAAAAATCTCAGGGAAGGAGGAATTTCCCTCCCTGCTCCACCCTTGACTTCTTCCCTCTCCAGTTCATTGTAGCCAATTTCCCCATCTTCCACATACAAGTGAGTGAAGGAAGTCTTCATTTACTTGTATGCAGCATTGAAGGGTACTGGAAACGGGAAAGCTTCTAAGGGGGGGAACAAAATTCATCTCTGTGCTCAAACACAGTTACTGTTCTAGAGGTCTGAGATGAGTGTAGCTATGTGGTGTGTCCCTCAGTATTTTCTCAACCACAGACCCATACAAAGAAAACCTTGAGGGATAACCTCTCTCTCTCTCAAACACACACACACCCCACAAGACATGGGAGAGAGGGGGCAGCAAAATTAAGTTTTGTTTCCTTTTACAAACTGGTTCCATAGTTTTGCTAGTACATTTCTCTTTTTCTATTGGTTACATATAAAGTACTGAACATGGCAGTTTAATCATATACAGTGGGTGCAATCTGGCAAAAAGTTAACCATTAAAGTCTCAAGAAACTGGTGTACAGCTAAAGCTGTTCACTTTGATTGTAAGCACATTTACTTGGAAGTAAACCCCAATAAACTTGGTAGGATTTATTTCTGAGTAAACACCTTGGGATTGCACTATATCCTTTTTTTAAACTGTCAACTTATAAGTGACCTCATAGGGTTTTCAAGGCAAGAGATGTTCAGAGATGGTTTGCCATGGCCTGCCTCTGCATAGCAACCCTGGACTTCTATGGTGGTCTTTCATGCAAGTACTAACTAGGGCTGATCCCACTTAGCTGCAGAGATCTGACAAGATCAGGCTACCTTGGGCCATGCAGATCAAGGCACTATATCTTTTCAAAAAGCTGCCCCTGAAAGCCAAGGGGACCTTCAGAGCGGCATCTGGTGCAATACAAATCTATATATACCATAGAAAATGAAAAATAGCGACGCTTCTTTGCATGTTAAAAAATAGTTCAACCATATTCATAGATTTCTTTGTCTCTCCGCCAATATATATTCACATACATCCATGTAGGCATACAACCACACAACTCGTTTTGCATAGCCATGGAATGACCTCCATTCCACAGAGCAAACTGCTGTTCAACAAAAAGGGTGAAAATTCCCAGTGTGTGCACAAAGCTCTGGGGTGTGCTGGGAAAGTAACTTTTTGGATCTTAGCCAATTTGTAATGAGAGCCATCACAGACACAAAACCATTACAATATAAATATTTATTGGAGCAAGATCAAAATGTACTTCTTACAATTTATACAAGCATGTTAAAAGACTCTTCAGTTTCAAAAAGGCATTTTAATTTTTTCTCATTTTCAGTCATATATATATATATATAAATCAACCTGTTTTCAGGTTGACTGCAGATCCAATCCAGTCTTACTTGTCCTTTGATTTTAAAGATGCTGAATTGCAATCCTTCTTAACAGGAATTTTCTACTACAATCTCATGTTCACACACTTATTTGTTTTTTCCATAGCTGTTGCTCGAACTAAAGGCAGAGTTTTCTAACTAATAAAAATACATGTTTATTTTTCTGAAAATACCTTTTATTAATACCAATAATTTATTGTGGTAGTTTTAGACATGTTGAATTAAAACAGAATTCTGGGCTCATAATTATATGAGCTATTTAAGTTTGAATCTTTCCTGATCTAATTTATTCCCATTGTTTATTTCACTGCCAGATTCTTTTGCAAAAAGCCACATTAACACTTACACCAAAAAAGAAAATAATATATTAATTTGTTTACAATTTTATTTCCACTGGAGTATTTGAGTTAGGAATAAGGTTTATGAATTACAAAATAAACTCTCGTAGTCATAACTCACTTAACAGAATCAGATTCTCTATACTATAAAGAAGACTCTGCATACTTGTAAAAAGGCCAGTATGAAAATACTGTTACCCTGGATTGCAGAATTACGGTGTAGATATATGAGGTACAGATATGTATACTGGGATTCTTTATAAACAACAAGTTAGTAACAGTGCAATCCTATGCAGAATCACTCCATTCTAATACTGGAGTAATTCTGCATAAAATTGCACAGTAAGTATGCTCAAAGACTGAGTTCTATTTTACTACTGTTTTCATCACAATGCATATGACCAACCAGTTATCAGTTTCAGGTGGGTAGCCATGTTGGTCTGAAGCAGCAGAACAAAGTCTGAGTCCAGTGACATCTTTAAAACCAACAAAGTTTAATCCTGGGTATAAGCTTTTGTGTGCATGCACACTTCATCAGATATGAATGAAGTGTGCATGCACACAAAAGCTTATACCCAGAATTAAACTTTGTTGGTTTTAAAGGTGCCACTGGTCTCAAATTTTGTTTGGTTATCAGTTTGTTCTTTAAGGCATAATAGAACTATGATAACTGATCATAAACCAGATGTTTTAGCTATGTGCCAAGATCACAGGCCTTGCCACTACAAATGTTTCTAAACTGGGCTGCAATTTGTCTTCGTTTTAAGTAAGCTATTAATCTAATTCTGGAAGCCCCCATCCCACCCCCAACTGGCCAGGTATGTGAAATGAATATAAGACTGATAGAACAGGTCATATGGTGATTCTATTAATTTATCAACTTTTATTTATTATATGAAAAGGATAGCAAAATATTTTAATGCTGAAAAGTGATGCAGAAATGCTATAGAATCAGATCACAATGTAATTACAGCAATAATAAAAATCTCAGACAGCTTTCCAAAGCGCAAATCCTCAGATATAAGCACTGTAGGTCTCCCTGTTGTCTGCAGGTTCAGCTCCCACCCATGGACTGTAGAAATGTATCTGAGAACTGCAAGAAGCTCTCCGAGCCCTGCTCTGACTCCAACTCCCTGCCACCCTCAGGGTCAGGCACCAATTCCTGTTCCTCATCTTTGACTGGACAGCAGGCTGGGGTAACCCTGGGGAGACCAGCCGCCGCCAAC
Source organism: Gekko japonicus (assembly GCF_001447785.1). Taxonomy (NCBI): domain Eukaryota; kingdom Metazoa; phylum Chordata; class Lepidosauria; order Squamata; family Gekkonidae; genus Gekko; species Gekko japonicus. The sequence goes on from NW_015160209.1 coordinate 1,507,727, forward strand.
GCAGCCCGAGAGCGCAGCCGAGTGCAGACCCTCCGCCATGCCTTCCTGGAGCTGCAGCGAACCCTACCCTCTGTGCCGCCCGACACCAAGCTCTCAAAATTGGACGTGCTGCTCTTGGCCACTACGTACATTGCTCACCTCACCCGCAGCCTGCAGGATGAAGAAGAGCTGCCTGGAGAGAGCCTGGGCCCGCTGAGAGGAGAGGGCTACCTGCATCCGGTTAAGGTAAGCTGTGTAGAAAGAAGCAAGGTGGTGGCTCTTATGAGACCACATCAAGGAAGAATGTGAAAGCTTTACAGAGGGTTCTTCATTGGGAAGAACCCAAAGTGGCTATGCTCAGCTGTGTACCTGTCAAGACTTCTACGTCAGCCCTCATCCTCTTCCTTGGCCAGATGATCCTTTCGCTCCTTGCTTACCTGTTTCTGCTCACCAGCCCTTCTTGCTCTCTGAGATCCATAAACGCAGCTATGAGCGTGCAACCTACGACTGTGTTCTTGGTTACATGGGCAAGGCTGATGTTAGTAGCTGAGAGAACACTCGGGAATCCCACTGAAATGCACTAATGAATCTTACACTGCATTGCATCACCCTTTCTGCCAGTGCCATCGTATCTTCATCACCGTAAGAGTCTGAGTGAAGGCCATTTACCTGAAGCTCAGTCAAGATGAAGCCATGTTAGCCAAAAATAAAGCATACCAGGAAAGTGTCCTAGACAGCACTGCACTCCCTTGAAAGAGCAGGTCTGCAGCCCGGACCTGCTATTAGATCTGTGTTTCTAATTGGAGATGCTGTTCTGGGGCACATGGTACTTTTAAACAAGTTCAGGTTGGTTTGTTAGCTGCTGCTTTTCCTGAAAGAACTGGATGATAAATAACCATGGTCTGATCACATCCAGATTAAACAACTGCAACATGCTTTATGTAAAACTGCTTTTGAAAACTGGAAACTTCAGTTAATCCAGAATGCGACAGTGAGACTTCTGACTTTAGGTTTACTGGGAATGTATGTCCTCTGTTCTGGAAGAACTTCACTGGCTCCTAATTCATTTCTAGCTACAATTCAAAGCTTTGGCTCTTACCTCTAAATTAAGCCCTACAGAACGGGGGACCAAGAAATCTGAAAGAAAGCCTGACAAGGGAGGAATATCCCTTAAAGTGCCATGAACCTTCCTGGTGGACTGTTATCTCAGAGAGCCACTGGCAGCCAGGAGGAAATTAAACCAAGCCCCAGTGCTGCTGGGAATGCTGCAGTGGTTGCTTGGCTCAATAGTGGTTGGAATCAGTTTGCCTGCCTCCTCTTTTTCCTGCACTGCAGCCACCTGAGTCTTAGCTGAGCATCTCCTGAAGGGAAGTGCTGCAGAGTCTAGTTGGCTCAACCTGCTTCTGAGAATTTTAACTTCTCAGTCTGCCATGGCTGTATGTTCCCCTATGAACCTACCTGGTAGCTGTGATCGTCAATGGAGCCCCTGTCTTGTGTGCCCTTGCAAGTGTTGAAAGAGAAGGACTAAACACTCTCTCTTAGCCTCAGTCTCCAGAGGGGGATTACAGGAGAGACAGAGAGATAAACTTTGAGCATCCTTCCTGTTTACTCTTCTGCCTCTGTCCCTTTGATGTGTAGACTGATACTCTCAGGGAATTGCTTCCTTCCGTTCTTTCTCTCTCACACGCACACGAAGAAGGAGCACATTGCTCTTAATTCTGCATCTGCATACATCCAGCTAGTTAGATTAGATTCTATCCCTCTCTCTCAACCTGCACTATCTAGAATTAAAGGATTCTTATTAGTTTGAAACTGACAAGTGGCTCTGTGTAACTCTGCAACTTTGCTAGCACATACAAAACAAAGAAGCTACTGCTGCGTGTAGCCCTTGTGCAGTCTGCTAAATAAGACAGAGACTACTAACTTACTATATCAGTGAATCTAACAGCAAGCGGGTATCTTCCATAGATGAGGGCTTTACTCTTGTAGTGTGTTGAATTCCTGTTGTAAAGCCCTCCCTGCACCTGTTCATCTGTTGTCTGCTCTTCTGAGTTTCAGATATCAGGTGAAGATTGTTTTATTTTCCCTGTTATTTGGTGAGAGGTGAGGATTTTTATGGTATGATCTTTTGACTTGCTGTGACCTCAATGGGCCATACTTTTTGTTGTTCAGTCGCACAGTCGAGTCTGACTCTTCGCGACCCCATGGATCATCTCCCGCCAGGCCCTCCTGTCTTCCGTCATCCTCTGAAGTTGGCTCAATTTCATGTTCGTTGCATCGATGACACTGTCTAACCATCTCATCCTTTGCCGTCCCCGTCTTCTTTGACCTTCAATCTTTCCCAGCATCAGGGTCTTCTCCAGTGAGTGTTCCCTTCTCATTTGGTGGCCAAAGTATTTGAGCTTCAGTTTCATTATCTGGCCTTCCAGGGAACAGTCACGGTTGATTTCTTTTAGGATTGACTGATTTGATCTTCTTGCAGTCCAAGGGACTCTCAAGAGTCTTCTCCAGCACCATAGTTCAAAAGAATCTATTCTTCGGCGCTCGGCCTTCCTTATAGTCCAACTCTCGCAGCCATACATGACTACTGGGAATACCATTGCTTTGACCATGAGGACTTTTGTTGGCAGGGTGATGTCTCTACTTTTTATCATGCTGTTTAGGTTCGCCATCGCTTTCCTCCCAAGGAGCAGGCGTCTTTTAATTTCATGGCTGCAGTCACAGTCTGCGGTGATCTGGGATCCCAGGAACATGAAGTCTGTTACTACTTCCACGACTTTCCCTTCTATTTTACCAAGGAGTGATGGGGCCGGATGCCATGATCTTAGTTTTTTTGATGTTGAGCTTCAAGCCCACTTTTGCGCTCTCCTCTTTTACTCTGAGCAAGAGGCTCTTTAGGTCCTCTTCACTTTCAGCCATTAGAGTGGTATCATCTGCATATCTGAGGTTGCTGATCTTTTCCCCAGCAATCTTAATTCCCCTCATCGATCACTGCCTTGTCCTGGCGAGGGGGCTTGAGCAGTTCAATGAAGCTGTGGGCTATGCCGTGAAAGGCCACCCAAGACGGACAGGCCACAGCAGAGAACTCAGACCAAGTGTGATCCACTGGAGAAGGAAATGGCAACCCACTCCAGTATCTTTGCCAAGAAAACCCCATGGACAGTAACAAAAGGGCCATACTAGCCCAATCTAATTAGAACTCAGAAGCTAAGTAGGAGTTGGTTATATTCAGTAGTTAGATGGGAGACCACCAAAGAAGTCCAGGTTCACTACGCAGAGGTAGAGAAATGGCAAACCACCTGTTTGTCTCTTGCCCTGAAAACCCTATGGGGTCACTACAAGTCAGCTGCAACTTGGCTCACTTTCCACTGTCATTTCGGTTTAATGTTGTTAACTGCTGTTTTACCATCCTTGCGTAGTTGATTTTAGTATTGTGTTAATTTTAATTTTTAATTTTAATTGTACTTTGGGAATTTTTATTGAGAGGTGACACAAAATCTAAATGAATTAAAATAAATTCTCTGATGAGCAGGGTGATGAATTATTCTTTTTCATCCTGTCTGACAATGTGTGATGTGTATCACTTCTCCAAGAATGGTTCCACATGACTGTTTAGTTTGGAATTACCATGCTATTTTTATGAGGATCCATATTATCCTTATATTTTCTTTTCTTATTGCTGTTCATGGCAGTGTTTTTCACTTCAAGTACAAGAACAATGCCAGGCTGTCCCATGTGGTAAAATGTGATTGAAAACACTATGGAGGTGTTACAAGGTGTCATGATCTGAGTAGGCCTGAGAGAAAGACCTAGAGGCCTGTGTGGGAGTGGAGAGCAGACAGACTACAACCCCCACAATGCTTAGCAACGGTTGTAGGCAATCAGTGTACAGAGATTGTGTGAGAGAATGGAACTTAAGCTTTGTGGGCCATGAAACTGTTCTTTCTCTTCTGCGGTCTTGTCTCTCACAGAGCTAAACTGAGGGGACAGTCTGGTCTGAGGAAAAGATCCCTCACTTGGGACAGAGTGAGTACAGGCAGGAGGCTTGGTATAAGAGGGCTGTGGGCCTTGAAATAGTAACTAGTTAAGTGAAATAGGTAGTTGCGTTAGATTTGATTATTTTGCCTTTAAACACTGTTATAGACAGACAGACAACCTTTATTGGCATGTAAAAACACTGTCATATATTTTAAGCATCTTGTCTTGTTTTCAATGCCCCATTACTGTGTTAATAAACCCTGTTTTATGTTCTCTGCCTGGTCATCACGCCTGTATTTTCTCAGCTTAAAAGGGGCATTTTGGTTGGACTTGGGAGGGTACTCTGGGCCTTCCCAAGGGACCCTAAGTCCAGAGTGGTGGCAGACGACGGTGGCAACCCCCTGGGGGTCATGACACAAGGCCTTTCCTTTCAAGCTGTCTTCTTATTTTTATTACCACAAAGAAGACATAGAAAATCATGATCTATACAGGAGGGATAGTTGATTACACATACGAATTCTTAGCAGTTGAGCCTATCACAATGATGCACAAAATAGCCAGGTATGGATTCTTATATCTAAGTATATGACAATATCTCACCATTTACATTTTCTTCCAGTTTTACCTTCTTCCAGTAAACAATGAAAGGTCTCCATCCATCTTATGAGTATGCAGTCAGTCATCTGGAGATATGTTGACCAAAGAAATCCTAAGTCTGAACATATCTTGATGGGGTCTGAAGAGGCTGAGACTGAGATGGAAAGAGATCTTGAGGTCAATGAAAATATTGACTTGGGCCCATTGGTGGCCACTCAGCATGGTAACTAAAGGGAGCTTCCACATTCAGAAGCAGTAAACCTCAGAATACCAGTGGTACGAGGCAACATCAGGGAAAGGCCTTGGCCTCTATGCCCAGTTGTTGGCTCTTCAGGACAACTGGTTGGCCACTGTGTGAAACAAAATGCTGGACTACATGGACGACTGGTCCAATCTAGAAGGGCTCTTCTTATGTTCTTATGGGCAGTTATCACATGTACCACATGTAGCCTGGTACTCTGCATATTTATATATATTGCTTTCTATTAACTATGTTTAGAATTGCACCCTTAAATCTCTTTCTAAACCTGTTATTTGATTGTTAAACCTATCATTACCAGAGTGTTCATTTAATTTTAAATTAGCCTTCTGCTGCTTCCTATCTTGCATTAACAATTACATTTGTACAAAAAGTGTGTCCAGGAGGTTCAGTGTTGCTTTAAATCATCATTTGTAAACAAACAAAAAAATCCTCTTTTTTCTTCACTTACTATTCTCTAAACCAGGAGTGGCCAAACTGCAGCTCGGGAGCCACATGCAGCTCTTTCACACAGTCTAATTTAATGTTAATAAAAAGCAAATTTACATATTTTTCAATAAAAAGTGTGTGATATTTATGTCTTGCAGCTCTCAAACATCTGACGTTTATTCTGTGTGGCTGTTACGCTAAGCAAGTTTGGCCACCCCTGCTCTAAACATTCTGGCTTCAGTGATATTCTCTTTGTATAGGTAAACAGTTTGTGGATGATCCTACCTTGTTTAAAATTTAGATTTTGATCCTATCAGTGCTTTCCCTTTTTCTTCTAACTAGTTATTCTTTTACCTGGTCGCAAACTTTTTGCAGAGATCTGTTGAATTTGAACTTGTTAATCATAAGAATAGTTATAACTTACATATTGGAAGTGATGGCAGAAGATATCAATAGGGATTTTTAAGAAAAATATGGGACAATCATGAAAAAAATGTTATATGACCCTCTATTGTGCAGTGTCTAGCCCTGGTAACTACAGATTTCTCCTTCTGGATACAATAGATGCCTACAACATTATGTCTGTGTGATTTCTGAATTATAATTTAAATCATAATGCCTAAGCAATACTAACCTATTGTGCATCTTTGTTTATATTTTCTTACAGAAATGGCCAATGCGATCAAGGTTATACATTGGAGCCACAGGACAGTTTTTGAATCATCCCATGCAAACAGATAATGTGAATCAAGGAGAAACATCAGCGAAATCACAAATCTAACCTCCATTTCTCTTTTGAATACTGTAGTATTTATTATGCCAGATATATTTAAATTAAAGTGCATCTTCCCACCAAATGCAATTTTTTTTCAAAGATAGATAGGACTGCCAACATCTAAAGCAGGTGGTCATACTGAAATATGGGGATGGTTCATACATGTGCTTTCTTTATGAATAGAGGTGCAAGCTATAAGGACAACTTCCATAGTTAGAGAAATGGCCAAATATAATTTTCATCTTGAAAATATTGGCTCACTAGAGATCCATGAGCTTGCAAGTCATGTTATGCTATTTGTGCAAAGAATTCAATTCTATTTGTGAAGTGACTGGATATAATATGAACTGGAGCCATTATAGATCAACCTAATGGACAGTGAGGAGTTTTGCCATGGATTTCCGTGAATTGTGGATTTCATCCCATGATGGTTGTTATCTCAGTTCTGAACACACATATCAGGAACCACAGATGCACATGTTAGCTTGTACATGCACCCAGGCTTTGAAGAACATAAGAGTCCTGCTGGACCAGACCATCTATCTCCTGTTTCCAACAGTGGCTACCTAGATGCCTTCCAAAGAACATCAGTAGGGTGTCAACCTTCATCCTTTTTTGTCCCTGGCATCTGGTCTTCAGAGAGAGGTCATGGCTCAGTGGTAGAGTATCTGCTTGGCTGAAGTCCCAGGTTAAATCCCCAGTATCTCCAGTAAGGATCAGGTAGTAGGTGATGTGAAAGACCTCTGCCTGATACCCTGGAGAGCCACTGCTATCTGAGTACACAATACTGACTTCTATGGACTGATGGTCTGATCCAGTTTAAGGCAGCTTCATATGTTCATGTGAGATAACTGCCAGTGAACATGGAGGTTCAGCTTTGCTGTTGTGTCTAATTAATAAATGTATTTTCTGTGACTGCTCAGGATCCACCAGTTTCTAAAAATGGCAGCAAAATTTACAATGTGGTTTGGCTGGTCATAGTGAAGAGATCAAAGAAATAGCGCAACTCTGAATCTGCACATATGTGGACCTTGCACATGTGATTTTATATCACAGCTTAAGTGTGTAGTATTAAGAGTGTCAGTGCAATGAAACTTAATTTGAAAATCTGGAAGCACTTCCAAAAAAAGGTGTCCCTACAAAATATACAAACTCTCTAACCTACATATTTGCACATACAAATCTAATACTTTTTTGGCTCAGATTTATCTTGTATGATCTTAAGTTTATTGACATCTCTCTGATAGTGTGAATATGTGTTCATAATGAAGTGAAAGATTTACTGTAAAACAAACTACCATCGTGATATATAAATAATATAAGCAGCTCCAACCCTTGTAGATTGACTCTAACAGTAATATATGTTTATAATGTAATAATTGTTAGCACTTAGCTTTATTATTGTGTTATGGCTTGAAATGTTGTCTTACAGCGTGAAATGTACTAAGTGTTTGATGGCAGAAAGAGACTAAGCAACAGTGTGACACCAAACGTGTATGTTTTATATATGTGAAACAATTTGATGTATTCATTCACCAAACAGAGCTTGCATGTTTGGTTAGTTCAAGTCAAACATTTGCTGTATTGTTGTTGTTCAGTCGCACAGTTGAGTCCGACTCTTCGCGACCCCACGGACAAGATCCTGCCAGGCCCTCCTGTCTTCCGCTGTCCTCTGAAGTTTGCTCTGAAGTTTGCTGTATTAGGCAAGAGCAATTAGAATTAAAAGTCCAGTAAGAGTTCACCCAGTTTATTTATTCAATGTATTATGTTATACATGACTTGAAGAATTATGCTACATGTAATTTTTTATATTAAATAATCTAAAAATTAACTGAGAAGTGTCAAAGAAATGCAGACGTTTCCTAGAAAGACAAGAAAACTAAAGTGCAAGATGAATATAAGAGGAATTTAAGAGGAATATTTGGGAAGTTTCTTGATTTGTACCAAACCAGGCAAATTATAATTTTATCACATTTTATAATGTTTGGGTGTTCTTAAAACAATCATAGTAATGTCTTGGCCCTTGACTCACAGGGTTAATTTGAATCAGTTATCCCCATGACTGATCCTTGGAACCTAACCTTTTAAAATTGAATTCCCATGAATTTGTCCTGGAAAATGTAACAGACACAGATGGCAATAGATTCACAAAGGTGCTTCCTGCTTGAAGAGGACTGATTTCTCATCTTCCAATGCCTTCATTTTTAGGCATTGCTACTCTTTTTTACTTTTATATTTTAGTAACCTCAATAATAACTTTCAGCACATTACTATTCCGTATTCAAACTTATTAAAATCAAACTATATAGATATACACAAAACAATAAAGAAAATATGGACATATAAATGGTAGATGTATCTGTTATATGGCCACCAAGTTCCAACAGGCTATACAATAGTTGTTTCCTTTTTTAAGGGTCTCATGGTGAGGTATCATAACCAAGATATTCCCCACATGGTCACCAAACCTTGTTACATTTTTCAGAATGTTCAAGCGTCAAATTAATAGTTTGATATCTTTTAAAATAGAGATAGTAAATCTCATCTATCTAACCCACAGGGGAGTGGAATACTCAACAGTCGCCTCTTTCAGTTCCATGGGGTTGACATGGGTCCTCCTTGGCTTTGCTTTTTATACCCAGATACAGAGCTGAACCGCAGCATCATTTAGGAACAGAATTGGGGGCAACTGCATGCCCTGATGGGTTTCAGATCACAAGTGATTATTTCTCAGGAATCCCCACAACCCCATCAGATGTACTGGTTCAGTACACAATGATTATAATTATAATTATGAACAGTTATACGGCAGGTATACTAGGGATATATACAAAAGGCAGAAAAATTACCTGAGTTCATAATGTTGCTATATTTCTTAAAAGGTATTAAAAGCAGCCACAACAAATGTTCTCAGAATTTCCTTTTTTTTGTTGCAATGTCATGTTGACTATATTCAAAATAACAGTGCCATCCTAAGCAGTCACGCCCCTCTAATTCCATTGATGTCAATGGGCTTAGAAAGGTGTAATTCTGCTTAGGACGGCTGAGGGGTGACATGATCGAGGTTTAAAAGATTATGCTTGGGATAGAGCAGGTTGAGAAAGAAGTACTTTTCTTCCTTTCTCACAATACAAGAACTCGTGGGCACTCCATGAAATTACTGAGCGGTCAGGTTAGAACAGATAAAAGGAAGTACTTCTTCACCCAAAGAGTGATTAACACATGGAATTCACTGCCACAGGATGTGGTGGCGGCTACAAGCATCGACAGCTTCAAGAGGGAACTGGATAAACATATAGAGCAGAGGTCCATCAGTGGCTATTAGCCACAAGATATAAGAGTGTTGGACTAGATGGGCCATTGGCCTGATCCAACATTGACTTCTCTCTTATGTTCTTAAGCTCTCCCTCCTCTGTGAGGGCAGATCTGCGCGTTCCCTCCCCCCCATAGCTAGCAATCCAAAACAGTCCAGTGGCACCTTTAAGACCAAGTTTTATTCAGGTACAAGCTCTCCCTCCTCTGCGAGGACAGATCTGCACGTCCTCCCCCCCCCCCCAATAGCTAGCAATCCAAAACAGTCCTGTGGAGTTTGAGTGGTGGGTGTTGCCTTCTGACACACTTCCAGTGATGTCAGGGGGTGTGGCATATGCAAATAAGCTATGCTAATAAGTCATGCTAATGAGCTGCACCTCTTTTTCTACGAAATGACATATATATATATACACACACACATGCTAATACTGCCTTGTAATTTTTTTGGGCATGTGGGTTGAGAAGAAATAGTATATTTAGAGTCATAGGATTAATCCAATTTTTTCTATTCGTTTCACTTCTCTCCTGCCCTCCTCCACCTTCTCAAGTCTTGACTTTGCACAAAGACAGCTCTGTTCTAAGTGGTCTCTACGGGAACAAATGGTGATTGGCAGAGAATACATTAACACAGAAAATATTTAACTTGAGGGTATAGCTTTGTAATTATAGCTGTATATATGAGACAAAGTGCACTGCACAGAATATTTTGAACATGCACAGTATTATGTACATTATTTATTGATTTTTTTGTATTTGTTTCCAGTTGTCCACTGCGACGGAGCTGTTTTATTTAATCTTGTACAACAACATCTAATTGAGGTTGCTACACAGAAAAAAAACGTTATAAATGTATGTGGATCATACATTTCCTGAACCATATGTTGTGATAACACAATAAAGATTTCTTAAAGAGTTTATATTAATTCTTATTTTTACACATTTAGTAAAATTAAATTTTAAACTAAGTTTTAAAAGCCAGTTATATTTTACCTGCATTTGTATCACCTTTTTGGAAAGAAATAGGCAGCCTCATACAATAAGAACAAAGTTTGAGTTAAAGGTGCCACTAGAGTCAAACTTTGTTCTGCTGCTTCAGACCATTATGGCTACACACCTGAATCTGATACAATAAGTGTTCCTCCAGAATAGGAGTCTTGTCAGAGGTGGCATAAGAACTCTTGCACAAATGATAATGTCACCAACTCCGTGCTCATACAACAGAAACACTAGTACAAAGAGATTATGAGAGCATGGGGTGGATAACCAGGTGCAGAAATGTTCAGCTGCTGCTGAACTGTTCTCTACCCTTTTGCCCTGCAGGATCAGAGCACATAGAGCAGTTCAAGAAAAAACTACAATTTTTCAGTCAGCCACCCTTGAGGGAATGGGTAAGTATTGTCCCACTGGTTACATTCTCCCACCCAACAGGAGAATCCTAATGTGCAAGGAACATCAAGGAAAGGGGGATGTACAAGAACTTGAAGAGTATCTGGGTGTTGGGAGGTGGGGTTTGTGGTGCGTCGCATTTGCATGGACCCGGAAGAGCTCCCGTGGAACCAGCAACTCTCCGGGTCCTGAGCAGGGCGTCCAGGTTTGTCCGGATCCTGACGAGTCTTCCTGTAGGGGGGCTCGTGGCAGGGGACTTGATCCCGGGGCTCTCATGTATGGCAGTGCGCAAGTAGACCCCAGATTGTCCTGATGCAGGAACCTGTGAGAGATCGCTCTTTGGCAGCCATTGAGGGAAAAGACGTGATCAACCATTTGCAACAAGAGATATTTTGAGCCTCATTCATAACACCAATGAAGATTACTACCGTGAGTACTTGTAAAAGCAACATTGAAGATTCTAACTATCGTTTGGTTATGCCCCTTTAAGCTTTTAAAAGGACAAGGAAAGGCGGGGCGGAAGTTCCCCCCCATCTTCCCCCTCTTAGCAGCTGCAACGAGTTAACAAAGAAAAGCTGCACTAAATATTTCTCTGTTTGGGGCAAAAGAGATATAAAGACTGTTGTCTGAGTTTCTAAGATCTTTTCCTGGAGTATAACTTTGTTTAAACCCTGGATTTTTTTCAGTTTCTGAACCTAAATGTTATATGGAATATATAGACACCTTCTTAACTAAATAACCTTATTGGAGAACATATCTTGTCAAAAGGATTATAAATTCTTTTCTTCGGAAGAAAGAGGGTCATTTAAAACTGATTCTCTTGATTTATAACTGTTTTCTATGATACCAGCCTTACTGTGGGAATTATAAAAGTTTATTGTGCGCAGGCTCCATTCCATAAAGGCAAAACATCTGACCCATGCTGAAAGATTCCTGGTGGTTAATATGTCTCCCATAGAAATTATCTCGGAAATGCGGTCAGTGTTCTAGGGACTATTAGAAAATAGTTTCAGAGACCTTTGTTTTGCTGAGTTGAGTTGGATTTTGCTACTGTGCTAAAATGAGTGCACAAAATATATATGGAAGACTGCTGAATGAGACAGCTGCAGAAAACAATACTGAGGTTACTTTGGAACAGATGTCTTGGGAGGAGCTTAAATACAGAATCTCGGATACAATTAATTTGGCAGTTCAAGAAGCTTTTGAGTTATCACAAGATAAGAGGGGAAATATATCAACACAAACTACAATTGAGATTAAAAAATCCCAGCAAGATACAGAGAAAGATACAGATCAAATCTACAAGCAAGAGGATGCGCTTTATAGAAGGAAGAATACACCAAAAAGAAAAGAGAAAGCTTTGACAGAGGATTACAATAGAGCTATGAAAAGGCAGATAAATAATGAAAATTTTAAAACAGTAAAGGAAATACTTATCCAGAGAGAAGATAAAAAGCAACCCATGGAATCTTCAACTACATCAAGAACTGAATACAGATGGAGAATCTTAAAAGAAAGTTTTTCCACCTATATAAACAAGAGACATAAGATTAGGACATTGGTGAAGAGAAGGAACCAGAAGAAGAAGAGACTTAAGCTCTATAAATAAGTTTGATTTAAGAAATGCCTTTGTATGGTTACTGATTGAGAATGGCTTTGTTGGAATCTGTCTGTGCGCATATATAGCGCATTGATTTATATCAAAGGTATTGGAAGATACATTCAGAATGTTCAAATAGTTACTGCAAAATATGATATCAGAAGTCTAGATGGTATTAGTAAGATTGTGTAACTAAAAATCTTTAAGAGGAACTAGGGAAATATACTTAATTTTTTTAAATAATAAAGCTATGTAATGCTAGGGTAGGGAACTTATTTGAATGTATCTGATTGAGACTAGCTATGATGGAACATGTTTTTTGTGTAATTATAGCATATTGTTTCATATTCAAGATATTTTCGTGGAAGTTAAACTTAAAGTGAAAAATCATGGCACATGATGATAGTAGAAATTTCAGTTGTATTAACAAAATGTTTAAGAGAGACTAAGGAAATATGCTTAAATTTTTAAAATCCAAATCTATGCAATGGAAGATCAAGCTAAAACTTTTAAACGAAGTATATCATAGTTGACAAAAAATAATTTGAAAGTTGTGTTTAAGAAAATCCAAGGTACACTTGATTATATTAATAGAAAACTGTAATGAAATACTTAGACAATGTTTATGTAGTAGAAAATATATAATGTTAAAATATAGGTCTGCAAAAACTTTACTAAATTGGATGGTAGAAAGATAGAGAACTAGATATCTATGTATGAGGTAGATTAAGAGATATAACGTTGTTCTGATTATTCTCATATGTTTGTTTTGACTTTTATTCTAAAATAATAAAAATTATTATTAAAAAAAGAGTATCTGGGTGTTGCTGCTCTTGCAAATCCATAGTTCACTACCATGTGGCTGTGCTATTGGCTGCTACAGCTGAATATAATTACTGTCCATGTGCCTCTCTTAGCTATTTCCAGGTAGTTATCCAACAGAGAGGGGGAAAGACAATAATGAACCCCAGTCAGAATGCAGTGTCACCCATCAGCTGTTACTGGGAAGTTGCTAACTCTTGTTCTAGCCCAGGGGTGTCAAACTCATTTGTTATGAGGACCAGATCTGACATAAATGAGACCTTTGTGGGCTGGGCCATGTGTGTTATAAGATGTAATGCCAGGTACCAGAGATACAAACTTTATAAAGGACACAAACACAATTAAATATTTTTTTACTTACTTTGTTGGTCTTAAAGGTGCTTTGTATTTTTCCTGTGGGATTGAGGCGGCCAAGCAAAGCAAGCTCTCCCTCCTTCCCTTTGGGGAAGGGCCTCAGCCAATGGAGGAGAAGAGAAGCTTTCCTCTCTATATCTCCTGAGCAACTGAGAGTCTGGCAAAGCAAGCTATGATGCTGCAGCAGCAGAACTGGAGGAAGAAGCAGGAGACACTGCAGGCCTGACAGAAGCTCTCTGGGGGCCTGATCCGGCCGCGGACCACGTTTGACACTCCTGTTCTAGCCTGGCTCATGCACAATTGCAAGCCTCTTAACAGAGTTATTTGATCAACACAGTTCTACCTACTGTAGACATGTAGTAACAGGGACACCTGTACCTACGATTTTGCAGTCAGTGCAACTTTCAAAGGCACAGGAACTTTGTTAGAGTCCTGAGATCTGTTATCACTGGGGACATCCCACCTACCTGTCAAGGAACAAAGGCAAGCTGCATATGGTTACTACATACTCAGAAGATGTTTGAACTGCTTCAGCACCTAGGACTGAAACTTCCCAAATCAGCTTCTGCAAATCAAGGTCCAAATTCAAGATGCCAAGACAGACAGAGAAAAGCACCAAAGAAACACCACCAGCAGAACAGCACCTCTCAAATCTATACAATGAGCAACATTAGAGCATCCAAGAAGTTGGGACCCATGTTCTAAAGCATCAGACCTTAAATGAAAGCAAGAAGTACTCCTGTGGTCCATGGCTTTTGTATGGCATCCAGAGTTTTCATCTTTAATTATGCAATAGCCTTTGGCAGGCATTTTGCTGATCTCCTTTTACCTCATCTAACCATTTAGAAGAAGTAATCATTTCACCATTCTGGAATGAGGCACAATTTGTGGCACTTCCAAAACCAGCTAGAGATCTTACAAATTGTAACTCATATTGGCCCCTGTATTTCCACAACTGAAGAGGCTAGAGACATATTTTAAAACAAAATGATGGCATATGGTGCCAAGGGAAGGTAAAAGAATGGAGCTTCTTCCACAGCCCACTACAAGGGGACCTGCAACTGCTCAGAACACAAGAATCAATAGGCACATATGATGCTGGTTGTGCGCTTTTTTGGCAGCCGAGCACTTAAAAATCAGTCTAGTGACAACTTTCTCACTATTTTTTACTCCCCCCACTTTCCTTTTTGCTAGCAGGTTAAGTGACAACTGCTGTATAGAAAACAGGAGTCCAATGTATTTGAAAAAGTGTGCCTTGCACACGAAAGCTCATACCTTGAATAAACTTTTGTTAGTCTTAAAAGTGCCACCGGACTCTAAATCTGTTCTACTGTGCAAAAGAGAGTTCCGAATCACAATAGGAAACTAGGGGGCGCTCGAGACTCCCTCTCTATGATAGAAGCCGAAAAGATCGGGCGGGCCTTGAGTCACGCGGTGAGAGCTGGAGTCTTCCGGTTCCCGCCTGAAGCACGAGTCTAGCGTGGCCGATATCGGAGACTGGCGCGTCAAGGAAGGTACGCGGGAGAGCCCGGGGGGGGGGGGGGGGGGCTGGGGCGCAGCCGTCCGGCGGGATCCCTGCGTAGGTGGTTGTGCTGTCTTCCTTCTTGAGCTCCCCAATGGGGCTAGACTGAGCCAGCTCCCCCCCCCCCGGTAATAGAGCGCATGAGGAGACGCCCGTCCTCAGCCAAAGGCGGAAGGTGCTGGCGTGGGTCTTTGTTAACTCAACATCGCTACCGCGCGCGCTTCAGCGTAGTCTCCTCATGGGGGTAGAGCTGATAGAATGGGCTGGAAGACCACGTTGTTGAATGCTTCGGCTACATTAACAGTTCGCTCGTTTTTGGATGACCGCAAGGGGACAGTGGGCTGGGCTGGACCCTTTCTCTGGTGTGCTGAATTGTTACTTGCGGAGAGCCCTTTTAATGTATGAGCACATTCATTGCATTTGACTAGGTCTTAGTCTGGCATTTTTAGGCCCACGGCTCAGGACGTTCAAGTCTGGATTGTAGGCAGGATGTGTGGCCTGCTTGTATGGCGATTTCTAGACACGCGGCCGGGAGATGTAACTGCTCTTCCGCGGATGAATTGGGAGTCTGTTCAAAGCTGCCGTTGCTTGGGAGGCAGCCAAACTCATTTGCCGCCAAGTGTACACTCCCCAACGAATCATAACCAATCCAGATTCCTTGATTATTATATCTGCAGTCCTTACTTTGCCAGAATTCCCTTTTGTAAATTAAGATATACACCTTAATATGTATTGTGTGTATTTTATTTATACCCCACTCTTCTCCCCAGTTGGGGACCCAACACAGCTTGCATAATTCTTCTCTCCTCTGCTTTATTCTCACCACCGTGAAAGGTGGGTTATAGTGAATGTGTCTCACTGGCCCAAGGTCACCCAGAAAGCTTCCATGGCGGGGTGGGGATTTGAACCTGGGTCTCCCAGATCCTGGTTCTACCCTGGAATCATTGCACCCCACTGGCTCTTTTAAATAGCAGGACAGGTTATAAAGAAAAACAATCTGATTCTGATTTAAATAAAACAGTAAATGGTGCTTTCACTCTGTTGTGTTTTCTTAATCTGACTTAATGTGAACTTAGTGCAGGGTTGGATGTTCAGTTATGAAGCTGTGAGTCTTATCAGATACTAAAAACAGTTTTTTAAATACCTTAAATAATTTGAAACAGTTCCATTAATAGGCAGTAAGTAAAGATACTAAGCATACATACGTTATTGATAGTATCTTACAATAATCCTGTGTTATACTAAATTAAACAAGTATGTAACTTTTGTATTTGTAAGAGCTGCTTTATGAGCATTGTGGCTTTATCAAATATTAAAGGCAGTTTGATCTAATGTGATGTTATAGAACAGCAGGCTGATACATATGGCCAAGGAACTTTGATTTGAACTCTTGAGGAACTTATTTGTTACAGTATAACACAGGATTGTGGGTTTAGGGAGCTGGTCCATGGGGTCGCAAAGAGTTGGACTCGACTGTGCGACTGAACAACAACAACAACATACACCCAGTATACTAATGGATTTGTATACTTTATTCTTTTTAAACCTGTGACATTCCAATTTGTGAACTATTCCTGTTTTTGTCTTATTATGTGCTCTGAAAGCTTATGTTCCAAAGCGATGGAAGTTGCTGTAATCTTTATTGTTAGTTCCTGTGATAGATAAAATACTATCCTAAAAGCGGAGGTACAGTGAGCCATCGTAACTTTTTAAAAACAAGCTAGACATATTTGTGTATTTGCTGATGGCATCCTTCTTTGACTACATGTGAAAATGGTCCTTTTGTACACATTTGGTAGAATTGACATAGGATTTAATTGGGTGGTGTGTTGAGGACACAATGGGGAAAAGTTTACTTCCAGTATTGATTATTTTGAGTTATTTTTAATCCTCCCAAGTTGTCTGAATGATGATGAATTAGACAGCTAAACATCATTATTGCAGCTGATGTCTTCATAAATCAGTGGTACCAGCTGGATGTCTCATTGCTAATGATAAATTGCCTCTTTGTCAATTGGGATACTGGTTAGAGAGTCATCCTACAGCCCTGACCCATGCCCTCTTCACAGCATAGCACTGTATGTAAGTCTGGGGATTCCATTTTATTGAGGTTTTGTCTTGATGGTGCTGTGAAATACCATGTACTTCGTTTGAACTGAGCCTGTAGGGAATACGTTGTTGTGCTTGCTTAGATAGCTGGAGTCCCAAAGGTACAGGAGTTGTAATCTTTAACCTTGCTTCATCTTTCATACTTGACAAACAGGATTGACTAAAAGTGCAGTGTATATTCCTTAGAAACATTACACATCTGAAAAACTTTCTGACTTTGCAGAGAGGTTCTCTTTTTGGGAACTTGTGAGCAGTTAGAATATTGTCAATAAAATATTGTTCTCCTGTTAAATGAAACTGTGCCATGTTGTTGTATTAATTTCAGTAACTAAGAGTAATTGCTGAAATCCAACAAAGTTAATTACTGAAAGAATTGAAAACTAACACTTTTATTGAACTGCAGCCAATTTGGTTTATGTGTTTCTGCAGGTTTTTTCATCAGATACTGAAAATGGAGTCTAAAATCATGTTTATATTCAGTGGCTTCCAAATCCTTTGGGTTGGACTGTCTCAGTCATTTCAACAAGCAAGGTATAACCTGAACCCTCAAGAGGGAATACTAAATGTATGTTCTTTTTGATGATTGAATTACTCAGAGCTGGGGAAATGCATGGAACCTGAAGCAATCAAACTTCTTGTTAAATTCAGCTTCAGATAGGTTTAACAATTACTTTGACATATTTAGATACAATGAAAGGAGAAACATATGGTGACTTGATTTTAGACTATTCACAGCAATGTAAAACTCTTAAAATGTTTATATGTTAACTAGGTAAATGAACAACTGATTTCCATGAGCACCTGTTGCTGCTTTGTTGGGGAGAAGAAATTTAAATATGAGCTTGTTTCATGGCTGTTGAACATAGATCTTGCAAGTCTGATGAAGAAGACTCTAGTAAATGTGCCTGGAATGGCAAGCGAAACTATTGCCTGTCAGAAAACACTGACTCCTCAAATGTCTCTTCCCTCAGAAGCCATCCTCTGGCTACGAATCCTGCCGTTGGTTTTCAGACCCAGACCAAAACTGTCTCAAAAGGCAAAAGACCGAAAATGAAAGACCTAACAGTGAAAAACCAATTTCCCCCTCCAGATCAGCCGTTTTATTTTCTCTCTCAGCTGTTGCTGGCCAGTCAGAGAATGAGCAGAGCAGCCCATCACCTAAGCTCTTCTCTCCATGGAAGATTAATTCTTGTACTCCCTGACTGAGACCAAGCAGCTTTTTAAAAAAAACCCTGCTTTTCTGTGCTGTCCATCACAGCAGGTCTCAAGCTCCCAACTGGCTACTGAAATGGCTCTGAATCTGTGGGTTAACAGCGCCCATTCCAGGATCAAGAAGATGCATACAAGCTTGAAAATACTAAATGTTCCCTTGGCGAACTTGTTCCTAAAGAATTCTGAAAATATTTTCTGAATAATGAAATCACTCATTCCTCAAGAATCTCTTTCCTGACATACTCTCTCATATAGTAAATGTACATATTATTTTTGAGAATATAGATCGAGGTAGTCAGCCATGTTGGGCTGAAGCAGTAGAACAAAATTAGAGTCCAGTGGCACCTTTGAGACCAACAAAGGTTTATTCAGGGTATGAGTTTTTATGTGCAGTTTGAAAAAGTGTGCTTTGCACACGATAGCTCATACCTTGAATAAACCTTTGTTGGTCTTAAAGGTGTCACTGGACTCTAAATTTGTTCTGTTTTTGAGAATAGTTATCCTGAATAGGCTAAACTGTTAAATTAAGTGTTTCTAATTTTTGTTACAAATAGTATTTTTAAATGCTGCTTTATCTCTTAGGTTTCCTTTTGTGTTTGTTGGAAACCATCAAGACGGCTTTTTGTTCCTTAAGTTAAAGATAACGGTGAGTGTTTTATCTTACCAATAGCCAGGATCCTATTCTTTGGCAAAAATGTGTTTTTGAAAATACGTACAATTTTTAAAAAATGTCTCCTGTGCAGGAGTCATCTTAGGTAAATAGCTCAGAGGCTGATGTAATTTCATACAACCTGAAATCGTCTTTGTGTGTAATTTCTTTTAATTCCTGCATTTGGAAACAGACAGTAGTATTTACTTTGCAGTCAAGTACTGAAGCAGGGAAAATATTTAAGTAAAGAAAACTAGTCAATTTATGTAGGAGTTTGAAACATGATATTACTGGCACGGTGATGATTTCCTTTTTGCCGTTTACCCATCTGAAATTGTGCTGATGTGTATTTACGCATTCTGAGGTGCCAGTTAAAGTTTAAATAGGTCAAGTAACTTGTTTTGTCTTCCAGCAGAACATTCAAGTTCTGTTAAATATTTTTATTTCTGCAGTGAATATCTCAATTGTGTGCCTAGCGGACTTCAGATGAATTCAGACACCTGACTGTCACATTCTTCTTGCTTACAGCGGTGAAAGACATACTTGAAGTGTGAGGTAATTCTGTCTTCTGTTAATAAGATGTCAATCCAGAGTACTGTAGAAATGCCTTACGAAGAAATTAGGTGTGAAAGAATCAGAGTTAAAATGGAGGAAATAACTGTAAATTATGCAGGAGAGCCATTCATTTTGAATTAAATGTAAAATTAAATTGAGATGCCATTCTTTATGCAATATTGTAAAGGCTTGCTTTTACTTACACTTCTCTTTAATTGAGAACAAAGACAACAGCTTCAATATGGAAGAGACATTTGCTTTGTGTATTTTGGAGTTTAATGTATCAGCTTAATATAACAGTATTTTGCAGCAATTTGATTTGACCTACCCACTTCCCTTTTTCATTACAGGGTGGCAAGAAAACACTTGACAAGAAGACAAGAAGAAACTTAATTTGTGACTTTGAAAGAATATGCTTATGGTGGATGGAGATAGTTTCTAGAGTGGGGTATTGAAAGCCCTTCAACTCAAGCATTGTCTATCCTAACGGAATATTTTTCCATATGGTAATTTTTTCCAAATGCATGCACATTTTGCACTTAGCCTGTTTTAAACACATTCGTAGTCCAACTTCACCTTGTTCTCGCATCTTGGGGGAATGTGGGAATATGTTGTTCGTATTCATTAAATGATCTTAATGTTTCTTATCTTCACCACCTTGTGGACCTTGATAGGGTGGAAAGACAGCACAAGAATGTTTTAAATAAATACCACCCCCCCCTCCTGTTTTCCATATCCTGATTTCAGGCCATTGGTTATATTTTTGTTAAATTCTGATATAGAGGGACTTGTATGACTTGTAATATAAATGCTGCATTTTCTTATCTGTTGAATGGAACTACTGATAAAAACAGACATTTTTGAATGGTGCTTTTATTTCTCTTCATGCTGAAAATAAAGTACTGAAGATGGAATACTGTTACTAGAATAAAATTTTAGTCTTTTTTGTACCGGTCTTCTATTTCACATTACCCTGAAATCACCAGTTTTCATATGCTGCAATTCTGTTAAGCGGAGTGTTAATCTTCACTACTGAGAACATGTGCTGCAGGCCCGTATGTGGCAATGAATTGCCTCAGGTGTTGATGACACTGCATAAGATAAACATCCCTTTGAGCCAGAGAGTTCTCACTGTTGAGTTCAAATGGGAAAATGGCATTGGGTGGCACACAAAATACAGAGGCACCTGTACAGAAAAATTAAAATCAGATTTCAGCGATTATCAACATTTGTTTCACTGAAGGATGCAGTCACTACAAAGATGCTTAAGTGTGCTTGGATTTGCCATATTTATATGGAAGTTTGACACGTAGGGACCCTAGTCTAGTGACATGTGGTGCTGACAAATCTTCCAGTGAGTTGGTAGCAACTCCTTGCTTAACATATCTGCTCTTTCATTTTAAAAGTATCCAAGAACAATATTTACACAAAAAAAATAAATTGGGTCCTGATAGCTGTGGCTGGTGCTCTTACAGAAGACAACTTTGTGTTGTTGCTCTCTGCACCCTCATCACCAAAAGCCAGGCCTGAGAAGTAGGATGGCGTGGGATGTGATACAGGGGCCTGCAGCCAGGAGGGAAAACTGGTGAGGATTAGGGATGCCCAGCCTCTCCATGTAAGCTGAAATGTCTTGCACTCGTGCCAGGGGGTACCTTTGGATCAAAACCATGTATTCTGGCTGCCCAGTACTGACACCTAATTGTGTGAAGCAGCTCAGAGGATTCCTGTAAAACCTATAAGAGGCCATAGGTGAGGAATCCCAGAGATAAGCCATTTTTATATCCTTTATGTAAATCTGCGGGGGGGGGAGAGAGAGAAATGGGGTCTATGCACAAGAAACAGATAACCTCACACCTTGGGCAAAAGTGAAACTCTTGGGAGAATTACTGGTGTTTAAGTTCAGTGGGGTGGGGCTTCTTCAGAATACATAGTTTTGTTGTATATATCACAGCCATTGTAACTCACAAAAGGGTACCATGTATGGAAGCCCAGTGAGCATCCTTCATTACTTTTTAAAGGGTAGGGGTAAGTTGTCAGTTGCAAATATTTGTCAGTTATACATATCAGCTTGCCAGTGAGATGGGACTTGCTGTTGCTGCTCCATATTAAAGGTAGATTTTTGCTTGAGAATAGGCGGTCATTCTGGAATGTGTGGGTCCTCTCCTACCCATCATTCCTGCAGGCATGGAGTAGACTGATCTTTCTGTCTCTAGATGGAAGGGAGTGCCCCCACCACCTGTAGTTTTTCTTCATGCTTCCCCTGTGAGCATGCAAGGAAGAAGCTTTGGGGGGGGGGGTGTTCTATTCCCCACAGAGCTATCAGGCTGTCTTTCTAGTGTGCTTTTTGTTTACTAACTTGTGTGTATTAAGTGCCCTCATGCAGCTTCCAACTTAAGGAGACCCTATGGATTAATTACCTTCAAAATATTCTATGGTTAGCCTTACTCAGGTCTTGTAAACTTAGTGTGTGGGTGTGTTTAAATCCTTTGAATTTATATTAGGAGAACTGGACCTTACCACCATTCTGACAGTTTATGACTTACCCTCTGGGTATCAAAGTGAAGAAAGTCACAAAAGGGACTCTTAAGCCAATGGATTAGAGAATTTATCTCAATAACTTACTCACCATACCTTCTAGAAGTTCCAGAAGGCATTACTGCTCATTCAGTCTGTAATGGTAGATTCAGGTGGGTAGCCATGTTGGTCTGAAGCATGCATGCACCCAAATGCTTATACCCAAAATTAAACTTCGTTGGTCTTAAAGGTGCCACTGGACTCAAACTGTCCAGTCTGTAATGTAGCAACATCTGCATTCTTTGAGATGAATGTTTCAATTGCTGATATATGCAAAGCTGCAATGTGGGCATCTGTCCACATTTGTCGATCACTGTAAGCTGGACTCCATGGCCTTGGCAGATGCGACCTTTGGTCTAATTCTTCTCTGTTCATTTGGTAGTTGAGTTCTCACCCTATTTGTATGTACTGCTTGGTAACATCCCAAATGAAGTGAATAAATAAAATGTTCCAGAATGTTGTCCTGTCCTCAAGCAGAAGTGAAAGAGAAGGACATTTTGGACCCAGCCTGTTATGGGAGGAGTCAATGGACAACATTCAATGATTGCATTAAATTGGGGGGGGGCATCAACCACCATCTTTTCTACTGCCTCTAAATGTTGATTTTGTTCCTATTTATCCCATTGTTATTGTGTTGTGGTCAATTGTTTTGCCATCAATGACTGTTGCAATGTTTCATAATGGTTAGGGGAGAGTAACCCAGAGAGACTTTTACAGGGCTCTTTTTGTAGCAGGAACTCCTTTGCATATAAGGCCACACACCCCTAATGTAGCCAATCCTCCAAGAGCTTACAGAGCTCTTCTTACAGGAGCTACTGTAAGCTCTTGGAGGATTGGCTACATATTGGGTGTGTCGCTTAATATGCAAATGAGTACCTGCTACAAAAAGAGCTACAGAAGTCTCCAAACTGAGGGTAATGGGCACAACCCATTGAAAGATTAGTCTACTTCCTGCCTCCAGGGATGATGGGTAGGAGAGAATGCAAATGTTCCAGAATATCCTCTTCCTCAAACAAAGCGAGCCTTCATGGTAAGTCCAGGGTTTCATTTCATGACAATGAGAACTTGCAGCCCAGTAGGATATGAAAGAATGTCTGAGGAGGCTGGCCTGATTCTGAAGAAGTAGGCAGTACCGGAGGTTTTGCATGAACTTTTAGAGAGGCCTAATTTTGACAATAAAATGTGAGTTTTACCATGTTTTAAAGTGAGAGATGATTCATATAATAAGATAGCAATCAAGGCATCTTCTTCAAGTACTTTTGTCCTTAAACTCAGCTTAGCATGTGCTTCAGACAATGAAATCCTAAAATACAAACATGTCTAAATTTGGCTTGTCCACATAATGTTACACATGCATGTTTAATGTTCCTCTCCTGCACACACTGCATTTGTTTGCATTATAGTTTAAGTAACAACCATGTTTGGAAAATAAAAAATCTTAAAATTATCCAAGAACTAAATATAATACATAGTTCCATCCTAACAAAAATATTTGATTAAGTTTATGAAACAGGATTTTATAATCCAATACATTCCTTGAATCACATTCCAAATGTTTTTCTGGAAAGTGCTCAGGAATGTTCCCAAACAAAACTAAAGATGCATAATCATTTTGTCTTCTGCAACTAACATGTTTAAAAGAAGTATATACAAATGATGGTAAATGCAGATCCCCTATTCTTTCCTAGCTTTTAGGAAGTTTGGCTTACA
The DNA here is from genome assembly GCF_001447785.1 of Gekko japonicus. Taxonomy (NCBI): domain Eukaryota; kingdom Metazoa; phylum Chordata; class Lepidosauria; order Squamata; family Gekkonidae; genus Gekko; species Gekko japonicus. Next base: position 1,531,549 of record NW_015160209.1, read on the forward strand.
ACCCCTGATAGGGCAGTCCCACCTTACTCTTACACAACTACTTGAACAAAACCTTTGTGCAGGTTACATATATTTTTAGATTTTGAACATAAACATTTTAGGTAAATTTACTTAACATAATTTGCAAATTAAACTTACAAAACTTTTAGTGCAGCTGTTGAGAGATCTGATCCATGAATGGAATGTGTTCTTACTCTGCGACTTGCTAGGTAGTAACCATGAATAAGTTTTTCTGCCTCTGAACCAAGTTCCACATGCAAATTCTTAGCAAAAGCGAGGAACTAAAAGAAAAGAAAAACATTTCAATCATTTATGAATCTGGAAAACTTTTAATCTTTAACATTGTAAATATTTGCTATTCAGAATTAATTTTGTGCTATTGGTACTTTCTAAAGCACTTTCAGAAAAAATACTAAATCGGTTGGTGTACATAACCAGACTTTGCCTGTAATCATTTTGAAGTAATTTAAACTGGTGAATCCATCTAAGAATTAACATTGATAAATGCAAACTACTGCTATCTTTCAGAAGTATCTGTCAAAGGTGTCACTTTGGAAATGGAGAAAGTTGACTATAGCTATGCAAGTTAGTGAACAAAATTGTATAGGCTTCATAGGAAGCAAAAGAGTAAACGTGACTAATTTCAAAACCACCACAATGTTTGAGATACAATTACTGCAACGGTAAGTTACCAATCATGGTTGGGGTTTTTAGCATCATACACAGTATACAATTACCTCCTCATAGTCTTGTGTTTTGAACTGTTGGGACACCACATAAGATGTCTCTTCTGGATCAACAGCCTTTTTGAAAATGAAATTTACAATGGGAAGCACTGAATGGCAAAGTGATGATTCAGTGCAGTGTATCAAAAGTCCAAAAGCATCTATAAGGTTGGCTGGAGTCAGATTTAAATCCTAGTGATATAAACAAACATATATTTTAAACAAACAATAAAAATGACATGCACTGCGGGGCATGAAAAAGTGAAAGTTCATTTTATCCACTGATGCATATTAGTCCTACTAAGTCAAACTTTGACTTAAAATAGGTTCTATGACTGAGGCAATTAAGTACATTTTTAAAGCTAGGCTGGGAATTGGCTCAGGAATAAAGCGTCTGTGTTGCATGCAGAAGGTTCCGGGTTCAGTCCCGGATAAATTAAAAGGATCTGGTAGCTGGTGATGTGAAAGACCTATATGTCTGGAAAGCAATTGCCAGTCAGAGCACACAACAGTGACCTTGATAGACTAGTGGTTACCAGCTGGTGTCCCTTTGAAAACTGGTAAAGGTAAAGGTTCCCTTGCTCGAAAGCCAGTCGAATCCGACTCTAGGGTTGCGGTGCTCATCTCCGTTTCAAAGCCGAAGAGCCAGCGCTGTCCAAAGAAGTTTCCGTGGTCATGTGGCCGGCATGACTAAACACCAAGGTGCACGGAACGCTGTTACCTTCCCACCGAAGTGGTACCTATTTATCTAGTTGCAATTTCTTGCTTTCGAACTGCTAGGTTGGCAGGAGCTGGAACTAGAGGTGGGAGCTCACTCCGTCATGCGGCACCCGGGTCTTGAACTGCTGAACTACTGACCTTCCACAGCCTGCAGTTCAGCGTCTTAACCACTTGAGCCACCGCAGCTTGTTATGCCAACTTCTCCAGGAAATTCCTGGAGACCCAATCCAAGTTATCTACCAAGGAAGTTTGGGTGTTTGTGGCTGTGCGTAAGTTCTATACCAGTCTATACAGAGGTCAGATGGCCAATGAGACGCTCGCTATATCCCAGGAAGTGAGACAACACGCTAATCCTTAAATAAATGTTGTCTTTACTAAAGGTTTCTGCAGTCATACAAAATCGGAATCATACAATTTCATACAAGCTCCTTAGTTACAAAAGTACATCAGAACAATTACAGCATAGAAAATAACAAAAGCATCAAAATGGGGATGACACAATGGGGCACGGCTATACTCATCTGAGGTCCAGCTGAGGAAGAACTCTCCTCCTTGGAACGCTGGGCAGCCGAAAGCAGCAGCTTGTCAACTCCAAGGCACACAGGTAGGACCAGCCAAACCACGTGTGAGCTCTCTGGGTCGCGACTCCCGGAGAACTTAAGTAGTAGAGTCACTTGTAGCACCTTAGTGCACTGCTATGGGGAAGGTGGGTTAACCAGAGAGACAAAGGAGAGTTTCTCCTTAAATAAACTCTTTTTGGGGCATGTGCTATCCAGCCATAAACTATCAAACCCGTCCTCTAAACTATCACTACTGGATGAAGAGGGGGTGACGAGGGGATGACGAAGGGGATGACGCTCTCCTAAGGGGTGGTGGCAATATGCAGATCCTACTCCTACATCAAAGGTGCCTTTTGGCAAGGTGTGAATCTTCCGTTCCCATGGACACCTCTTGATTTGCAGATCTGGTTCCTGCTCCAAAGCCATAAACGCTATTGTCTTTAGATCTCCAAACCAGATTAAGGGAGTAGGGTCACTTGCTCTTTCCATTCCAAGAATGCCGGGGTTCGCTGGGGATTTTCCACAGCTCTCCAAGTGGGTGCAATGGCGCGGTGTCTTCTCCATCCCAAAGAGTCATGGGATACATTCCAGGGACGCACATGGTCCGTATGTGCAACGGCAGGCCCAGGCCAGCCTATTTCTAGGCAAGCATGAGATGCAGAACAAAGCAACACACAACATACAGCAATCCCTGAATACATAATGCATAGGTATTCATGCTAGAGACACACATAAGCAGCATCACCACTATACAGAAATACAAACATAAGCTCATATCGTTACAAGCTCCTTTGAAAACTGTTAGGTATTTGCAGTTACTGTTATATTTCATTAGTATATGACTTACTATCTGGCCAATCGGAGTATCATCCTTTAGCATATGCTTTCTGGAACAGAAATCTACATCAATAAATGACCAAAAACTGGTTTGAATTGGAAGAGAAATTTGCTGATCAATATCTTCTCCATATTTCTTTCCAGGGATGAATACTGTAGCAGTTCTGCACTCTAACACTGAAGTTAAACAAATCAATGCAAATTGTACTTAATCTCTCTATAAATATTGCTTTGTATAATAAATACATAACATCCTTATTTTTTAAGAATCTCAGGGGGATCACATGCAATGTTTAAAATACAGTGTTTCTGCAAGTTGTTGATGTATCTCAACAGTTATGAAGACAGTGTTTCATAGGCTGCATTTGTTTTTCAGAATGCCATAAATACAGGTAAAATAATTCTTAGTGACAGACAGATTCACCCTGGGGTATCAAAGCATTAAAAACAAAATGCATTTGGCCAACTGAAGTAAGTTTTCATTCAATGTGGCCTCAGCATTTAGGTATATATAAAATTTCCAGCTGGCCTACCTGACTGCAACTGTTCAAGTTTATCCTTTTTATACGAAGATAATTCTCCTATGAAGCAGATTCCACCTTTGGCTAGCAAAGCACTACCAGCCTGAATGCTAGCAATTCCAGTACCATGTTTATCTTTGGATACAGTAGGAAAAACTTCACCAGATGGTATGTGCTTTATACCCCGGGCCACAAGGCATACACTGTAATTCAGAAGTCTAGGGGACAGGAAAGTAGATAACAGAGTTATCTCCAGTGCTTTGGGGGGAAGAAATGTAGCCCAGACTGATAATTGCATTCCAATTCTGTCCTCAGAGTAAAGAAACATACACATTGTTTTTACCTTGTGTTCATTTAAAACAAAGTATGTGACAAATGTAATCTTACATCAACAACAGGGTAGTTTACATGTGCATTAAAAAGTACACCATCCAAAAAGGGCAGCTGTAGTCCACTTAATACAAAAGAGATCCACTTTACCTCTCTAATATTAAAGAATCATTTGTCGCTACCAAAAGATCCAGGTACTCTGCTGTTGCCTCCTCTCTGTCATTTGTCTGTACTAGACTTAACAATAAGGCCAGTTTGAGAGTGTTATAAATGCCTGGTGGAAGGACTTGGGAAGCAAAACTGTCAGCAATAACAGCTGTAAATCTCCAACATGAATTCGAAGTTAAAGCAAGCAGATACTTAAACTTTTCACTGATGCAAGAAGGGTCTGATTTTAAAAAAAAAGCCAAGAGAGAATTGTAAATCTAAATAACATAGCAGCAGCATTTTAAATAAATGATATATTCAGTTTCACAATCAATATCCACAATTTTTAGTTAATTCCAGGGCTAGAGGAGCAAATATCACATTTTAGGTTTGTTTGTGGTGGGGTTTTTAAATTGAGGTTAACAGATCAGTTCTATGCAGCTTTGCTTAGAACTGTGTTCAGTAGGAGTTGCATCCAAGAAAAGGTATAGGACTGTAACCCAAGACTGTAGTTATCAAGCCACAACTAGGAAATTCGTCCTAGCAATGTTGCTAGAATTGAGATACAAGGTTTCAAATTACTTGACCATCTTGGTTTTGCCAGGTTGTGGGTGTAGTCAGCTGTATTAAAGCTGATTTTAGCACTCTTACCTTTTCAGCTTCCCCCTCCAGCAGACAACAAGGTAGTTTTAAAAACTTACAAATCTCATTATGCATTGACAGGCAGCCTAAGAGAGTGGCAAAACAACCAGATTATCAATTGTCCAGATTGACTAGATACTGACTTGGCCCATAATTAATCAGCTACCTTTTAAAAAAAAAAATAGATTTTATGCATATTATTAAGTGCACGCTGTATTCATTTTGTTTAAAAAGTTCCATATATCCCTTTGAGTACAAAACACACACGTCAGTTAACAATATAAATACAGAAGTGAAGCAACCACAGCATCAATAACATACCATTAGTATTGGTGCTATTAATACAGTTAGTAAAAGCTTCCTAGCCAGATTCAGTTTTACAGTTACATTATTGGCTGATTTTGAACCTCAGATGTGAAAAGTAATTTAAATGCTGTAAGAACACAAATTAAAAGGTAGGGGGCACTCTCTGTCTGCTGTTTCACTTTGAAATAAGACAAAGCTGAATTGTAAGGTTGTGATCTTCTAGAATGCTGAGTACCTTGTATAAATTATACATTCAAATCCAATAAGTATATAAATAAGATGAAATATGAGAATGAAAAAGACAAAGGAAAAAAGTTTGAATATTCTAATACTAATTTATAGAGTTTAAATTAATAGGAAACAAATCAGTTACCATACACAGAGAAAGCAAAACCCCTAAGGCAGTGATACTCACTCTGCAATCCACGGAGAGCCACATTTGCAATTACCATCAACCAAAAGAGCCACGTGACATGACCACTGGCATGCCCTGTGCACCAGCCCCCCAAACATACCATAATATAAGTATAAATATTCAGGGGTCATTTTGTAGAAAAAGAGGTGCAGGAGCTCAGTAGCACAACTCATTAGCATAACTTATTTGCATATGCCACACCCCCTGACATCACTGGAAGTGTGTCAGAAGGCAACACCCACCGCTCAGGCTCCACTGGACTGTTTTGGATTGCTAGCTATTGGGGGGGAGACGTGCAGATCTGTCGTCGCAGAGGAGGGAGAGCTTTTGCCTGAATAAAACTTGGTCTTAAAGGTGCCACTGGACTGTTTCGGACCGGGGGGCTCTGCAGCTTACCTGGCTGCTGCTTGCTCTGACTGAGGGCTGGCTGGGAGTAGGGGGTGGGGTTTGTTGCATGTGCCCGCCCCCTGGGCTCTTTACTGCCGGAGCTGCTCCTATGCGCTCCTGCAGGAAATGACCCCTGTAAATATTAAATATTTAAATGTAGCCTTTTAAGTTACCAAAGTACCTCTGTACAGGTAGAATTGTCTTTACCTAACATTGTTGGACCTTGCGTATCAGGAGTGAGGGGAAAGTCTTCTTTCTCCACCTTCCTGCTGTCTCCTCTGCATGAAGCACAGCAGAGATTGTCAAGGCACCACTCTCTGGCCAGCTTGCTGTCCTCCCAGCAGCAGCTGCCTGCATGTTGGGATACGCCTGTTGAGGCTGCGAAGAAGGGGGGGGGGGTCCAGAGAGGATGGGATCTTTACTCTGGCACAAGGCCCACAGCTCAGGAAAGTTCACTGTTTACCCATCCTTCAGTCCCGCTGGTGGTGGCTGTTTCAAGGTGTGAAACCTGACTACCACAAACCCTACAGGGCAATGGCCTGGCCCACATGGAACATGGGGCAGGTGCCACATTTGGGGAATGGTGCCAGAAGAGCCACATGTTGTTCTTGAGCCACTAAGTATCATTGTCCTAAAGTTTTTTTTTAACTCTTCCCCCAAACTAATGATTTACTCAGCCCGTAGTGAATGAGAACTCATGAAAGCAGATTTGACATTTTGCATCAGGTACTATCCATAGGCACATCTGTTTTCATTCACCCTTCTCTTGACTTACCTCTGAAATTAGGGAGCAGCACACTGTTGGCTTCTAGGCACACTGTGACTTGTGAGCCATTTTGCATACAGACTGGAATTCCTATAACTTTGTACCTATTCCCTATTTTCATTTTATTCGCTAGTTCATCTATAAATAATAAAGAGACATGTGGATTTCTTTTCTAATAAAGACAATGTATCTAGATTTCTATGGTAGTTCAGATTATAAAATCAGATGTAAAAGTCACAGAAAACCTTGATGCCAGGTTTTTAAAGTGTTTGAAAGATAGAAAGACAATGGCACTTTGTTATTCTATCTGCATGACCATTCTGTGCTTCAGTACCATCTCATTACAAAAGTTAACCTTTAGGGTCATACTAGATGTGACCAGATAGACCACCAGGCTAAAAGTAGCTCTGGGCTGTATGCATGGTTAATTTTATCATCACAACAACCTTGTGAAATGGGTTAGGCCAACTGGCCCCTGAACGGAGATAAACTCGGATTTCTAGCCTGATAACCACTGCAATACTGGCTCATCATCTGGAGCTAAAGGTTTGCATTGGGAAAATGATTTGGTGGGAGGGTTAACACCCTCTTGACGTGGCAATGATCTAAATCTCACTCAACAGCTTTTAGGGTCTTTCCCCACCACCACCCCAAATGCAGGAGTTTTTAAATCAGGGATCCCCTGAATTACATATAGTTTGATAGTCAGATTGAATATAGGTAGTTGACTGTGTGATGGTTGGGTCATCTCCTCCCTTCCCCTTCTCTTTGTCCATTTGTAGGCTTTGGCTCCAAGGATGAATTCACATGACCAATTCCAATTACACTTTCCACCACAAAGTGGCCTCCTTCAGCTGTGTGCATATATTCCACCTTGTCTTGTGAATTGTTAAGCATATGTTCAAATCATTAGTCATCTGTTCTGAAATCTTGAAAAAAAAAATCTTTTGAACAAAAAGTCTTACAATAGGTCTTTTTCTACAAAAAGCATTTCAAGACAAATTGAACAAACCACATCAGGTTTAGGACGTTTGTAGGACATGCAGGAGAAAATCTCAGCTGGGAGGGTGGGGTAGAAATCTGACAAAAAAAATGTATTATGACTGAAGAAATGGCAGTTAAAAGCAAAAGGAAAAGCAGAGGTATGGGTTTTGATAAAACCTTCTGTTTAGCTGAATTTTGGAAACCAGGGATAGCAGAGATCGCAACTAAGAAAACAACGAGATTGAGGAAGGATGTTATAAAACCATTAAGCAATTACAGTACAACTGGATCATACGAAACAAAAAGGAGGAAGTAACATTACAAGAAAAAAGTACCACTGAAGAAATAAGACCGTGAGAGGCCTAAGCTTATGCAATTTTTATATTCTATTTCTGTTTGCTAACAACAGATGAGTTCCTCTTTTAATGTGATGGACATCAAAACTAAACATTACTTCAGCACTTTGATTCACATGTGGGTACATACAGGAAACAAAAGTCTGATTCCAATCAAATGCTACTTTAAGAGCCAGTGTAATGTAGTGGTTACTGTCAGACTAGGATCTGTTAAATTCAGGTTCAAATTCCCGCTTTGCCATGGAAAGCTGCTAGGTGAGTTTAGGTCAGTCACAAACTCTCAGCATAACCAACCTCACAGGGCTATTGTGAGAATAAACTGGAGAAGAGAATGATGTAAGCTGCTTTGGATCCCCACTGAGGAGAAAGGTGAGGTATAAGTGGAGTGAATTAATAAATACTTTGCACAATACAGTCAACTGTGATGTCTGTAATCATACCACAGTTTTCCATCAAGGAATAAGTTACCTCAAAACTTACCTCTTAGGAAAACAGTGAAAGACTGAAATCTTAAATGTTTTTTACTGCTGGAAAATCCTTGAAAAGCACTCATCGCTTTTATATCAATCATTTCAACAATCTGTTTATCTTTAAAATGCAAGAAGAACATTAATGTGAATGCATACCAAAGTCTTGCTCAAGCCATTTGTCTCATAAAAACTTACACGATTTCATATTTACTCCCAACATCCTAAACTCACCTACATACTAGTTTTGTCCCAGCCATCCCCCCTTCACCCTGTCAACACGCCAGTGTTTTTCCTCACCTTCATTTTGTTCAGCCATGTGTATGTGGGGGGGGGGTCCTTTAGGATAGCTATTTTACAATTATGATTTTGTTTTGCTTAGTAAATTTCAAGACAGAGATGAGAAATTAGGGCTGGGATCCAAAATGCTTGTTGTGTGACTGGAAGGCACTTCTAATGGTGTAAAGGAGGGAGACATGATTTATGCAGATTCTCTCCTCCAGCTGCAGCCCCATGCAGGAGATCCCATGCCATTTCAGAAACTCTCAACACTTAGATATGGCTTTAAGGAGCTGCAGCAGAAAAGAAGTGTTAAGGTTTTATTAGCAGAAATTTGAATCTAAAACCAGATTGTTCATATTTAGGGGAGATTTCAAGAGACCAGTCCTGAACAGGTCTATTCAGTATCCTACTCAAGTCTATGCAATGGGGCTTACTCCCAGGAAAGTGTTCTTATGATGGCACTGTACTTTCTAAAACAACATGCACTCTGAAGTTTAAGTCCTAGTCTATTTGAGCTCAACACCTGTTGTTGAAAAAATGCTGAAATCAAAATAGTAGGAGCTACTGGAGATACATCATTAAGTAGACTTAGGGTGCGTTCAGACAGCTCTTTAGATCTGTGCGAGGCACAAGTGCCTCATGGATTTAAATGTAATGTCCAGACATCAACATCTGGGAAACGTCCATCTTCCATGAGCAACCCATTTCACCGCGCTTCAGAGCTGTACTAAAAAGGTACTAGTTAAAATCTGGAGTTTTCTGTTCCGATGGGCCAATAGCGGAGTTGCCCCCGTCTGATCATTCCAGCGTGCAATTAAAAAATGGCACTCATTCAGGATGGTCTGATGTCAGACCATCCCGAACAGGTGCCATTTAAAAAAAATGTTGATTCTGCGCATGCGCGGATAAACACGGTCATAATATCACGCCTATATGCATGTGCAAAAAGTTAAAAAACTTCAGTGGACGCCGTCTAGACAATCCACAGTGGAAGCAGCACGCAGTAAGGCGATTTCCCCGGGGGATGTCTGGTTGTGCGAGGATGGATTTAAAAGACTGTTATCAAATTTGAGCCAGCATAATGGTGGGATTCGCTGCCCATCTAAACGCACCCTTAGAACTATACATGGGTTCAGATGCAGTGATTATTTAGTTATTATATTTATACCCTGCCCATCCTGCAAACAGGTTCAGGGCGGCTAACAAAGCGGTACGATGTACCTAATTGGCATAACCATAAAAATTTAAAACTACATAAAACACATACTAATTCATTACATAAATTAACAATCAGCAATAAAGTGCTCGCAGTACTAAAGATTAAATGGCTGGCTTTCCAGATAGTCAAACGATGTTGGGCCCCTGACCATAGTGTTTAAAAGAGAAGGAGTCCAGTAGCACCTTAGACTAACAAAATTTGTGGTAGGGTATGAGCTTTCGTGAGTCACTGCTCACTTCTTCAGATACAGCTAGAATGTGAGTCCGTCTGTCCTATATATTGGAAAGTGGAGTGATTTCAGATGTCAGTCTTTAAGGTGCTACTGGACTCTTTTCTACTGCTACAGACAGATTAACATGGCGACTCATCTCTTGATCCACACCAGTTCAAGTCAGACTTTTTTTTTATTTTCCAGGTTTAAAAATGCTCCTAACCTTGTTGACTGTCCCAAGAAATAAGACAATTTATCTTTTCTTTTCTTTTTTGAGATAAGACAATTTATCTTGATCTGGATGTTTAAGTAGTTTAACATCTAAAATTCTAATCTGTGGTTTTCACCAATAAAAATGGGTCAAAGCACTGGATAGTTTATGCCCTAAGAGAAGCCTAGAAGAAAAGGAATATATGTGGAACAATAAAATGATTTTAAATTATAGAATCATAGAATGCTGGCGTTGGAAGGGACCTTGCAGGTCATCTAATCCAACCTCCTGCACTCTACAGGAGCATAGCCGAAAGATAGCCCTACAACATACCCAAAAGATGGTCATCCAATCTCCGCTTGAAAACGTCCAGCGAAGGAGCATCCAACACCTCCCAAGGCAGTCTGTTCCACTGCTCAACCACTCTTACAGTTAGGAAGTTTCTTCTGATATTTAGCCGGTAACGACTCCGTTGTAATTTCCACCCATTAGATCTAGTCTTGCAATCCGGACCAAGGGATAATAGATCTGCTATCTTCTACATGACAGCCCTTCAAATACTTGAAGACTGCAATCATGTCCCCTCCCCTCTAAGCCTTCTCTTTCCAACTCTTTCAGCCTTTCCTCATAATACTTGGATTTCAACCCTCTCACCATCCTGGTTGCCCTCTTCTGGACATGCTCGAAATTCTACTTTGCTTCTGCCAAGCATATGCTTTAATATTTTATTATAAATTGGACTTCCTAGATTCAGGTATTAAAGTTTCACTTTAGAACTGCTCACATTGTTTTGCAGTCATAGAACATTTCCTTACTTTAGTTATTGAGTTAATTATTTGGGCATACCATACTTACCTTCCTAATTTACTTAAAAGTGTTTTCAGATCTAGTTCACCCTTTGATAAAGATTTTGCACTTCCTTTTCCACCCTTCTCCTCTTTTTAGGGCTCCGTAACAATCTTCACTATGAATAAGGCAGTTGATTTTTTCTCATTTACAACTAATTAATAAAGTATATAATTCTTACCACCAAGTACTCGATATTTGATGTCCTCTTGCAGTGGTGAAGAACATAAACCGCACACAAAATCATTCCTCACTGTTGCGGATTCTGTAGCACCGGGAGTATGTACTCGTATATATTGAAACCCTAAGAGACACAGACAATAGACTACTAAACTCAGTTTTCTTAACAGTTGATAATAGCTGATACTTGATTGGTTTTTTATTTTCATTTCACTATTATGGATTAGTAAATAATCTCTATAACCTCTGAAAATGGACATTGTGATCCTATTTCTCACTTTGGGTTGTGTTAATCCACTATGGGAAAACAAAAACGTTTTTTTATAAGAACATGAGAGAAGCCATGCTGGATCAGGCCAATGGCCCATCCAGTTCAACACTCTGTGTCACACAGTAGCCAAAGCCCAGGTGCCATCAGGAGGTCCACCAGTAGGGTCAGAACTCCAGAAGCCCTCCTATTGTTGCCCCCCCAAGCACCAAGACTACAGAGCATCACTGCCCCAGATATAGTGTTCCATCTATACCTTGTAGCTAATAACCACTGATGGACCTCTGCTCCATATGTTTATCCAGTCCCCTCTTGAAGCTGTCTATGCTTGTATGTTCTTGATAGCCCAAATATCCCCAACATGCAATTTATTAACATACTTAAGTTTATTTCTATTCTGCTTTTCTATTCTGAACAAAAACTACTCAGTATGGGTTCTGTAAGGGAAGATCTTGTCTCACTAACCTGTTAGTGTTCTTTGAGGGGGTGAACAAACATGTGGACAAGGGGGACCCAATAGATGTTGTTTACCTTGACTTCCAGAAAGCTTTTGATAACGTTCCTCATCAAAGGCTCCCAAGTAAGCTCAATAGTCATGGGATAAAAGGGCAAGTCCTCTTGTGGATCAGAAACTGGCTAATTAATAAGAAACAGAGAGTGAGTATAAATGGGCAATTTTCACAGTGGAAGGTGATAAGCAGTGGGGTACCACAGGGATCAGTACTGGGTCCAATGCTTTTTAACTTGTTCATTAATTATTTGGATTTGGCAGTAGGTGGTGAATTGGCTATATTTGTGGATGACACTAAATTGTTCAGGGTGGTGAGAACCAGGGAGGATTGTGAGGCACTCTAAAGGGATGTGTTGAGTATGGGTAAGTGGGAGTCAGCGTGGCAAATGTGGTTCAGTGTGGCCAAGTGCAAAGTTATGCACATTGGGGCCAAAAATCCTAACTATAAATACACATTGATGGGGTCCGTACTGGCGGAGACTGACCAAGAGAGAGATCTTGGAGTTGTAGTAGATAACTTACTGAAAATGTCAAGACAGTGTGCAACTGCAATAGAAAAGGCCAGCACTATGCTAGGGATTATTAGGAAGGGAACTGAAAACAAATCAGCCAGTATCATAATGCCCCTGTATAAATCGATGGTGCAACCTCATTTGGAATACAGTTTGCAGTTCTGGTCACTACACCTCAGAAAGGATATATAGCACTGGAAAACTCGTAGAAAAGGGCAACTAGAATGATAAAAGGGTTGGAACATTTTCCCTATGAAGAATCAAGAGTCTGAGAGAGTGGTCGTCTGAAGCAGGGGTCAAGTAGTCAGGAAATCCAAGCAAGAGTGGGGTGTGAGAACAGGAGCCAGAAGTGGATGCGAGGTCTGCACAGAGGGGACTCATTGCTTCCATGGGAAGCCCAGTCCTGAGTAGGAGCTATATAGCCCTCTGGCCATGCTTCCCATGGCAGCGGTGCCACTCCTGCTAGTACTCAGGACTTGGTGCTCGCCTTCCCTGCCAGCGCGCGTCTCGGCAGCGGGTGGCTAAGTCCCTGTGGAGCCGTTCCCTCAGCTGAGCCACCCGCGGAGGTGAGTGAGGCAGGCTTCCTGGTTGCACCTGTACCTTATCAGCTGCTGCAGGACCAGGTGCACAGAATCAAGATTTTTTAAAAATGGCACCCGTTTGGAATGGTCTGATGTCAGACCATCCCGAACGGGCGCCATTTTTTAATTGCACGCTGGAACGATCAGATGGGGGCAAGTCTGCTATTGGCCCGTCAGAACCAAAAACTCCAGATTTTAAACTAGTACCTTTTTAGTATGGCTCTGAAGCACGACAAAACGGGATGCTCATGGAAGACAGACGTTTCCCAGATGTTGATGTCTGGACATTACATTTAAATCCATGAGGCACTCATGTCTCGCGCAGATCTAAAGAGCCGTCTGAACACACCCAGAGTGTTGGACTGGATGGGCCATTGGCCTGATCCAACATTGGTTTCTCTTATGTTCTTATGTTCTACCCAAATAAGGGCATTCAAAATGGTTCACAAAAGAAATATAATAAAATCATATAAAAAATAAATGTCAGCAATATAACATACATTTTCAGTGTCTAATATGGAAACCAAACTGAGGTTAGGGTAATATTTTGAATGATGATGTGAGTTAAGTTTTTCACCCTACTAATTATCTTCCCATAGGTATTAGAATCTGTCCCCCTGTATAATTACTCATATACCTTGCTTCTCCTTCTTTCTTCACCCCAACATCCAAGCCTTGCTGACAAAATAACAAATTCTGTAATCCCATTTTTTACAATTATAATAAACTGTATATAAAACTTTATGTCAGAAAATAATAAAATAATACAAGTATTGTAACATATGGTCTTATTATTCAATGAATTACAGAAAACTGGGTTCAAGTTTCCAGAGTGGCATACCTTCAGAAAATGGGCATGTTTCCTCAGAACAAACAAATCTTGCACCTTGTGTATATTTTGTTACAGCAGTCACTGCAATCACTATTCCTTCTGACATATAAAATCTTTCAGATGTGTAATCAAATGGAAATTTGCAAAGACTCAGGGTGTAACAGGGCAGGGATGGCAAATGTGTAAGTTTCAGTACTATGTTCATCTAAAAAGAAGAATATGTTAAAGATTGCAATTAAGAATTATGCTTAAATACAGCCACTGACAGTGCCTCCCTAAACTGAGCTAGACCCTTCTAAGTTCAGGTCTTGAACGCACTCAGAACGATGTCACTTTGCTTAGGTGGTACCATAAGTAGTCTAATGGCTGCATGACAATAAATTCATAACAGTACTTGGAATTTATATAGCACTGTTCCTCAGTGGCCATACCCCATTCTCTCTGTAATCCAAACAACAACCCTGGGTTGCTTCCATATAGCTGTTGCATCTAAGGATGCCGTCCTCCAGGCTCATCTCTAGACTACAGAGATCAGTTCCCCTGGAGAAAATGACAGCTTTGGAGCATGGATTCTATGGCATTATATCCAGCTGAGGTCCCTGTCCTCCCCAGGATCCACCCCCAAATCTCCAGGAGTTTCCCAACCTGGAGCTGGGAACTCTACCCCCTGCCAGAGGCCAGGGGGGACCTGGCAATGCTAGTTGCTTCTGTCTATGTGGGTGCCATTCCACACTGACACAAGGGCTACCTCTGACACGAACATCAGACGTGAACCCCCTTCCAAACATGAACTGTGGAGCTACTATGGATGTAGATGGGGAGCTCTGTCTTTTCAGTGTGATGGAATTAATTTTGCATTAACACAGTATCCTGTGGTTAAATTTTGCCTTTGGGTATGTGTTTCAGGAAATGTATCTAACTAAAAATATAAATGAAGGAAACTATATTTTTATAACTGTTCTTTAATCAGAACTTGACAAATAGAGCAGGTCCTTACCTGAGCCTCAGTCTGCAGCTGCTGAATTAGTGTCAATGTCTTAACAGCTGTAAAACACACCTGGAATTCAAAATGTAATTTACTTTGTAAGAAAATTGTGGCTTAAATTAGTCAATACATTTCTGTTGGCTCTAAACATATCAGATGCCTTACTGTCTGAAAAATCTTTGTGGCCTTCAGAGGCTCATGTAGGACAGAATTTCCAAGAGTAGCATCCAACTCAGCAATATCAGATGGATTTACAGAAATTAGAAACCGAAAGACAGCATAACTTTGCTTTGAGTCTGGAAGAGAAAACAGTCATAAGTGTTGCTATAGCCTATATATTCCTTTAAACTAAGTAAGGTTTTTCTTTCAATATACACATTTAAAAAATCTAGATATCACCATTGTATAGTTTGCAGTCTTCCACAAATTTCTGAAGGCCACCACTCCTGTCAAGATAAGTTAAGGCAACTTCCTTCATTTTCTGAAGATTTGGCCTCATGTTCTCTCGATGGGTTTGCTTCCTTACCAAATTCTTAGATCATAGATAAATAATATATTGCTGTGAAAAATCAATGATAGAAGTAGAATCAATACTTTAAATAGATATGCAATGTTATATCTAAGAATTTTTCCAAGAAGAACTGAACTTGAGATGTTTGAAACCAAACAACCAAGCCCTATGAGGAAAGGCTGAGGCATTTGGGAATGTTCAGTCTGGAGAAGAGGAGGCTGAGGGGGGATATGATTGCTCTCTTTAAGTACTTGAAGGGTTGTCACTTACAGGAGCACATCCAGCCTGCGCTGAAAGCATTGCACCGGCTGCCAATAGCATACTGAATTCACTTCAAGGTGCTGGTTCTTACCTTTAAAGCCCTATATGGCCAGGGTCCGACATACCTGAGGGACCGCCTTTCCCCATACATACCCCAGAGAGCACTACGGTCGAGGTCACAAAATCGACTGACCCTCCCGGGCCCAAAGGATGCCAGGCTTGCTACCACCAGGGCCAGGGGCTTTTCAGTGACGACTCCATACTGGTGGAATGAACTCCCGGAAGAGATCAGGGCCCTGCGGGATCTGTTACAGTTCCACAGGGCCTGCAAGACGGAGCTCTTCCACCAGCCTTTTTATTAAGGAGCCACCACCACTATTACCATCAATAATTTTAACTATAGAGCCCTGGCCCTTGGCTTTGACATCCTGCCTGTGCCGCTGCTCATATTAGGAAGAGCACTGAGCAGAAAAATTGTTTAGACCTTGTAGGCACTCCTCAGGATGCCACCTTCAGGATGCCATCTTAAGCAATTAATGAAACATCAGCATTTTATGATTTATGAGCCTGCTTTGCGGGGAGGGCGGGGTACAAATTAATTAATTAATAAAATAAAATAGTAGGGCAGGGAGCTGTTCCTGTTGGCAGCAGAGGATAGGACTCACAATTATGGGTTTAAATGAAGGGCGGGAAGGTACCACCTGGATATTAGGAAGAATATTTTTACAGTAAGAGTTGTGCAACGGTGGAATCAGCTGCCTAGGGAGGTGGTGAGCTCCCCCTCACTGGCAGTCTTTAAGCAGCGGCTGGACAATCACTTGTCAGGGATGCTCTAGGCTGATCCTGCATTGAGCAGGGGGTTGGGACAGATGGCCTGTATGGCCCCTTTCAACTCTGTGTGATTCTATTATCTATCATAATTTGTATTTAGGGAAACAACCCAGTTTTAAGCTCCAAGATGCTAGTGTGCTGTTGATGACAGCACAATACTAGCATAGCTATTACTATCCTATATCAGCAGATAGGGGGAAATGGCAAAAGTTAACTGCACTGGAGACCATAGTAAAATCACTGACAACCAAACATGAAACAATATGTTGGCAATGTCCCCATGTCAAGCATCAGTTTGAGTCCTATGTCAGTAATATATGGAAAGAGCCAACCAACACATAGTAATATGGGCATGCCTCTCTATGAGGCCACCCTGACCCTGCTCCCACTCACATACAGGGCTATTTTTGGGCAGGAACGCACAGGAACGGAGTTCCGGCTGGCTCCTGAGTTGGCCACGCCCAGCAGGAACTCATTAGCATAATAGGCCACACCCAATAGCAGAAATTAATTAGGATTGGCTACATTAAGGGTGTGTGGCCTAACATGCAAAGGAGTTTCTGCTACAAAAAAAAAGCCCTGGGTTTTGACAACAAACAAGGTAAACAGAATAAGAAGGGAAAGGTGGGTGTGGCTGGATGACCACACTTCTGGTAACATGGGGTGTGGCCTAATGTGCTAATGGGTGGTGCGGTCAGGGTGTGGCCTAATATGCTAATGAGTTTTGCTGTTGGGTGTGGCCTATTATGCTAATGAGTTCCTGCTTGGCTTTTTCTACAAAAAGAGCCCTGCGTCACATACAAAACAGAACAGGATTCCGGAGAGGCAGGATACACATTTCCCAAATAAATAAGGGAAGGAATAAAAGCAACTCAGCATCCTCCGCTGAATAGAGGACTGTGGTGTCTCTGTAAACGATGGCTTGAAACTGTAAACACATATTCTGTTGACAGGCAGATAGACAGAAAAAGAACTATGATTCCTCCATCCACAGTATCCTTCCCCTTTGCTCAGTCTCACCCCCTCTTTACTACAGCCCTCATTCCACATGTTTTTGTCTATGCAAATCCCATGATCCCTAATATAGCCACTGACATCATTTAAAAAGCTGGATGGATCCAAGCCATGGGTTTGGATCCAGCAATGTGCATGCAGAAGCATAAGTGGGCATAAGACAGAGTCACTGATACAACCAGAGCCTGCTCACAAAAGGCGGGGACAGATCCCTGTTTATCAAACTGCCGTATAACAAGTGAAACATTTGTTGAACAGCAGCAGGAGCAAGTGTGATAAATGGAGGAGTAAAGTCTCCTAGCTTAGGACTGCTTCTGTGCAAAATTATTTTCTTCTGGAGTCTCACCATCAGAGTTCCCAATGTATGATCTTTTGTTTTTGATTCTGTTTGAACAAATAGCTCCAGTGAAACTACCCACACAACATTTACAGAATTACAGTTGGCTAGCAATGTAAGGCACATTATTTGTCCACAATATCGATAATAGGTGTTGCTAACACATGCATCAATTAAATAATTAAAAGTGAAGTTTATTTGTGATGGGGTGGTTCTTTTTTGGGACATCTGTGAAAGTTCACATTGGGTACTGCATATCTGATGGTCAGCTGTGAAGCACTCTAGAATGTCTCTCAAGAGA